>NC_134477.1:22141559-22305420 GCF_964194025.1 Convolutriloba macropyga
CTCAATTCTTGCACTTCGCTAGCATAGGTCAATACAGACTGCTTTAGTCATCCACTAGGGTTAATTGGCTCAGATTTCCGCTAGTTGTATTCAAAAATGCGCTTTTTGTCGAAAAAGAAGTTGATATGCAGGATCGTGATCTCCAGAAGCACTTATTTAAAGCACTCTGCTTCGGCTCATTCGTAATTTTTAACGCCCTTGTATTTTTTTTCGTTTTCAAAGATTAAAAATGCGTGAAATTGTCTTTCTTAAAAACCGAATTCATTTTCAACAGGTAACATAAGGCTCAAACTAATTGTTAAGGGTTTGATTTTTTTCAGTTTTTAATGCAAAACGCAATCATTCAATTCCATTCAATTGTGAATCTGCAAAAACTGGATCAGAATATATTTCATAGGAGAAAAATTGGAACGTAGGTAAATTTTACAATTTGCCGGTAAAGACGCCAAACTGAAAATGCACGGTTTTTTGTTTACTTTGCTTTTGGTCAAATTTTTGTGCAAAATGCAATAGTTCCAGTCCAATCAATTCTGGATTTGCAAAACAGTTAATCAGAATATGAGCTTTAGAAGAAAAGGTGGACTTGTGGTGGAAATTACAACTTTCGGTACAAAACTCTAAGTTTTAAGGTCTCAGTGTTTTGGTAAAACGTTGTGTTTTGTTATTTTTGGCGCTAAACGCAAACCTACCAGTCCAATTATTTGTGAATCTGCAAAAAGGTTGGTCAGAATATGAGTTGTAGAGCAAAAATTGGATTTGTAAAAGACGCCCATTTTTGAAGTCTCAGTGTAATCGTTTACGTTTGCGTTTTGTCGCTTTTCGGCCCAAAATGCAAACAAATCAGTCCAGCCAATTGTGAATCTACACAAGAAATTGTCAGAATATGAGTTTGAGAATAAAATTAGTATTTTTGGAAGAAATTACAGTTTTCAGTACTTAAAGCTAAAGTTTCAGTTTAATCGTTAATGTTTGCTTTTGGTCGGTTCTTGATGCAGACTGCAATCATCCAGTCCAACCAGTTGTCTTTCTGCAAAAGAGTTGATCAGAATATGACTCTGATTTCGCTAGCATAGGTCAATGCAGACTGCTTAACTCATCTACTAAGGATAACTGGCTCCGATTTCTGCTAGTTGTATTCAAAAATTCGCTTTTTGTCGAAGAAGAAGTTGATAGGCAGGATCGTGATCTCCAGAAGCACTTATTTAAAGCACTATCCTTGGGCTCATTCATAATTTTTATCCCTCTTGTGTTATTTTTTTCGTTTTCAAAGATGAAAAAACGGGTGATAATGTTTTTCTTAAAAACTGAATTCATTCTACAGAAGAATTTGTCGGAATATGAATTTTAGAATATAATTAGGATTTGTGGAGGAAATTAGAGTTTTCAGTACATGAAGCTAAAACCTAAAGTTCCAGTTTAATCGTTAACATTTGCTTTTGGTCAATTTTTGATGCAAAATGCAATCATCCAGTCCAACCAGTTGTCTTTCTGCAATATAGTTGATCAGAATATGACACTGAGTTCTTTGAGAAAGCTATGGTATCTATTTTCTTTTGTTTTGTTTGGAGGGAGCTTTTGAGTCCTGGTCTTTAAACAAGTGTTATAATCGCTTCCCCTGTAGTTTTTGTTTGTAACTACGTCGTAGCATGTCCCGAGTCTGCATGAAAAAAGAGGAAGGAAAAACAGCAGATCACACCGGAAACTTTTTTAATTTAATTTTTCCGACAGAAATCAACTTTAATCATTTCAGGTCTTTTTTATTTGTATCGCAATAAATGAGTGAAGGAACATAAATAACAGTAGAAACCCTTTCCAGTCAGATTTTGATCTCGAGGATCAATATGAATTTTTGGCTACTTCTTGTGAAATTTTCAAAAAAGGTCAATTGGCAGGTTTTGTTAGTCAATTCACTTCTAGCTGAAATCATTAAGTGTCGAGAGGATAAGATAATGCTCATTTAAGATTGCCCATTAAATCTGTTTCTGAAAAGACAATTGTACTCGAGGATCAAGAGCAATTATTTTTGTTGACGAAATTTTTGATGGGACTCAAATTCTGAATCAAATAATACGTTCAATGAAAAATGATTCTTTCAATTGGCCAAGCAGACTCTTCTTAAAGTTCTTGAATTCATTTTTTTTTGTCTTCAGAAAAATTTTGTGAATTTTGATTTTTTTTAATTGGACTCGTTTTCAACAGGTAGCTTAAGTTTGGAAAACTGCTTGAGTGATGCGCTAGGGTAAATCACTTCGAGATATTGCTGGGTTTTTAAAGATATTTCGGAAAAAACTTACTGTTCTTGTTTTTCGGAAAAACTTACTGTTCAGGATCAGAATCTACAGTGATAAAATGCTGATCAGAAGATACTGATCGAGGTTCTTCGTTAGGTGACCTAAACATCTGAAAAACAGTTTTTTGAATCCAAGCAACAAATAGGCCGAGGTTACCAAAAAAAAGCCGTCATTGCTTTATAATAGATCTTAGTTAAGAAAAAATAGTTCTGGATCAAGTTGCAGTTTTTTTTATACGGCACTGGAACACAATGGTCTCATTGGTAGCTTGAAAAATTGTTTTTGGTCGATTTTTGGGTGAAAAAGTAATGATACCAGTCAAGACAATAGTGAATCTGCGAAAGATTGGGCCAAAATGCGTGTTTTGTGTGAAAATTTGCATTTTGATAATGATGACTATCGAGAAAAAAATCATCTGAAATAGTTTGTGCAAAACATTATTCTGAGCAGTTTTTCTCGTCACTACATCAAAACGCCATATGAAACTTTTAAAAGTATATGTATCCAAGTTTTTTGGCCAAATAAGAAAAATTTGTTTCAATGTTATCTAGGGTTCAAAAGACTAGCACAGTAGAAAAACTAGCAAAGACTAAGTCTTAGAAACCATATAAAATCATGTATGTTGTTTTAGATACCATATCAAAGGCCATAATGATTTCATAGATAACATATCCCAAATCATACAAGTAATCGTTCGTCATCGTGAACTGAAAAGCCTTCATTTGGTTTCAGTGTTTGGAAATCTCGCTTAATCGTAGATCACATATATTGTATTAGATACCATATCAAAGAATAAATTGATTTCATAGACGCCATATCCTGAAGCTTTCATTTGGTCTCAGTGTTTAGACCTTTTCAGGCATCTTAGAAACCATATCAGAGACCATAAAGATTTAAAAGATAACCTATCCCAAATCATACAACTAATCGTTCGTCATAATGAACTGAAAAGCCTTCATTTGGATTCAGTGTTTGAAATTTTCGCTGAAGAGTGGGAACCATATCATAAATCACATATGGTGTAGTAGATACCATTTCAATGACTAAATTGATTTCCTATAACGCCATATCCTGAAGACTTCATTTGGATTCAGTGTTTGAAACTTTTGGGGCATCTTAGAAACTATATCCATGATAACATATTGTGTCATAGATGCTATATCAAAGACAACGATGAGTTCATAAATGCCATATCCTGAAACCCTCATTTAGTTTCATTGTTTGAAACTTTGAGCCTTCTTAGAAGCCATATCAAAGACCCTATTAACTTCATAGATGACATATACTGAAGCCTTCATTTGGTTTCAGTATTTGAAATCTTTGAGAGATCTTAGGAACCAAATCTAAAATCACATATGGTGTCTTAGATACCATATCAAAGTCTAAATTGATTTTTTAGACGCCATATCCAGAAGCCTTCATTTGGTTTCAGCGTTTAAAACTTTTAAGGCATCATATAAACCATATCAAAGACCATAAAGGTTTCAGATATGCCATATCCCAAATCATACAAGTAATCGTTTGCCATAATGGACTGAATAGCCTTCATTTAGTTTCAGTGTTTGAAATTTTGCTGAATCATAATAATCATATCGTAGATCACATATGATGTATTAGATACCATATCAAAGACTAAATTGATCTCCTAGACGCCATATCCTGAAACCTTCATTTGGTTTTGGTGTTTGAAACTTTTGAGGCATCTCAGAAACCATACCAAAGACTCTAATAAATTCATAGATGCCATATCCTGAAGCCTTCTTTTGGTTACCGTGTTTGAAATTGTTTAGGCATCTTAGAAACCATATTCTTGATTTCATATGGTGTCACAGATGGCATATCAAAGACCACTATGAGTTCATAGATACCATATCCTGAGACTTTCGTTTGATTTCAGTGTTTGAATCTTTTGAGACATCTCAGAAACCATATCAAAGACCCTAATAATTTCATAGATGCCATATCCTGAAGTCTTCATTTGGTTTCAGTTTTTGAAATTTTTGAGGCATCTTAGAAACCATATTCTTGATTTCATATGGTGTCACAGATGGCATATCAAAGACCACGATGAGTTCATAGATACCATATCCTGAAACTTTCGTTTGTTTTCAGTGTTTGAATCTTTTGAGACATCTCAGAAACCATATCAAAGACCCTAATAATTTCATAGATGCCATGTCCTGAAGCCTTCATTTGGTTTCAGTTTTTGAAATTTTGGAGGCATCTTAGAAACCATATCTACATATCTAAGATCACATATGATGTCTTAGATACCATATCAAAGACCATAATGGTTTCTTGGTTGCCATATCCTAAAGCCTTCATTTGGTTTCAATGTTTGAAATTTTGAGGCGTCTTAGATAACATATCAAAGGCCAAAATTATTTCATAGATGCCATATCTTGAAGCTTTCATTTAGTTTCAGTGTTTGAAATTTTGAAGGCATCTTAGAATCCATATTCAAGATCATATATGGCGTCGTAGGTTACATATTCAAGCTCATAATGGCTTCCTGGATACCATATGTAAAACCATAAAGTGTCCTGCACTACCTAAACTACCAATTTATTGTAGAATCTTGATAATCATACCAATATTATATATGGCTTCATAGAAACCATGGCAAGATCATGCGAGAAATTTTGCTCAGACTTTTGGATGGAGCCATTATTGGTCTTAGATATGATATCTAAGAAGGATCAGACCGAGTGGGATAATTTGCATCTCAAAATCACTGAAAAGCACGCAGTTTTCAGCGGTGAACACGATGCAAGTGGTTCAACGTCAATTTTGATATAAACTGGCTTCATCCTGATGCCCTCCTATGCATTTTCAACACTAATTCTTTCTTTGTGCCATTGGTCATCAAATTACATAGGTGCTATAGTAGAATTACTGAAGGGGTTGGGGTTTTTGTGTGCAGATTGTGGCTACAGTAAGAAAAATTTAATAGCTTAAAAACCTTGCTGTTTATATTTTTATGCACAATTGATTATGTTCATGCTGTGACGTCAAGATTAACGTTTATCTGGTTTCAGTCTAATTATGAATAAATCACCTCCCCTCAATTACCCCCAACCCCCCCCCCCCCCCCCCCTCGTGAGTTCGTCTTGGGTTTTTACATATCTATATTTGGCCTGGGGCCAAGTCTAGTTGGAATTTGAATACAGAAATGGAACACTATCATTCAGTGCTGAGATGCAGTAGAGAACTCTTCATTTCTTTGTGTTGAATTTTGGGCCCCCTTGCTCTTTGCACAATGTATGGCAGATACTACGTATCAAATAATTGTGTTAACACAAACACACGTTCGTTTCAAACGGAGTTGCAAAATATTTGGTACTGATTAAGCGGGCAAGATAATCGCAAGTGGAAAACCTCAGTTTTTTACCGCATAGTTGTTATTTCAGACGACGGGTCTACAACAACAGAACAGAGAAGATGGAATTTGCGACTGGGCTTGATTTCGCAATGGTAAGATTGAAGAAGAAGGTTTCTCATAGTAGAGTGATAGAAATGTGCGATCAAGATGTTAACGTATCACAGTACAGAATAGGAATGTGTGGCATGGGAGACATAACACGCAGGCATTTAAAACTGCCTGCGCTCCGTCTGAAAGAAATGTTTTTCGAGGAACACGGAAAGAATCCCTGGAGAGTGATTTTAGATCCAATTGGAAGCAAAGCTGCATGCTTTGGCGATAGGAAAATGATACACGTTTGCTGGTACATGCGTCCCCGTTCGGAAAAAAGTTTATCTTGCAATGTCTTGCAAGATTCAGGCAGAATCTTGCAAGGCAATACATCATCTTGCAAGATCATGCATGAAAAACTTTTTCTGGTAAGACTCTTACAAGATAAACGTTTTCTTACAAAGAGTTGTCAATTGTTAAAATCAGTATTGAATCACTAATCTTGCACTGATCATGTAGGCAATCAAGTAGGCCGAAATCCGAATTGAAGGGCTCATTGCTTCTAGCAACTCCTTTTTTTGCCAAAAACCCAAATAACGACAACTCTCAACCCACAGGAACGCGCCCGAGTAAAGACCGAATCTTAAACATGCAAAGATTTTCAAGAGTTTCCCGCAAGTTATGGTTAACTTGTAAGAAATTGAAAGTGGAATATACAGCTTGTAAGAACTTGCACCTTTTTGGAAGAAACAATTTCTTACAAGTTAGCAATCGATTTCGACCCGGTCGTGGTAAAATTGTGGCTGAGCAGTCACATTCTGGGCAATTCCAAATTTTCACTGTGCAACACAAAAAACAAGAAAAACTTTAGTTACAACATGTCACAACTGGTCAGGACTTGATAAAATCTCAGCAAGTCTTAAGAATTTAAGAAAGACGTAATCATCACTTTATTGTTAACCAAAGACTTGTACCATAGAAACATTAATCAGTAATTGGAAATTTTGCCACTCAATTACATTAAAGAACAATAGGTATCGGTTAACGTTCTGACCCGCTCATTCACCTTTTTGGCTTAATTATCTAGCAAACGAAGAAGAGTTCGAAAATTTTCAAAAACTCAAGTATTGTACAAAGTTAATAAGCTATTGCTTCTATTAGTAATAAATAATTTAGTATTGTAAATATTGATTGCTACATTAGAAGGCTAGTATTGTAAATTTTGCTACCTTTTTTCGTTGAATTTTTTTAGAGCAATTCAAGAACTTAGTAAAAATTTTTTAGCGTAAAACGAATACTTATGTTTATAGAAACACGAAAAGGAGAAAAGGAAAAGATTTTGGATGAAAATAACGAAAAATGAATATTATTCAACTCTACATTGATGAACCCATGATATGATGGTAAATTTTTCGTATTTACAGTAACGAAAATTTGTTTGACCTCCTCAATGCTGTTACTAAAAGCTGCAATCTTACTTATAATACAAAATCTCTCCTTTCTTCTAAACTGTAGATACAGTCTGGTAGTGTTAAGATTCGTGCAACGAGTCTTATTTGGCTAATAATTACCCGGGTTATAAACTGAGAAAAAAACTGTAGTTCGATTGTGAATTAATGAATACATATCAACGTATTAACCAACGTGTTATTCCAAAGCAACGTAGAAGCTTTAATATGATCAAGACAACAAGTGGAACTTAGATGGCAGTGTTTTTTTCGATGTTCTTTTTACGGTTTTTTGTCTGATGTTATTGACGTCAAAATCGGTTCGTAATCTTTCAACAATCGTTTAGAAAACCTAAAAAATAAGCCGAAAACCACCCTAATCGATATTTTTTGTGCTCATATTTACTTAAAATTAGGTTAATTGAACTTTTTCGGAACTTTCTACGTATAATATAACGTGTTTTACTCTTATTTGGAACGATATATGTGCACATTTGAATACTTGATTCTGATTGGTTAACAATTCTTTCCATTACTACGTAACATCCGCCGGCTCGGAAGAAAATGTTGGGAGAACTGGTTCAAGTTTAACAAGCGGGCGGACGAGTGATCCGGTCGGCGTACGTAATATTGCAGAGCGCGCGACTCTATCGGAGCTGTAACCGAATTCCACAATCCGAGCGGTAGGGTACTAACCCCTAGGACTGGCTTCCTCAACTATCCAAACCAAGTCCCCGGTCTTGAGGTGTTGCTCGGCAGGCGTCTGCCACTTAGAGCGTCGGATCAGCGTCGGTACATACTCTCTGATTCAACGGGACCAGATCGTAATAGCGTACAACTGACGTAATAGCGTACTTGGCGTAACGTTTACGATGGTTAAATTAATGATTGCGGACAGTAGACGGAATACCGTAGAGTTTTCTCCTAAAAGAAATTGGTTAGGCGTTATAGCGTTCAAAATGCACGGATCAGCGCCTCCGTGTGTTAAAGGGCGCGAATTGAGAGCATGCTCCACGAGACAAAAGGTAGTATTCAGCTCCTCATCCATGAGGCGACGCGTGTCAAGAATAGTATACAGCACGCAATTGAAGCTGCGTACCAACCTCTCCCAGATACCACCCTGGTGTGGTGCGCTGGGTGGATTGAACTTTATCTTTTTACCTTTGTGAGCGAGCTGAGCCGCATTAATGACAGTGTTCCAGTTTTCAATACTTACTCGGAGTTCTTTCTCCGGTCCAATGTAGTTAGTGCCATTGTCCGACCAAATCATGGCAGGTGTACCCCTACTTGACACTAACAGCTCAACTTCCATAACACAAGAGCTGGGGTCCATGGATGCAACTTCTCGATATGGACAGCGCGAGTAATGAGACAGCTGAAGAGGAAGCACCACCTTTTCTCAGTAGTAGGGAGGACAGTAACATAGAACGGCCCAAAGTATTCAACGCCGGTGTTCATGAAGGGAGAATACTGATAAGCAAGTCTCTCCTTAGGTAAGTCAGAAATGATTGGCTGCATAGTTACAGCCTGAAATTCCCGGAATCTCAGGCAGTGTGCTTCGATGGAACGCAAAGACGATCTTAATTTCAGTACTGTATAGTGTTCCTGCGCAATTGACCTTAGGTACTCAACGCCTCGATGCCGATGCTTTACATGGATATGTTCAAGGAACAGTTTTAGAAATGGATGACATGCATCTAAGATGATTGGGTACATTATCTTAAACCCAACAGGAACGGATTAGCCCACTTGGACTAAGGAACGTTGGATGTGGAGCCATTTGGCTGCTCCGTTTAACAGATTTTTTATCAAGAAGATCTTTTCTTCCGGTTTCAAAGGACTCTGCATGCAACAAGTACTGGAGATGACGCCCGACTTCGTCAAGCTCAGTAGGGTCAGTAATGCTACCATCAAGGTTACGGTAGCCGGAATATTTCGGCAAAAGTCGGAGCACGTATGAAGCAATGCGCAAGTACTTTTGAGAAGAACTAAATTAACCAAATGGGAATAACGACGGAACGGGAGTTGTCTGTTTTTAACAGATGTAGCAAGAGATACAGTGTCTTCTATAGTGATTGCTTGGTTGACGTTTTTAATGACGTATTTGTTCATTGCCAAAGGGAAACTTGATTTAGATAGGAGATGTGGACCTTTGACCCAGCTGCTGAGTTGCAAAAATTCAGCGGACACTCCACGCGTGCCAGCGTCAGCTGGATTATCCTTAGTTGCGACGTGGTTGGTCAACGATGGTAAACTCCAAAATTTCGCAAACGCAGTCTGCAACAAAAATTGGTTGTTTTTCATTAGAGTTTATCCACTGAAGAACGGTCGTGCTGTCTGTCCACATGTATACTTGGTTAACAGTTACAGTAAGTGCCTAAATTGTTTGGTTCTTCAGCCGAGAGGCAAGTACAGCTTATTGCAATTCCAGATGTGGGACAGTCATTACTTTCATTGGCCTACGCGTAATTGTCCTAAAGCAAACTCAAGCTTTGTTTCTACCTCGCCCGTAGGAGTTGTTACTCGGGCTCGAAGGAATGCGACGGCACTAAAAATATCTTGAGAACTGTCACCGAACATATGCAATTCTACATTACATTCTCAAAGGGTCCTGTAAAATAACTTCGAGTAATTTTGATGTTTTCAAGCATTGGTAAGTCCGCACTCCAAACAAAAATTCTTGCGGGAGCTCATCATCCCAAGGATGTCTTGTGACACGCCAGATATCCTATAAGAGCAGTCGAGCACCAACAGTAAACGGTGCAACAGGACCTAAAGGATCAAAGACTTTCGAGACAAGACTTAGGACCAAGCGCTGAGTCATTGATTTTGTTATAATGCAGCTCGTATCCCTACTAACAACTAAAGTGTCATTAGTGTTGTCCCACTATAGCCCAAGCACGTGCGATAAATCCTCCTGGCATGAAGCAATAACCTTGGGCTCAGTAGATTGAGGAGTACAATCATTTCGATCAGCCAGATTTGGCACATTGCTTACAAACTTTGTAAGGTTGAACCCCCAAGATGTACAAATTCCTTCGATCTATTGATGGCTTTCTCAGGAGACTCCACTGAGTCAAGGTAATCGTCCACGTAAAAGTTTTTAAGGACGGCTTTTGCAGCATCGGGTTGAAACTTTGCGTTGTCTCTCGCAGTGCGTTGTAATGCATAGTTGGCCCATGTTGGCGAGTCTTTAGCCCCGAAGATTTGGCGCGTCTATTGAAACACTACAACGTTAGTTGTGGGGTCCTCCCGCCACAGAAAGCGAAGTGATGGTTGATCTGATGGTAATAAACCAATCTGTAGAAACTTTCCCTCGATGTCGGCAGAAACGGAATATGGATTTTGTCGGAAGCGAAGAAGTACGCAAATAGGATTTTGGAGCAGATCAGGGACAGTGAGCAAGGAGTTATTTAGTGAGGCATCATGAAGTTTTGTTGATCCATTGAGCACCATACGCAATTTAGCCGGTTTGTTCGGGTTTAAAACCGGATGTTGGGGTAGGTACTACCCTTTATCGGACCAGTTCTCAACCTTGTGAGCGTCCGGAAACTCATTTACATACGCCTCATTTATATCTTCCTTGATGGTACTGGTATACTTCACTCTAAGGTCTTCATCCTTGGCCAATCGTTTTTCGAAAGATTTTAGTTGCACAAGGGAGGAGAAGTAGTTATTTGGCGGCTTGATCTTGTCTGCTGCCCATAGCATTCCGACATTGTATCTCCAGCCATTGTGTGCGGTAGTAATTTCAAGGATTTTGTGAACCCTTGCATCTGCTGCAGATCGTGGGTCGACCTGCTTGCTTGCCCCAATTGATTCAATGTCGTACAATGACTTTACTTAACTTGCTAAATCATTGTCATGTTCAAAATTCACTTTAAAGCAGATAGAGGTTAAACACGAACTCGATGGTAACAGACCGATTAACACTCAACCTATGGGTAAGCGGACGTCAACGGGTGAACGCTTTTCATCGGCAGAGAAGTATTCTAACGGGCGGATGGCAGGATAAACATCTTTTCCGAGTATCATCTCAATGTCTTTATAGGAGTATGTCACTGGATCAAGGACTTCTAAGTGTGGGTAAGTCTCTTGCAGGACCTTTACAATAATTATATCTGAGCCCACGTTCAGACTCTCGTTAACGAAAGGGTTGATGGTAAATGGTTCGAAATCCTGATGTCCTCTTAGTTTCACAGTAACTTCAACAATCCTAGTATCAACTACCTCTTCGGTATTAATACCCTTGACAGTTAGCTTTACTGTTTTACCGTGCAAACCGAGTCTTTCTGCGAGACTGCCGGCCACCCAAGAGTTACGGCAGGCGTTATCATACAAACCTAAAGCCTTAGTATCTAGACCAAACGAGTTGACCAACTGTAATTCAGCCACCTGAAGGAGCCCCTTAACGTCAGTAACTGATGACAGCCTTTTGCGTTGTGGTCATATTAGACGGCTGTTGACTAGCAGTTGCTTTACTTTGACCGGTGTAGCCAGAAGACAGGATAGTAATGGGATTTGCTGACTGTTTTGCTGGTAAAACCCTATCTCCTCCATGAAATAGTGTGTTATGCGAACTATAACACACTTGTGCTTGGCGCTTTCTTGGTTGAGGGCACTGGCGGAATGTGTGCTTGTCCGGTAAGCAGAAAAAACAAAGTTTTTTATCCGCCACCAACTAAACTCTCTGGGCTGGAGTCTTCTCCTTGAAAACTCGACACTCTCATAGCCGTCGGTTACCTTCGCGAACAGTGCAGCAAGAGTAAGTGTTTGTGGAAGAAGATGACATTTTCCTCTTTATTTGCCTTTGTTGTGAAATTGATACAAACATTTTTGAGGCTGTTTTGGTCTTGGTTACTGAAATGCTGTTCCCTTCAGGATTTGCCTTGGTTGCACTTTGTTTCATTAGATCATGGGCCTCGGCCTTTTCTTTGAGCCAATCGTTAAAGTCAAGGAGCGTAGGCTTAACCCAGTGCTTTTTAACCGTAGAAAGCGACCAGGGCTCTTTCATAATTGGTGGTAACTTCTGTACCGCTTGGTTAAGTAGAGAAGCGCTCTTGAAGTCAGCATCATATGATAGTGACTTGAAAACCCCAACAAGGCTGGATATGGTTGCAGAACAGTTAATGATGTTATCACTATTTTGCATTTTAATAGGCGGATAAATGCTCAGTTTATCCAAATGTGCACATACGACTGCCTGTGGCTGGCCAAATTTACGTTCCAAAATCCTTAGTGCATGCTTGGACATTAAACCACAGTAAGCAAACTCGGCGACAGCACTCTTTGCTTTACCGGTGACGAGTGTTTTATGGTAGATCAATTTAACGTCATCACTGAGCGACTGCGAGTCAATCGCGCTTTTGCATTGACCATACCACTCGTGCCATTGTAATGGATTGCCATTATACTGAGCAAGTTTTCATTCGAGCAAGGCGTCATTTTTCTTACTGGTTATTGCATCAGCTTATTCCTTCATCAATGACGCTTTTTCCGGTATCGGATTGGTAGTTGAAGAAACCTGCGGACCACTCCAAGTCAATGGAATGGGCCCAACATAAGGGTATGTTGGCTAAAAGACCGGAGTGGCTAGATCAAGTACATCATTACTAGTAGTTGCGATCGGGTTTTCTTGATTTTTGGGTTTTGTGCTGATTGGGTTTTGTGCGCCTGATGCTGATTGCATACCAATCAAAAGGGTGTGAATCCTGTTATATTCGTAATGGAACATTAGTGCTTGAGGATGCGATATGTGCGTGTGCATTTGGAGGCAAACTATTCAAGGTGGTATTCTCTGGGTTGACTATTGACGGTCTGTGCTGTGGAAAACGCCAATGACTCATAATTGGCACAAACTTTTGGCCAAGATGGATATTGGGCATACTTGGGACAGGAGCAGCAACGGGACGTGCGACTTTGTGTACTCGGTTATTATTATTTTTCTGAAAAGTGTTGTTGACGAATGGCTGATTAATCAAAAGGGCGTGTGGGATGTGAGCAGTGAGGTTAGGTGCAAAAACTGGGTTCGGAATGGGAAAGTGATTAGTATGAGTGGTTCGGATATGTGCTGTTGAGTGTTTGGACTTGGTGAGGCGCTTGGGTGAAGGAGAACATTCATTGCTGGGGCTGGATTATTTGTTTTCGGTAAAGGAGAAAGAGTGCCGTTTGGTGCTTGCGGAACAAAATTAAATTGTTGTCGGGAGCATAAACGCTGGGCCGAATTATTTTTAGGCAGACTTGATGTTTCAGGTCCCCCGGATTGTGAAGCTTGAAGCTGTGCGTGTGGAAAAAACTCGGATGCATTCTTTTGATTTACTTGCCGTGCCAACGGCTGTGGTAAAACGGGTTGTTGACTTGGCGGTGAAAGAGCCCCTGGGGCGTGTACAGAAAGTGAGGGACCATCTGCAGTTCCTTGGTTCTTTTTGCTTGGAAGCACCATGCCTCGTTGGCCTGTTTGATTTATTTGCGCCCGTAGGTGCGCATGGTACAACGCCTGTGTGTTAACATTGGCCAACAGTTTCTCAGGTGGAGTATAATAAGGATCGAGTTGCTGCAAGGTCTCATGGCTTAAAATGTAATTGTCTGGAAAATTTTTCGGAATAGAATGCGTTGAAATTTCAGTGCTCTGATCTTCCCAGTGCTCTGTTTCGCCGTTGTTGTGGCTAGAGCATTCAGAAGGGTCAATCATAACCTCTGGTTCACCAGTTTTATCATCTGTGTCAAAACTTAAAGCAAGTGAGGTGTTAATCCAGTCCTGGACAACCTTTTCACTTCTCATTGAGCTCCTAGCATTTAAAGTTGTTTCAGAGTGGCTACCTTTAGAAACGGTGTCCAGCAATTCAAGTTCTTGAAGAGTTGTCTCTGTTAACTGTTTCCTGTTGTTTTCCTCCAGTTCATCTAATTCAATTTGCTTTTTCTGCTGAGCGAGGCAGATGGCTGCCTCATTTTGTTTTCCAATTTCTTCGCATTTCATTAAATCGATTACGTAATCATGTTTACGCTGACTAGATGTTTTTGACGAGACCATCAGTGAGAGCAGTCTAGAACGAATGGAAGCCCTCGGTTCCTGAAACTCACTCACTTTATCATCAGCAGAGTTGATGTAGTTTTGTGCTGAAGTGAGGATCTTGACGTCCTTAGTTGTCATTGCTTCCAAATAAGACTCTAATGAAGGAATAAGTGCACTTTGATCCTCCGAATTTCCAGCAAACGCAATCAAGTCCTCATTTTTGTCTACAACCATCATAAAGGCTTGGTTGCAGTTTGTTACTAGGCGTTCATCTTTCACTCGCCTACTTTGACTATTTATAAAATGAAGGATTTCTTCATGCATAGAATGCAAGTCAGCTTCACGCTTTGACCTGGCAGCGTACATTTTTTTGAGTTTTTGATCAAGACTATTAGACATTACGAAGTTACTATTTCGAAAAATTAGTAAAAATACTACTGCAGACGTTATCTATTATACGTACACTCTGAACAAACCAAATCCACGCAAAACAAACCTAACGCAAAAGATACCAAAACACAGCACAATGTAGACAGTCTGTAAAACAAACCAGCCAAAAAACAGAAAAGATCGTCAAGCAGACAGTGCCTGACCAAAACAGAATTGGAGCGCTGAACGCTATGCACTCAACGCGGCGGAAGACGAAGGGCAAACGGGAAGTCGAGCGAGCAACGCGCGACGCAATGGAAACGGAACAGACGGGATGTCGAGCGAATAACGCGCAAGGCAACGAAACGGGACGGTGGGGAAAGAACAAGCGGCATATGAGGTCTGAAAGAACTATGTTAGCAGACCACAGCAAAAACTTAACGAAACCAACCTAGCCGTAACTCCAGAACAAACTTAAGTCACACCCTAGGAAGAAGGAGAGAAGCTACTGCAAGACAATCTAGCATAAGTCATTATGTGACTTAATTTAACAACAAGATATTTTACGGCAATGCAGTAGTACACTGAAAGGATGAAAAGGTCGAGAAAATTACTAGCCGTAACTCCAGAATAAACATAAGTCACATAATCAGCATACTAACGGTATTAAGCAAATTACAGCAAAATTGAATAAACTACAACAGTGTGTTTGTAGAGTAAAACAGTTGGAAAAGTCAAGAGAAAATTTAGCCGTAACTCGAGAATAAACTTAAGTCACAACCTAGAAGGCAACAAGACCAAACCTACTAGCAATCATGCAGGTACACCCAAAAATACAGCAGCAAAATCAATATACTACAACAAGAGGGCTAATAAATTAGAAAAGTTTAAAGTCAAAAAACAATCTAGCCGTAACTCGGGAATAAACGTAAGTCACTCCATAGAAAACTATAAGACCTAAACAACAAACCAGCCTGCTGGCATACTCAACATACTAAAGCGAAAACAACACTATACTTCATCACATTTGACGTAGCACATCGAAATCCGGAACAGAAGAGGGAGAAAACGAAAAGCAAAGTTTTAGGAGAGCGACGTTATTGAAAAAAAACGGAACACGGAAAATTGAAGCGGGCAAGTGCAAAAAAAGAACGCGGGCGAAACGGTACATAAACAAGCGACGAGAAAAAGTATGGGAACTTGATAATTTTTTGTAGGACGGAGGTTTTGAAAATTTTCAAAGCTTTTTCTGTGTATTGAGTTTCTCTCAATTAACGAACCTGCTTGTTGGAGAAAATGACTTTTGACAACTTTGTTAAAAATTTATGCTTTTGCCCAATTTTTTTCTATTTTTGGTCAATTTTTTGCAATTTCTTGAATACGGAACGGAATCTACTATACTGCACAGTTTTATGCTCAAAAATGCGGTTTATCTACATTCTGTAATTATTTTATAATTTTTTGAATTGCCTCAAAAATGACCAAATATTTTCAAAGCTGAAAATTTTAGCTGAAGAATTCCGTTTTTTTTCAATACGGAAATCTTAGACCAAAAATTCCGCAATTTTTAGTACGGAAATACTAAGAATTCCGCTATTTTCAATACGGAAATCTCCAAATAAGAATTCCTCGGTTTTCAGTACGGAAATCTTAAGAATTCCGCGATTTTCAAATGTTTTCTCAAATTTCTCTATATCAGAGGTTTTTTTTGATGTACGAGCCGACTATATCAATATTTGCAAATTTCCGGAAATTCGACCGAAAATTTTCAAATATGATGTATTTTTGTCTCAAAACTATGTTTGTGTGGGGTTAATGGTGACCGATTATCTATATTATTGAGCTAAAGCCGTTAACTTATTTGTTAAGGCAATATATCTCAATAATTTCCGTTAGGAGTTGGAGTTTGCCGCCTAAATCAAATATAAAATATCGGATTAAGAAAATCAAAAAAAAAATTAAAGGTTCTGTCTTACAGTGTTGTAGTTTCACAAACGCGGGACTTGTCGATTGTCAGAGCAAGGATCATTGCTGTTCAAGTATGAATGTGCCCTGGCCGATTGGAGACGTGATATCCCACTTGCCATACTCCTGGATGTGTTTCGTTTTTGGATGTGAAGCACTTCACTTTGAATCCTCAAAACATCCTGACGGAGAAGAAAAATGATCTGGCAACTGTTTTCGTTTTGGGCCACACTTCTGTCCTTTTGACTGTTGACGTGACGTGGCGTTCCATCAAACAACAATAGTAACCATGGCAGAGTTGAACACGCTTTGTTTCTTCATTAAACAGGAGACAACATTTATGAATTGATAGATATATTAAGCAACAAAGAAAGATACAAAGATAGGCTACACGAACAGAGTTATTGCACACTGAATTTTATTAGTGTGCTTGGCTTGTTAACAACAGGGCAGTAATAATGGAATTTCCCCGGAATTGGGTCGCGGAACCAATATAAAATCAGAAAAAAATGTAGTTCAATTGTGAATTAATGAATACATAGCAACGTATTAACTTTAATATATTATCTTTAGTGTATGTACAATCAAGTTCAATCAATTTAAAAGGCATCAAAATAAGAAAGTACAAAATTTCGGATAGATGAGTTTAAGCTCGTGTTTTTTTAGAGTTTTTTCTTTTCAGACCAATTGGTTGCTCTTGTTGTCGGGAGCCATTTCAAGCGCCGGAAGGGCTTCTGCTGGCTCTGCTTGCTTTTACTCTTTTTCTTTGTTTTCTTGGCTAGCCTCGTAGAAGTTGATTAGTTCGTTGTTTTTCTATGCGTGGTAAGAAATCAATAATTTTTACTCAAAGTAAAAAAGTCGTTTATTAAGTTTATTTATTCAAGATATAAGAAAAATTGAGAGTGGGAAGAGTAGATAAAAGATAAGTAAACAAATAAAAACTGGACTGCGCTCGCGTTGGGGATTGGACTACTGAGTCTCATGTGATCAAAGAACTGGAGGGCTGCGCTAGTCGTAAAAATGGTAATTTTGATCATGAAGGCAAGCGTTAAGACGCGTTAAATTAAATTGAGGGAAAGAAGCGTTTTCAAGAATGAAGTAAAATACAGAAGTAATAATAGGTAGCAGTTAAAAGTGCTATGCTAACCTAAACATTAAAACCACTGAACCAAACCGCGCATAGCACTGTGTTATGTCGTTAGTTGTATAACCGTAAATTAAATTTGATAAAGATATCAGAGGAGTGAATGTATAAAATGAGAACAATTTCTAGGTCTAAGATGAAGTTAATCGATTAAGATTTTTCAGCAGATAAGAGCTGTGTAAATTGCTGTTGTTTTCCATGTGTTTTTTACAGCTAAGCCCCAAACTTACTAGGTGGGCGGTTGGCTTAACTGTTTGGTTAGGACGTTATTTGTTCGACATTTGCCACGAATTAAATAAGCGAGCGGCTGGCAATAAGTCATTGGATGTTGGTTGTTCTGGCTTTTCTACGATATAGGAACTGGTAAAGAACATTAGCAGGACAGATGGTCCAGTGTGCATTGATAACTGTTTTTCGGACGTTGTCTCTGTTTCTGAATGAGTTCAAGTACCGATTTGTTCTTGTTTTCTTTTGCCCGTTTCTGGTACTCATTTGCTAATCTAATCTGAAAATCTCTTACTGCAGTTATATTGGCCTCTTCATGGAGTTTTTTGACACTGTACCAGCAAGGTTTCCTCGTACAAGTTCCCAATGATCTATTTTGGGTGAGTTGTATGTTGTTGATAATTGAATAAGATTGGTCAATGCAGCAGGCATTTGCATAGAGAAATGGAGGTCGAACCCATGATTTATACAAGGTAAGCAATCACTCTTCATCAGTGTTGATCTGACTGAGCCGCCATAGTTGGTAGATTCTTTTGTCTGCTCTTGCACCAAACTTTTGCAGTGTTCGTTCCATTTTAAATGTGGGTAAGGTTTACGCCAAGAAATTTGGTTGATTTTGCACGTTCAATTCGTGTACCATTGACAAAAACGTCTAGACTGGAAACTCTCTTTGACAGATTTTTAAAAGCATTAAATTTGTTGTGGCTGGATTTATTCTTATTTTCAGTTTTTGCATCATTTGATCAATTTGTCTAGAGAATACTGAAGTTTTTCTTGAATTATTCTACAGGAGCGCGACCTGTAGTAAAAGGCAAAATCATCAGCAAATTGAGGTATTTCAGGAATGCCACTGACATAAACCAGGAAGAGTATTGGTGCATTAACGCTGCCCTGAGGTACTCCATCTATTGTTGAAATTGTGCTACTTTTTGAGTTATTAATTTTCACGAAGATGCTTCTCTGAGTGAGAAAACAGTTAACCCATTTTATCAGAGGTTTATGCACACCAATTTTTAAACGTTTGTTTTGAAGTTCTAGTCTCAACACTGCATCAAACGCTTTTTCAATATCTAGGCAGACATATCCAACCATTTCGGACCATTGAAATGCTTCTGTTACGTGCTGAGTAAGTTTGAGTAAATTATCAGTTGTGCAACGGTTCCTTCTACACGAATTCTGCGTTTCACCGAAGACATCTTTTTTTCACAGTGCGCTAGGACAATATTTTTCACTGCTGGTTCACAAATACATAGCAACGTATTAACCAACGTCTTATTACAAAGCAACATATAAGCTTTAATATGATCAAGACAACAAGTGGAACTTAGACGGCAAGGTTTTTTTGAGACTCTTTTACCGGTTTCTTGTCTGATGTTATTGACGTCAAAATTGGTTCCTAATCGTTCAACAATCGTCTAGAAAACCAGAAATAATAAGCCAAAAACCACCTTAATCGATTCATATTGTGGTTATACTTACTTAAAATTAGGTTAAATGATTTTTTCGGAATTTTCTACATATACTATAACGCATATTACTCTTATTTGGAACGATTTTTTTTGCACATTTGAATACTCGATTCTGATTGGCTAATAATTCTTTCCATTACTACGTAACACGGGTCGAATTGTCCGCTCAAAAAGAGTTTGACTGCAAGTGGCGGATTTTTTGTTAGAGATTGCAGCTCATAAAACGTTACATCTTTTTGGACCGTCAAGGGAGGTAAATTTTTATTCATAAGGTAAGCAATAATCCTCACAGATTTCTTACACCAGCTAACTTCTCGGCACGTGGGTTAATTTCTCGAAAATCATCCCTTTGCAACTCATAGCAGCTAACACTTAGATCAGAATTTTGGTCAGGCGGTGGTATTTCCTCAAAAGTCTCCCATTGCAGCCCAATCTTACATCGAAACTTTGGTAGGGGGTAAATTCTCAAAAGTCCCCCACTCTTGCACTCCCACTCTTGCACCAAGATGGCAGGAGTTTAGGGAGGAGATTCGACCCGGATAGCAACAGCCCTTAATTCGAAGCTTAAACTTAAAATTGAATCGTAAGGTACGGTGAAAGGAACACAAATCGGAACTTTTCATCTACAAAGACTGCACACTTTTAGCTGTAGTCAGTGTTTAATTCACATTTGGATGACCAGTACGTTGGATAATCACACCCGGGACAAGGTTTGGCGGTGAGTTGTAGGAAATGCTGTGAAATGCGGTGAAAAAAGATTTTCAACGCGTATTCCTTACATCTTTTTGCGTTGAATGCGATTAATCGCGATGAATAATTTATTTTCAAGGGGTTCTCGGTTTTATTACAAAAAAGAAACTTCCATTTATGGGCCCGATACTCTCACCTCCTGAATGCCTTCAACTTCTTATTGCACTCCGCCAACTGTCACGTACTTCTATGCTATTTCATGTGAATTTAAATCAGACTCAATAAACGTTGGAAAACATATGCGGAGAACTTTTGTTAGAAATTCGGTTAAATGCGGTGTTTTTTCCACCGTTTTCACCGCCTTTCATACATTATTTTGCCACAAAAATCGATACGTGGAATTTTTGTAGGAAATATGGTGAACATCGCGGTGAATTTTTGTCAAGAGATGCCATGAAACGCGGTGAAATAATTTTTCACGGCATCCAACGCAATCACAACATTTCTTACAAAAATCAACCGGATTCTCCGCATTTCTCACAAAATATCACACAAAACCTCGACCGGGGCATGCTTTTTACAAGATATATATTCACTATACCGGATTTTTAATTAAAACGTTTAGTTGTCTCATCATGATAGTTCATTAAGATGTCACGTCAGAATTTTTTTATATGACGGGCACTTCGAATAAAGATTTGGATGATTTAAGGAATACAAACACACACGCGAATTATTCAATTAAACTGAATTCTATTTAGAGAAAAGTTATCTTTTATTTTTGTGAAATTTCATTTTTTGAAGATCTAAGTTTTTATAATTTAGTTTGACTTGTTCAAAATTTGATATAACAAAAAACAACGCAAGATATAAAAAGAAAATCAGTAAACCTACTGACAGCGTAAATAGATGAACTTCGAATTGCACATTAGAATTTAGCGTACTTTAGACAAATTTTTAAAAATAACTCCTAAATCAAGAAGTGCAAATTGTTGTGAAAATCAATTTCCAACTATTATGCAAAATAATGTGATGATTGTCTCAAATAAACAGTCAGCCAAGGGTTCTGCTTGTATGTTCAGCGAAAGATAAGACATAATAGCAAAGATTTAGTCAAGTAAAATAATTTTTATGTGTTTAGTTTATGTAAAGAAACGATACATAAACTAAACACCAGTCACTTGATAACAAAACATCAAAGCAAATTTATGTAAATCATAGCAATTCAATACTGCATCTAATTTTTACATAAGAATTTTAGTAGATGAAAAACAAGGCGATTAGGTAACAAGGAGGCTCGGTATTATGCGTTTGCACCTAAAGTTCTGATCCAAATTTTTTTAGTTCTGATCCACCCTGCTGATCAACATTTTTTAAATTTTATTTGTCTGTCAAAAAAGCAACAGACAGAAAACATTCAAAAATTCACAAATCTTTTAAAATTTGTTGTGTGAATAAATTAAATCGCTTGAAGTTGAAACCTCTCAAACGAAACAAATAGGGCTGCATTAGAAGGCCAAAGAGACATGAGAAGGCCAAAGATAGGTCATTAACCAGACCACGAATCAAGACAAAAAAAGAATGTCTATTTCTTCAAAAAAAATATAAATCAAAGTCAACAAAGCTATAGATAAGACCTAAACTGAGCACTCCAAGTTGACTTTTGCGGGATTTTGCTTAGATACAGGTCTTGTCATTTAACCATTTGGACACTTTTTTGTATATTTTCTTATTTCATACAGTCTACGGAGAGTTATGTGTAACCATTAGAGTCTTTCCGGTGCTTGAAGAAAATATGAATTTTCTTCAGAATGAAATCAGTTTTATTTTTTGCCGCGTAGAATTGCTTAAATTTACTTTAATTTGCTGAATTTTTTTTCCTATTGTTAACAATTTCTAACAATTTTTTTTAAAACTTTTTGTGTTTTTTTGAATAAACTTTTTGTTAATTGCTTTTTAGAGGGATTATGCGATATGTGTTCTTAAGAGATAAATGACATATTTTGTGCATTACTAGGCAATACCCCCTAGTCGAGTTGCGCCGTTGTAATGGAAAAAAAATCTTAATCGTAAATTTCCCCACCCCCTCCCCTCAATCCCATTTCTACTTTTTTGATTTTAATAGTCTGTCAAATGAAAAACAGAGAGAAAAAATTCGAAATTTCACAAACTGTTCAAAAATAAAGGGTGTTTGAATGAAAAAATATTGCTTGAAACTGGAACCACTGACCAACACAAATTGGCCGCATTAGAAGGCCCAGAAGACGAACTGGCTTTAACCATGCTACGAATCAAGAAACATTGAAACAATTCAAATAACAGCAAGAAACGTTACCAAAATATCAATGTCTCTTTGTTTCAAAAGTGTTTCCAAGAAGAGACATTTGAATAGTTGATCAACCTCAACTTTTTAAAATAAATGAAATACTTAATGCATTACCAGCCAACACCCAGTTTTTTCATGTTGCAGCCCTATAGTATTTGTCGTGATGTAGTCACATGCTAATATCAGCCCACGTATACTTCTTTTCATATTTCGTCTAGCGGTTTCCCCATGCAAGAACTAAAACTAAGTTGAACTTTGTTTTAGATAAACTAAGCTAAAGAGGATGCATTAAAATTGTATATTTAATGCGTTTTCATTGGCTTATGTTGTTTTAGCTGGGACCTGACAAGTGTTTTAAACCTCCCTGCACCCTCCTGACTATTTAAAACTGTTTAGAATGAAGCTCTCTCTTTCATGTCCTTGACTAGCATGAAGAGTGTCTGTGAATGGGCAGTCTGATGGTAAAACTCCTAAACAGTTACCGTTAAAAGTAAGTTGTGCTCGGTTATGTTTGTTGTGGTATTGTGTTCTGTGTTTGTTATTTGTTTGAGTTTGTTTGTGTGTCTACTTTGCCCTTGGACTTCAGTTGTATTTCAATTACACGAAAAATTCAGTTGCTGGATTTTCAGAAAAAAAAACACTTATTGGATGCCTCATTTACAGAACAACGGCACAGGGCGAGTCAGATTTGCAATCTTGTTCTCCTATCATAGATTCCCCACCGATCCTCGTGCAGCTTTCGTTTATTGACCCAAGTTTACCGTGCGTTCGATGTGATTTTCTATAAACACTACTACTACTTTTCTGAAATATCAACATTGCTTGAAGAGGTTCCTAAAACTATTAAAAAACTTTTCTGGAAAAATTGACACTTGTGCTACTTTTCTGAAATTTTGAGACTACCTAAATAAGTTCAAGTAACAATTTAGATACCTTAAATCATCCTCCAACTGAATGGAAATCTTTAGATATATATTACGCAATAATTTAATAATTTCAAAGCACAATCCGAGGACAGCAATTTATCACTGAATACATAGAACTATTAGCTTAAAATTTGCATTATAACTCGCTGGGTGTAACAGGTGTACAGGAATACCTGATCCTTGAAAAATGTTTTCTGCAACCTTGTTTTGCGACTTCACAATGGATAGAGTTGCATTTCATTTCGATTAGTGGAGTAGATTAGTTAATGGCGTGTCAAATTTAACAGAGTTGCACCACGGTTTCATGGTTAAGCGCTTGCCAAACTTTTGAAGTAGTAGTGTGCGGATCTATGCAATTGGTAAATACAGATTTTCCGAGAAATCAATTATTTTAAACAAAAATGGACCTCTTTATCAAATGAAATCAAAGCAGGTTGGAGCAGGTTTCACAAAGCCCTGCCTGGAGCAAAGCAATGTGAGCAGGTTTTTGGTATGCTAATGTTAACAGTTGTCATAGGCAGGCTTCAGTGTTGAGATGCTGACATTAAATCTTTCCGGTTCTATTGTATTTTATGTGTTTTAGTGGTTTTTGCAACATTCAGCTTCCTGCTCTATTGATAGAGTTATACAGATAAGTTGAGATTTAAAAATTGTTTTTTTGTCAAAAGCAGATACTGTATTGCCAGGAACCTTCTTATTGGAAAAAACTTTCTCCATCAGAACTCCAAATAAGAAAAGTATCCTTCAATGTGTTTTTCATTTTTCAATGGCAGACAAAGGCCATCTCTCAAAAAGCTTTCAAACAGCATATAATATAGCAATCTGTTATACTCATACACAGTGAGTATATCCAATTGAGTTGCGAATGACACTTTATTGACTGAGATGGGAGATCGCGTCGCAAATGGCAATCTATTTGATTAAGTTTATTATCCAATTTCTAGACTAGTCAATCGCGGTGCGAATGGCTACTTTCACAGTACTGAGGTTAAATGAGTAGCGTTTTTTGCAAGAATTGAATTAGACTGAATTTTAGCGTTGCAAGTTGGAGAATGAAATATGAAAGTTACAATTTTAAGAAAGAAAGTTTGTTCAAGCTTTAATCATGATTAACGGAAGCAACTCTAAGATTTGTTTATATCATGAACAAGTTAATTTCCTGCACAGACAGGATGAACAGACAATACTGCTAAAAATGGGAGGAAGTTGACAATAACTGAACTGAAATGGCATTTGCCCTTCAAATGGAACTTACAAAAAACAAATGAACTAAATACGGATATGGATATATGAAGAATATCCATTGCCGTATGACATTTCCCCCTCTTTGAGAGAAAATAAACTTACTAATTAAAATCAGAAAATTAATAAATATTCACTGGTATTTAAGTAATAAAATATTACATAATAGATAAAATACAAAAGTTTTGTGGAGTTTTTGTTTTATTCAAATTCATTCACTATCACTATTTCCTGCGTTTTCAGCTTGGAGAACTGTCATCTCCCTTGGCTGATTTTGAGTATCTTCAACCCATTCGTTTGAATTTCCTGCGACTCCAATACCCTGATTTGCATTGTCGGAATAGCCTTCTGTGTTTCTGACCTTTTCAATAATTGTTTGCGATTTCGGTGTCTTCTTCTTTAAATTTGGCTTACTTTTTCGGACTTAAGAAGTATCAGAATCTGATGTGTCGCTAATTGTGCTCTGTCGCTTCGTAGTTTTTTGCAAAATGGGTGTCGGTATTGGCTGTACTGATGAGGGAATTTGCGTCGCAGATGGTCCTGCTGTATTGGACAGTGTCAATTGTGGTGCGATTGGACTAAATCGAAGGATCTGTGTTAAATCGGGTCGATTGTGGAATGCCTCGTCATGTTTTGGATTTCTCTTTGGAATTCTCATTTTTAACAATCTGGCCATATTTCTAGCTGAAGAGATGCATGACCTGCGCGAGGAAACTACACTCACATCATCCGATTGTCTGCGATTGCGTTTTATCTTTTTGTCGCCTGTGTTTTTTCGAATAAGATCACGCTTGTGTTTGTAGATTTTGTGCTTGATGGTCTGCTCATTGATCTTTTTTGGTCTTCTCTCGATGTATTGTGCAAGATCCGTATCACTTTCTGCCCGAGTTCCAAATTTGGCAATATCGGAATTTCGGACCCGCACTTCTTGCTTGTGTGGCTCTTTAATCACGCTTGTTGTGGGGCTTACTTTGCACACAGTGCTTCCTGGTGCTAGCACCTCATAAAGGCCATCTAGATTTTTCTTCTGTCGTTGACTTTTGTGCAATTTGTGAGCCAACTTTACCTGCACACTGCGTTCCGAGCAGGGGATTGGTCGACTAACGCCTTCTGAATTGAGAAAACGTTCTTCTCCATCTCTTCGTTTCTCTTGTTCGGCTCTTGCAAGAGCACTCGCGGCACTCGCGACACGTTTGATCTCCGTGTCCGAACATAGGGCTGTATCTGCCCACTGCTCCTCTGTCAAGTAAGAGCAACCCGGAATTGTATCTTCGTCTAAATAATAATTAAGTATAGCATTATAATTGGGATTTTTACTATTAGGTTTAGTTTTGATGTTTGATATAGGTGTGTTGCATTTCCTACCAAAGTGTGCCTCAAATGGTGTGGTATTTATTGTTTTTTGTTTTGATATTCTTAATCGCTGTATTATTGCTTTAAGTGAACTTTATAAATTAAATTTTTTATTTAATTGTGATTTCATGCAAGATAATTGTCGTTTAATTGTTTGAATAATACGTTCTACAAGTCCAATTGCTCTATGATCATTTGCTGGTGCATATATAGGTGTAATAATATTTTCTGTGCAGAAAGTTTCAAACTTTTTTCCTGTAAAACATCTAGCTTGATCTAATCCAATAGTTCTAGGTACTCCGTGATGATATATAAAATTATTTAAGAATTTGATTACATTTTGGCCTGATGCATTATTTACTATTTCTGTTGTGGGGCATTTAAATATCTATCTATACTTGTAATAAAATATTGTTCTATGCCTTTCTCATTTAAAATTGGTCCACCAAAATCTATCTGTATTTCGTCATTTGGTTCACTACATTTAGGTAGAGGTGATTTGGGTATCCTTAATTGATTTAGGTATGGCAATTCGTTCGTCCAAGCAGACGCACCCATGTTTAACGCTTAAGTCCCTCCAATAAGAGAAGAGATACAGACCTATCTCTTGTAATCGATCCGGATCGTCTCTCATCGCGCACTCCCTCACTTCTTTGAGTATTGCGTCCTTTCCCGTTAATATTGCCAAGAACTTTTTGCTAAATACTTTATTGAGGGTCTCAGTAAAGATTATATCGTCTGCCTCCTCTATTGCACCGCCAGTTGGGGTTTCTGTGTGTGATGTCGTGTTTGTTCCAGGCGTAGAGGGAGTCGTGTCCGAAAACGTC
Organism: Convolutriloba macropyga; assembly: GCF_964194025.1. NCBI lineage: Eukaryota > Metazoa > Xenacoelomorpha > Acoela > Convolutidae > Convolutriloba > Convolutriloba macropyga. The sequence continues at coordinate 22,168,259 of NC_134477.1, forward strand.
ACTCTTGCCTTTGTAGGGGTTGACTTGTTGTTTTGGCCTTTGACATTGTATTTATGCTGTTTATTGAATTATTTGATACGCAAGAATTAGTTTGTTTATTCACTATGGAGTGTTTTGAAGGTTGAATTTGGGCAAAAAGCGAGTGATTTTTGTGCAAGTGGTATTTATACTTAGGAATTTGTGCTTTCGCGCTTAATTTAGTGTTATTAGGTGGATTATCTGATTTTATACCATTAATGGGTTGTAATGGGGATAATTGTTCAGATCGTTCACATTCTTTACTGTCTGACTTTTGCACCTCTTTTGCAGTGAATTTGATAATGGAATGTGAATTATTGACTTTGCGATTATTTAGTGCAAATTGTAATTTGGTAATTTTCAGTGGCATTTGCGACGCAAATGGAATTTAAATTGTGAATTAATCTTAGATTTAGGAAGTGTTAATTGCGGCGCGAATGGTGTTTTCATTGGTGAAAGGGTTAATTGTAATGCAAATGCTTCATTACATTTAGGTGAATTATCATTTAGTAATGTAGGTAATCGCGGTGCAAATGGTTGTTTTAATTTGTGTGAAGGCAAATTTGACTTTAAAATACTGCTAAATTTTGTAGTTGCTTTCTGTTTAATTATAATTAGGGATTTCATTGAATCAGGAATTTTTGAGATTGTTGCTGCAACAAAGTGTTCATCGTAGGTCGATAATTTTTTAGCTCTCGCAAATGGGTTCCTTGAAATGTAATCGACTAGACCCATTTTTGCACCTGGCATATGTTCGATTGTGAAATTGTATGGAAGAAAACTGTCTATCCAACGAGATAATCGGCTATTATATGATTTGTTTGATCGAGGTTCTTTAAGTATGGATAATAAGGCTCTGTGATCCGTTACTACCGTGAAATTTTTTCCATACAAATAGTATTTAAAATAGTCAATTGACCAAACTATCCCCAATATTTCCAATTCATTGAAACTATAGCGTTCCTCCGTTGGATTTAAAAATTGGGACGCGAATGCTATTGGCTTCCAGCCATCTGGTGTATTTTGTTCTAATGCTGTTCCCAATCCGGAACGGGAAGCATCACATTTGACGCGAACGTCCAATTTTGTATTATAATGACTGTTTTCTGTACTATTTGCGATTTTTTCTTTAATCAAGTTAAAGTGTTTTGTGTGTTCATCTGTCCAAACGAATTTCACAGATTTCTTTAGCAATGGTCTAAGAGGGTGACATAGTTGTGCAAGATGTGGTATGTAATATACTGAACCTAGAAATGATCTAAGGCGTTTTAGTGTCGTTGGTGGTGATATTGTTAGGATTGCTGCAGTTTTAGTTTCTAAAGGTGATATTCCAGTCTGTGTGAATTTATAACCTAGCCATTCTATTTCTGTTTTTGCGAAGTGACATTTCTGAAGATTAATTCGTAAGTTATCGTCATCTAGTTTTTTAAGACATTTGAAAACATATGCTAAATGGTCTGCTTCAGTGCCGATACTAACGATTATGATATCGTCCATAAACAATATGTGTTTTGCAAGCCTATGAGTGTGTAATCCATAGCTTTTTGGAATTCTGTCGGCATATCTGTAAAGCAATAAAAACCAGTTTTGAATCTATATGTACCAGTAGATTCGCCACATATGATATTAAAATTACAGTGTTTTGCTGTGTCTTGAAGCAATTTGTGTTGGCTATATGCATACTTTAAATCTAATGTGGTGAAATATGCTTATTGACTGTTTTGTGTATCTGTAAGGTGTTGTGATATGGTGTTAATTAACATTTCGATGTTAGGCATTTGATATTTATTTTTGTGTATTGCTTTATTTAATACTTTTGAATCTAATGCTAGTTTTATCGTATGGTCTTTTTTCACTGTGATTACGATTGGAGAGATAAAATGTTCGTCAGAGCAACTAGATAGTTTTTCAATATGACCTTCAGTTTGTAATCTTTCTAATTCTTCTGACACTCTAGGTTGGAGATTAATCGGAACACGTCGACCTTTTTGATGCTTTGCTGTAAACTTTTGATGAAATTTTGATTTCGCCACATGTGTTTTGGATAAGCCAATTCTTGATACTAGATGTGGAAATTGCGTCGCGATTGTCTCTTTAATTTTACATACCGAATTATTGATGTTATAAACACATTTACCAGTTTCTGGTTGTTGTTGAACAACTGCAAGCCCCAAGGTTGCGAACAGATCCCTTCCAATTATGTTTTTGTGCCCATCGTCTACCACAGTCAATATTGCTGATGTTTCTTTCCACTGATTGTAGATTACTGTGGTTTCCAAATGCCCAAGGATTTTGATATGTTCGTTTGAAAAAGTCTTCAAGTTCCTTTTTCTTTTGCATTTATCCATTTGGCTGATTTTGTCGATCGGGTGATTTTGTTTGCTAAACTTCTTGTTATGATACTGACTGCACTTCCAGAATCAATCATTGCAGAGATTTTTATTTCCCCCCCGTTGTTTTTCAACGTTTAGTGGTTCCAATTGGTGCACCGAATCAGAGTAGATCGCTGCCACATAGTCATCTGAATCACTGTCATAGTTTGAATCATACACCTGTTCCTACAATTGTTGATAGCTTGTTATATAATTGACTGATTCTTCATCATCACTCTTCTCCCGCGATTCATCAATTTGGTTGATATTCGTTTTTTGAGTTTTCTGTATGAGATTCTGCGACTTTTTCGGTTTGCGGCATTTTCTAGCGAAATGGCCCATAATACCACAGTTGTTGCATTTCTTGCCATTCGCGGGGCAAATCTGCTTATGGTTGTGGCTCCAGCGGAGACCACAATTCATACGAATGCTTGTATATTGGTAATTTTGAGGAACAGTTGGGTAGCGTGTGAAGTCTCGTTTAGCCGGAGGTGCATTCGCGTTGCGATTGCGGACTTGATTACTATTAATGAAATTCACAGATGAAGTACTTGACATCAAGTTTTGGTTTATTTTCTGTTGATTTTGCGCTCCCATCTCCATTTGTATAGCGATTTCCAATGCTTTTGGTGGTTCTACTGTTTCTTTTAACAATTCCTTCTGTGTCTCGTGATCAAGCATATTCAATATTAATGCATCACGGATCAATGTAGTCTCATCACTACCCAGAGTGCAATTCTCTGCCAATTCTATGAGACGAATATAGAAACTTTCCACTGACTCTCCTTTTTGCTGCTTACAAGAGTAGAAAACGAAGCGATCGTAAGTTATATTACGAACCTTTGTGAATGAGTCCTCCATTGCCTGCCACAAATCTTTGAAGGGTTGTTTCTCTATTTGAAAGTGGGGGTATTTACTCTTGAAAATTCGTCGTACCTCTGTTCCAATGCTTAAATAGAGCAACGATATTGCTTTCTGCTCACAAATTCCCCACGGTTTGTCTCCACACAGACTCCCAATTTCTTCAACTTTTTTACAACGGTTTTGCCAATTTACTTTCAATTGCTGATTTCGAACTTTGCAATCTCTTTCCGTCGCTTGTGTGTGGTTTTTTACCGGTTCTTCATAGACGGGTTCAGGTGGGTAAGTCACAGTTGCTGGAGGATCGTCTAACAGGGTGTCTAACTGTATTCCTTCCTTAGCAAGTAGAGCTAGTTTCCATTGCTGAGTCCATTTGTCCCACGTCAAAGGGGGTGTTGCCGTCAGTTTCTCCCAAAATGCTTCTATGTGATGTGGTGTTTTCTTGGATTCCGCTGCTGACTGCGCCATGTTATACTCATACACAGTGAGTATATCCAATTGAGTTGCGAATGACATTTTATTGACTGAGATGGGAGATCGCGTCGCAAATGGCAATCTATTTGATTAAGTTTATTATCCAATTTCTAGACTAGTCAATCACGGTGCGAATGGCTACTTTCACAGTACTGAGGTTAAATGAGTAGCGTTTTGCAAGAATTGAATAAGACTGAATTTTAGCGTTGCAAATTGGAGAATGAGATATGAAAGTTACAATTTTAAGAAAGAAAGTTTGTTCAAGCTTTAATCATGATTAACGGAAGCAACTGTAAGTTTTGTTTATATCATGAACAAGTTTATTTCCTGCACAGACAGGATGAACAGACAATACTGCTAAAAATGGGAGGAAGTTGACAATAACTGAACTGAAAGGGCATTTGCCCTTCAAATGGAACTTACAACAAATAAATGAATAAAATACGGATATGGATATATGAAGAATATCCATTGCCGTATGACACAATCAATGCAATTCAAAAAAATCAACTTGATCAAAACGTTCCGATAGATAATTTTTTTGGTAGCTATTTTCATCAGATTATTTAGCGAAAACCGAATATTAGGTGTTCGAATTTAAGAAAAAAATAAATTTTGAGTCAAAGATATAACTTAAGTCAAACGTTATTTTTTAATTTGAATAGTTGTGATTCAAAAAAGCTATTACCAGGAGCCATTGATGCTCATGTATGACATAGTTTAAGTTCCTACGCTTTTTAGCAATTGTTTTGCGTTGAAACTTCGAACTGGGGTGAATGGTGGTTTTTGAACTGGTCGAAGTTTCGATGTAGTTGTATGTGGAGCTGTTCAGTTGGTAAATACGCTTCAAGCAAGAAATGTACCGCAGAAACAAATTTCCTTCAATTATGACTTGTATCATTTTCCTTGCGTGAATAGTGGTAGCCCAGTATATTTGGTCGAGGGGACTGGCAGTGACTCCAAAGTGAAATGTTTGTATGGAATTCATTCGGCTGGAACCAATTCTAGCGTAAAAATACCTTGCCATGTTCAAAATACCGTTGTCATCAGAGTACCTGATTTCAAGGAGTGGATCGAAATTACACAAGATCTGTTCTCGGGAAATTAGGAAACTGGTCTTGATATTTGAAACTTAAATCACTACGGTTGAGGGTTGCTCTTACCCGGGCCGAGGCTTCCCCAAAAATAACAGGGAAAAGAGAAAATTGCAACCCTATTTCTCCGCTTGTTTAAGGGTGGAAGAGTGTAATTATAGGAGTGTAATTTTGAAAAGTAAAAGTGAAAGCAAGTAGAAGGATTGATCCCCCATCATCCCTCTGACGAACTTATTACCTTCCCTTTGTTCATTAACCGTTGCGCCAACTGATACCAGCATTAGATGTTTCAATTTGGTTATAATGGTAATTGTGTAAGAGTGCGATTTTTATCACCTAAATTACACTATTTGCAAAGGTTGTAAAAATACGCATTACATCCTAATCCCTGCTAATTAGGGGGTGAATTGAGGTTGAAAACCCGGCCCGGATAATTGAAATTACATGAATCTCAAAATGGGTAAGGGTGACTGCAGCAGGAAACTGTTAAAGATCCTTTCATTGTTCAAAATTACAATTTCTGCAATCTGAACTGTTCTTGAAAACTTTTCTATGTAAACTGTTAATTATATCCCTGGCTGAGGTGCGAGGCGGGTTTGTCTTCTGGTCAGATTCAATTCAAAGGCACATTGTGTGTTCCCGGCCAAATTCGAGCGCAAAAAAAACCTGGACAATTGTCTGACTTTTGTCTGATCAGAGGTCACGTCCATCTGGATTGGTCTGATCAAATGCGGACTCAAGCGCACATTAGTCTGATTAGAGAAGATTACGAGTGCAATTAAGTCTGATCAGAAACCATTTTTTAGCACATTTTGTTCTGTCAATCTTTTGTATTTTTTACAGAGAGATGTTGGCTCTGGCAAGAGGCAACTATAAATTAGCGTTCTTACCAGAGACTCATCTGGAGTTTGATGGCGCTGGTCAAAACCAAGGGATACAGCTGATAAGAGATTTTGGTCCCCTTTAGAGGAGGTTTTGATGAACTGTAGATCAAGACATTTTTAATGGAAGCCGTCCATTGAGTCAAATATGAACTTATAGTATAATAAATAAATTATTATCTGAAAATTTGGGTTTCATTTTCGTTAGCAACAGTTTTAGAACTGGTTATTCCCCATTTGAGTGTATTACTGCAAACATCAATTTCAAAGAAATGAATATTTTGTAGATTAATTAAGACATTTGGTCGTAATTATAACCATTCTCGGATCAAGTTATTTCCTGCACACTTGAGTCTAGTAACGGGCAATTTCGGCACAGACTAATATCATCAGAAGCAACTTCAGAGCGCACAATAGTCTGTTCCGAGGTAGATTTCACAGACGTCTGGACAAAAATCTGCAAATGTTCTGGGCCAGGGTCGCACAAAATTCCAGACAATGATCTAATTTCAGCCTGATTAATGATCACTTCCGTCTGGGAGAATTTGATCAGAGAGTTTGGAGCGCAATTCCAGCGCAAACGAGGTTTCGAGTTCACATTAACCTGATCAGAGGTTACTTCAGTCTGGCATGGTTTAATCAGAGATTACAGTAGTCTGGAATGATTCGATCAGACATCACTTCCGTCTGGCACCTAAAATTGGAATACAAAGAGTACAACTTGATCAGCATCGAGAGACCTGGTTTCGTTGTTATATAAGGAACTTAAAAACTGTTTATACATAAAACTGTCTGATAGTGATGTGAGAGATAACTTTCAACCTGAAGAGTATGAATTCTTTTACAATGTTTTTTTATCCTTTTGAACATATCGAATGGTTTTATTTTCGGTATTAATTGTTGATTTTTGATTTTTTATAGTTAACAAAAAATCTAATATAGTCAAGAAAAAAATCGCTAAATCTCCACTCCATTACTCGTCAATCGTTTCAAATGTCCTTGAAATCTTATTTTTTTTACTTCATCAAAGAAATAGAGAGTTTTCCGTTTTATCTTTTTTCTTTTTCCTGCCTTACTTCTTTTTTCTCTTATCCTCAATCAAATCTCTATCCACAACGCAAGCCAGAAGACGACGTAAAGTAATCAGAAGGACTAGAAACAGCGAAACTGCTATCCTGTTCTTGAATTGCCCCCAAAAAAGAGTAACATGAGAAAATGATTTTAAAAACTCTATACAACAATAGCACCATTTTTTTCCATTTTCAAATCGCAATTCTTGAAAAGATACCTTTGCAGTTGATTGCATTTGATTTTACATATATTGATTATTCGTAGATCCGAGGTTTTTTAGAATAGAGAATGAGATGTGCTTTTTACTCTAACAGTTTGTACAATATAACAGATGGGAATAACCACAAAACCACAAATGGAAAAAAATCCAATTTTCTCCGTTTTTTATTTCGTCTGGTTGCTTCTTCAAAACAAGAAGAAGATAGTTCTATTTGACTGATCCTGCCTTTAGGAGTATCAGTTGCTCTCAAGTGAAGAGCCGAGTTTTCTCTTTTTCCATTTATGCGTGGTTTAGCCAGAACGATAATCTCGAGAGCTAAGCAATCTTTGAAGCCGCGTACAATAGACGTCACCTTGAAAAAAGACAATCCATAACCATTTAGCGAAGCATCTTCATCAGGACTTGTCATCCAATGAATAGGGTACTTTTCATGTTGCGAATTTTTCTCATTTTGCAAACGTTTAACCGGAAGCACCAATCTGACTAACTCTGACCAAAAATTGGACGAGCGAACGTGAGAAAAAAATAGTACAAAGAAATTGCTAGAGAGAGAGAAAAAAATTATGGTAACTTGGAGTTCTAATGTTGTAGACGGTTTAATCCAACTAATTGAACTCGGAAAATCGATTTAAATATCAAAGAGCAAAAACCAGACATCATATGATCTGATAGCCAACTCAAGATTTTGAACTTCTCAGAACACTTTTCATTGTGTTGAAAACTTTACTCAAGTAACAGCCAAACTTTTGTTATCAAAAGAGTGACTTTTCCTTCGTAGGAATTAAATTTCTGCTTATATAAAATCTCTAAAAAGTTTCCGTTTTAATACAATGCCTGGTTGTTTCTAGATGCTTCTCTGAAAATAGTTTTAAAAAGTTAGCTCTACTTTCCTGATCCAACCCCTAGAATTATTAATTGCTCGCAAATGGTGAGCTTAGGTTTTCTGTTCTACAAATATGCTTGGCTGAGCCAGACTCATAATTTCGAGAGAGAATCAATTTCTGAAGCAGGCTTCATTTCGACAGGCTTCAACTTGAAAAAAAAAAACATTGCACAGACATTGAGCGAAAGATCGTCAATAGGACTTGTCATCCAATGAATAGAATTCTTTTTCAAGTTGTGCTTTTTTTGTCATTTGTCAGATATTTAACCAGTAGCACCAATCTACAATCTGAATTACTCTAACAGCTGACCAGAAATTGGATCAGATAATGAGAGCAAGAGATTACACAGTGAGACTGCTAAAGAGAGAGATAGATAGATAGAGAAGGAGTGAAACCGTGATAACTTGAAAGTGTAATATTGTAAACGGTTTAATCTATCTAAATGATTTCGAAAAATTGAATTAAGTATCAGAGAGCAAAAACCGGAATTCATATCTTTTGATGGCTAACTCAAGATTCTGAACTTTTCAGCATACATTTCATTTCGCTGAATATTTGTCTCAAGTAACAGCAAACTTGTGTTATCAGAATAGTAACTCTTCCTTCATAGGAAATAATTTTCTCCTTCTTTACAATCTCAAAACAGTTTTAAAATGATAGCTCTTCTTTCCTACTCCGACCTTAAGAATTGTCAGTTGCTCGCAAATGGTGAGCTCAAATTTCTGTTTTCCAATTAAACTTGGCTGAGCCTGATTGATAATTTCGAGAAACAATCAATTTTTGAAGCTGCCTTCATTTCGACAGACGTTAGCTTGGAAAAATACAAAGCACAACCGTTGCGCGAAGCATCATCGTCTGGACTTGCCATCCAATTAATAGGCTCCTTTCTCATCTTGTGCCAATTTTGTCATTTCGCCATCGTTTAACAGAGAGCACCAATCTACAAACTGACGTAATCTACCATATCACCAAAAAATGATGAAGGCGCGAGGCGCCCAGGACCTTGAAACCGAAGACCGGGAAGGCCTCATTAATGCGCATAAAGGTTGAATCAACAAAAAAAATGCAAGGTTCAGAAAATGTCTTTCTGCTTCGCAATGATTAAATATGTGCGTGTTAGTAAAAAAAACTGTTCAAATTGCTGCCTATCAACACGTTTAGGCATATCGGCAAAAATGATGGAGCTAAGATAATCAACTTGAACCTAAAATGTCGTTTAAATAAACTTCCCATTAAATTTGAAACACATGGAAAACTAGGTAGAAGCCTGGTATTAGAGCGGCGAATCAGCCTACTGTTTTCACGAGACTGTAAGTCCAATATTTTGCTCGAAGACATACTTGGCAGTTGCAAGAACATTTCAGGAACATTTTTTTTTTCAGACAAAGCCCATAACTGTTGTATAATTGCTGTTCTCTAATTTAAACTGAAACTGAATCTGATTTTCTCAGGTTCAAAATAGCTCTAATTAATCTCCTTTGATATGAAGAGCTCATTCGACACCTTTTCGTGTGTGACTAATTATCTATTATGAAATACAGTTTTTGCAAAAGCATTATTCAGAGGAACGACTTAAATCCAAGAAAAAGATCCATAGCTTGATCAAACCACAAAAAGATTTCCCTTTGACGTTATTGTTTTTCAGACTCGTTTCAACTTTTTTAATCTTTACTGTGAACTGGGTACAATTTGAATTGTCATTGTTCACAGTCAAGTTCTTATAAAGAAAGCATTCAAGGTGTTTCCTTAAATCTTCCTCGAAATTTTCATTGTTATTTATTAGTCTTGTAAATATCGTTGTATCGCCAGCAAGAGAGCAATTTTGTTTCATCAGCAGTATTTCTTAAGACCATTGAAACTTATCAAGAACAGCACTCAATTTGTGACTTAAGATGTTAATTACTATCTATCTGTTAAATACTCTCCCAAAAACCGAGAAAAACGCCTCGGCAGCCACGCCACTCCAAGTTTTGTATCTAACATTTTTTATCGAGCGTATCAATTTTTTTTCTGGTCTGGATACCCTGAGTTACCTACTTTATTATCGCGCGCTCTGCGCCAAAGAAAAAAATGAATCGTATCAGAGCTCCAAACGTAAGAATGACTCAAACTTATGCTTGAAAATAGCTATTCGACAAAAAAGATAATCGTTCGAAAAATTGGGTAAAACAACTGCGCAAACTTCTCTTTCTGAACAAGTCACTGTGAGAACTTCTGCTGCACTGGTCGAGCGGATTGGATTTTCAGTTTTCTATGCTGGTGGATACGAACCCACTGATACGTAACCGTTAAAGATGCTGCTCAAGAAATCAAAACTCTCTGAAGCAGAAAATTGTAAATTTCGTCTCATAATTCTATTATGACTGAAACCCGTTTACCCGCAATTGTTATCTTATTTCCTCACACATGTCATTAACACATATAGTCCTGCAATTTGTCTGAGTTGTTTTATCTTGCCGTTTTTTTTTCAGAAATGCTGTAGCAAAAGCTTCAGATTGTTGAGTTGCAATTGATGATGAAAAGAAAAAGCGTTGCTTTAACATTTAGGCTTCTGTTTTTATTGCTGAACTGTTAAAGACGTCAAATTATTTCAAGTTTTTTCATATTCTCAATTCTAACAAGTTTTTTGTAAAACAATTTAAAGCAACTGTTATTAATTTGTCTAGTTGACTGATTGAATTTGTAATCTTATGGGAACAGATTTTGAATTATTGTGACATTACCCCTGTATTTATTTTCATATGTTTTAATCAATCCTTTCAAAATTTTTGTAACACCATAAGTCTTTAACTGTATTGAGTCACTCGTCATTGGAAAATCAAAGGTTATTTTTTTGCTCTTTGAAACAACTTTGGGCAATTAAATCAAATGACATCATCTACCATTAAAAGCAAGAATCACTCTTTTTAAATAACTTGTTTCGTCACATCTCATTATCAGTACATTTTTTTCCAATTGTTACCTGCGCAAAAAGTCTGACAGTGCAAGAGATTATATTATTGAAAGACAAAATTTCACCAGCAGAGCTTTTCATTAAAAAAGATTGCCTGCTTTAACTTTTTCACCTCCTCTCACAAAATAAAGAGAGCGGTCGAGAAACCAAAAACTCATTCAGGATTTTTGAAAAGTACGAATTGACCAAAAACTCCAGAACTGTCCAGTTTTTTCCAAAGAATAAGTGCCGATCCAAATGGAGTGACAGGTCACTGGTCAGAAATTTTTCTAGGAAGTAGAATAATTTACCAGTTGAAATCCGAGAGAAAAAAAATCGAAAATAAAATCAAATTTAAGGAAAAACTAATCAGCGAACTGATCAAACTGCATGAACGTGCTCCAATAGATAGACAAGTAAGAGGCTTTAGGATTTTTTTACGGAAGTATAAAGACCAAACTATTCATATATATACGAGGCGATAATGAAAATGTAAGTATTTAACCAAACTTTGTGGTTATACCTTTAAATTTACATTTTTGAAGATTGAAAACGCTTTTTATACTTTTCAAGTTCCGCAAAATTCCAAAACCAAAAAACTTTAGCCTTGTTGTTTTTGCCGATCAAAATGTTGTTTTTCCTATTTTTACTGTTTTTGCGTTGTTGTTTATACTGTTTTCGCTTCTTGAGAACAAAAAAAATTCTATGAATTCCAATGGGACAACTATGAGTCTCTATGAAGAACTTATCTATAAATTCCTTCGTAGATCTAAAATGTGCCTGTTTATTCTCTATACAAGGACCGTTTATTAGGAGCTCCTTGCAGGAATCTTGCTAGTTTTAAATCTTCTTACAAGAACATGTCGAATAATATTGTAAGTTGTAAATCCAATCATCTCTAGGGATGCAAATTCTGAATTTCTTCAATAGTCTTATAACGAAATTTTTGCTGAAGCTCTCGAAATTTTTGCTGAAATTTTTGCTGAGGTTTGAGATTTCAATGTTGCTAATAAATTTGTTTTGTCTATATCAGTATTCCATTTACGTTATTTTTGAAAGCAGATTTTTTTTGCTAAATAGAGAAAAATTTGGTGCTTCCTATTTTCCTTGTATTTTCTGCAACGAATTTTTGTTCCGTGGAAAAATTTCAAAATCATTAGCAAGTTGGAGTATTGTGTACTCCAGATTTTCGACGTGAATGAAATGAGGTATAATAAACCAGGTGGTCAGCAATGACAAGTATTGAAATGCTGTAAGTTCGTGTCTTTGTTTTACAGGCCAGGAACAGCTTGAATTTCTGTTGTCCTAGAACAGTTTTTGTTTTACTGTTGTCCTGGAACAGTTTGAATTTCAAGCTCTTAATGAACAGTTTTTATCCAATGAGTTTTTGGAAGGCTTTATCGGGTATTGGACAGTATTTTTTCATATGCCCGGAGACCAAACACATTTACATTTTTTGTATAAATTTTAAGTATCTCAATAATTTAACTTAAGCGATGAGTTATTAATGCGGCAAAAAGGGGGAAATTGCTGACCAAATGGTTCGGGAGAATAATCATTATATACTACGCTTTTAAATTTCTGTTTTGTTCAAAAACTAACCACAATGTCTTTTGTTTAATAATAATTCAAGTTTAATAATAATAAAAATCAAGTATGTTATGTTTAATTGTTTGAATTGAGGGGTTTGGGGTAAACATGAATAAGTTTTACTGCTGGTCTGTTTAATTTGCCTAAAGCGGTCTTAACCTCGCATGACCTAGCTATGTTGTCAGGGCCGGTGAAAATCCGTGTGATTCGTCCCAGCAGCCAGATTCCACTTGGTGCAAACTCCTCAAGAAGCCAAACAATATCATCCACCTACAAAGCTGCTTCACGAGACGTCCACTTCTGTCGTTTGTTCAGTGAAGAAACATACTCGGTTAGCAGTTTCTTCGACATCTGTTGAAGTCTCTGCTTCACCTGTGTTCATGCTGAACTCTTCAAGGTAAGTGTCTTGCTGAAAACGGCTCCAGGAACATTGCAGAAGGGCCTTCCAAGCAAGAAGTGGTTTGGTGTAAGTGGGTTGTCGTCTTCGTGGTTGCTTCTCACCTGGGTGAGTAGAATCGAGTTGACAAGACACTCAGCTTCACTGACGATTGTGGCAAAGACATCTGAGGTGAGTTTTGCGGAACAGAGGTTCAAGAGATGAGCTCGTTCGACACACTGAACGAGTCTCTCCTACACTCCAACGAAGTGAGGAACAGATGGGGGTTGAGCTTCCATTCAACAGACTGGTTCAGTAGATGATCTTTGATGTAGTCTTGGTCCAACATCAGTGGTCTTCGTCTGAGCTGCTTTCTTGCTCCCAGGAAGTTGCATCCGTTGTCCGACAAGAACAAGTGCGGTTGGCTGCGTCGAACGATGAAGCGTCGGATCGCTGTCAAACATTTTTCTGTGCTGAGGTCATCTGCAACTTCTTGGTGAATTGCTCTGGTAACCAAGCAAGAGAATAAATAGATGTAGGTCTTCACTTCTGCATCTCGATGAACGACAGCGAACGGTCCAAGGTAGTCCACGCCGACATTGGTGAAGATAACTGGTGACTGCGTTTCCTGAAAACGAATATCTGGCAGGTCGGCCATGGGTGGCTGTAGTCCCTGTGCTCGGAAGCGGCGACAGTCGAAAACTTTAAAGGCCAAACTTCTCAGGAAGGCTCTGATTCCGAGAATGTGGCATCTCTGTTGCATATAGTTGCGAGTGTATTCAACTCCAATGTGCATACAAATTTCGTGGCATTTCTGTACAAAGATTTGAAGGCTGTGCTCTTCAGAGTCCAGAATGATGGGATGCTTTGCGTCAAGCGGTAGCGAGCTTTGTTTTGTTCTGCCACCAACGCTAAGAAGTCCACTTTCAAAGAAAAAGGACAAACAGAGCAGAAGATCTGTCTTCGGGAACTACCTGTGTTGATATAAGTCTTTGATGGCGTCGCTGAAGGACTTCTCTTGAGATTTTCTGCAGAGATAAATTAGGGCTCCGCTTATGTCATCGAGCTCCAGTTTGCCTCTTTGTTTTGATATCAGATTCTTTACGAACCTTATGGCAAAAGCCGTAGAGCGCATTAACTTCGTCCACTTTGAGAATCTGCTGACGTCAATAAGATTTTCTTCGTTCGAAGTTTCCATTGTGGCGTTCGTCTCTTCCCTGTTACTCAGCGAGCTCTTCCAATGGTTTTCGGGATCACTTAGGAACGCTGCCGGCGTTAACCAGAACACATTGACGTCACAAGCTGGTATTCAACGGGAGACGTGATCTGCAGGGTTGTGTTTTCCGCTGATGTGCTGCCACTTAGAGACGTCTGTGTCCTCTATTTGCAAAAAAGGTTTTCAGTTTGTCTTTACTTTTGATCCAGGCAAGGACGGCTTCACTGTCGCTTAAAAAAAGTTTTGAGGTAACTGGTATTGTTAGTTGCTTGGAAACAAATTGCATTAGTTGGCATCCTAGCACTGCTGCTTGCAACTCAAGTTTCGGGATGCTGATTTGCTTAAGTGGCGCAACTTTAGCTCTAGCTATGACAAATCCAGTTGAAATGGTGTAAGTTGACTGAGATCTGATGTATATCATTGCTCCAAAAGCCAGCTGTGAGGCATCTAAGAAACAATCTACCTGGCTTATCGGAGATGGCTCCTTCGGAGGAACAAAACATTGTGGCATTGCTATTTATGGCACATTTAGATATTGCACTATCTAAGTTTTTCTTGCTTTCTGTCTCTCGTCTGACAGGAGATCATCCCATGCAAGTCCTTCTTTCCAGGTATCCTGCAAGATGATTTTGAGTGTAATCAATAACGGGGCAATGATTCCTAAGGGATCGAACAAGCAGGCAATTCAGGAAAGGAGTTTTCTGAGTGTGTAGTCCAATTTGTCTTCCTGAACTTTGGCAAGCTTCTGGTGGAATAAAGTGTCATTAACTGTATTCCACATTACACCTAAGACTTGATGTTTGTCTTTTTCATTGTCACAATGTTCTTTGGGTATCTTGCCAGGACATTGAACAGATTTTGAGACAAACTTAGTTAGACTAAAACCTCCTTTAGGGAGTGTTTGTCGCAAGTCTTGAACTGCCGTTTGAGCTTCCTGTTAATTGACGAACGAATGTATAAAGTCATCCATGTAAAATAAGTTAAGTATTGGATCTTTTTAGCGGTGTTTCCGAAGTCTTTTGCTGTTTGTCGGAGGACAAATATTGCTTTAGCTGGTGAACATCTAGCTCCAAAGATGAGTCGCGTATACTGGAACTGCAGTACGGAGTTCTTTGGCAACCAAAGAAAATGAGGACAAAACTGATCTTCTGTTCGTAAGCAAATTTGCATGAACATGGCATGAATATGTCTGCCATTACTGCAACAGAATCCTGGCGAAAGCGTAGTAATAAGCCGACCAGGTTGTTGAGAAGGTCGGGGCCTGACAGAAGGTTTTTGTTTAGCAACTGCTTCTCAAAAGCAGATGCGGCATTGGCAACATGCCTGACTTTCCCGGGTTTGTTGGGGTTTGTGACGAGGTGATGGGGAAGGTACCAAATCTTCTCTGGTGCTGGATTTGAGAAAGTTACCGGTTTGACAAAACCCTTCTCTAAATCTGTTTCCAAAATTTTCTTATACAATTGTTTCACCTCGACATCTTTATTGAGTCGACGGTGAAGGCTGCAAGCTGTGCTTTGGCAACCGGATAGTTGCTTTCTAATTTACTGTCCTGTTTCCAAAGTAAACCAATTTCATATCTGTCTCCGATATGATGGATTGTTCTTGTAATATTTTAACTGCTCTTTTACTGTCAGTTGAGGTATCTGCAGTTTCTTCAAACTCGGTTCCTGTATTCTCTGTTTTCCGGAAACTGGTCACACATTCACTGAGATTTCTATCAGTATCGACAGCTAAATTTGTGAGCGCATGTTCAAAAGCTCTATAACAATAGGATAGAAAGTTTGATCCCTGTAGGATTGGTTCACTTTTTCGCTCGATTGGGCCTGTAATTGTCCGAATGAGAAGATTGCGTAAAGCAAAGGGGCTTTCTGAGAGTCCTTGAAGGAACTCGCGTTCCAAAATTTTTTGGGTAGCGTCAACACCTAAAAGTATCTGCATCTTGTTATCACTAAGTTCAGGAAAATGTATATGTTGAAGGTGAGGCTAGAAGGAACACGCTTCGTTCAAATCGTTAACAGGCGCGTCGTTGAAAGTCCAATTACTCAGTGCATGACCGTAGTTTAAACGGAAGAGTGGTTGATTTCTATTGAACTTTCCAATGTCCAATCGAACAAGCTTTGAGTGCATGACGGATTCGTCAAATGCGTGTGATACGTTCAGATCGAGTTCTGAAGTCTTTGGAGCCCATACCTTGTCGGCAGCGGTTTTAAGAACGTATGAAATGGTAATACCATTGTCCAGAATGGCACAACAATTATGTCTTTTATTATCATTTCCGAAAAGGGTGACAGGTATCACCTGTAGTTGATTTCTTGTTCTTGATGGAAAACCAGGATTATAAACCTGGGTTGGATTGTCATTGTTTTTGTCCTGTTGGTCCAATGGTTCACACATTGGCAGATCAATTTCTGTCAAGTTTGTAGATTCGGGTGCTCTTCGTCTGTCTGTGTGAAGAAAGCTGTGGTGTTTATGTCGTGTTCTGAGCTTACCTTTAATAGGATACTTCTGGAATTGTCTTATGGTTGTCTCAAGAATAGTAGTAATCTTAAGGCTTACCTGACTAATTATAGTCCTATGACTCTGGTCTGTTACTCTTCGATGGGATTACTAGTGGATAGAGCACGGGCCCCAATGCTGCAATCTAGACTTAGTCTCAAACATATTTCACGAGAGGAGTAGAGAGAGAGGTTCATATACTTTATTGTTATATCAGGTCTGACTCTGAAGGAGCCACTTAAAGAGTGAAAGGAAAGGTTTTAGCACATTTCTAAAAGGGAAAATAATAAATATAATTTTATCCAATCAGAAACGAGTATTTGAGTTTTAATAAATAATTTATTCTCTTCTGAATAAATAGTTTTTTCAAGTTTACTTCTGGATGTCAATCAAGATTGACTCCATCTTTCCGGGTTGTCGAGTTTTTGAAAGTTTTGTATTCTGTATAGTTTGTTCTTCTACTTTTCTTTTCTAGTAGAATAATTTGTAGTTGTAGGTAGGTTCGTATTCGCATGCAGGTTGGGCCGTTGTAGGCAGGTCAACTACTCAAAGACATTCTCTGAACATCAACAACCACAATAATATCTATTCCATGAACCATCCGAGTTCCAATGGTTCCCACAAGTGACGGCTGCCGATGATCCAGTGGTGTGTTGCTGTTCTGTCCTTGTAGTTGTGTAGTGACTTACCTGACTTACGCGAAAGTTTCTTAGTTTTAATTGTTAGAGGTGAGTTGTGAATTAAATCAAAAAATATTATAGTGTTACCCGGTAGAGGTGTAGGTGAAATTGAGTATTTATTAACAGGTCTATCGTGATTGGTTCACGAAGTTCTTGTTAACTATACATTCATTTATTTTTGTAACACTTTTACATGTATACATGTGTCCCTTCCGGCTGGAAAAAGAAAAATATATGCTTTATTCATGTGAAATTCGTTCACATATGTTCCAGGTAAATGAAATGTTAGATGTGAGGTTGTAAAAATTCCAATGGCAATTAATTAATTGTACAACAATTTTACCTTCTAAATTATTGTTACAATCACCTGATTCTTATGAGGTTAAATTTTGTTATGCAACACGCTCGGCAAGTATCATGTACATTTGTTTACAGTTCTCGGCTACAAACAGTAGAGGTGAAGTACTCCAGAATGTTCACAGGAGTTTCATTTTTCATTGTGAGTTGATAATATTCTGTATGGGGGGAATCAGTGTTATCAAACACCGGGTGACATTTAATTCTTTCCTTTTAAAGGTTATCTGTTAGAAATATGTGTTCAATTCTTTTGAACAGTGGGGTGGAAGGAGAAAAAGTGTTCCTGGAAGCTGGTCGATTCTTTTCTGTTTTACATCAGAGAAGGTGGTGTTCTATTTACTTCCATTAGTATTAGCTGTTACTCACGGTACTGTGTTCTAACATGGTATGGTGACATTTTCGAATTTAGGTCAACGTTGCAAATTGTTGGATTACCATATCTTTTTGTTTATGTCTTTACTAGTTAGTTCGTTCCTAAACTAGTTTTGTGACAACGCCATGTAGGTGTATTGTGAATATTAATACTATATTGTTGAAAATAGGATTGTTAAAATTCATCCAGGTGCATGTTTCATGATAGTACGTGTCTTTACATTTTGGCATGTAAAAAATTCTTAACTTAAGTAATTGCTATTTAATTGCATCTATAATTACATGTGGGTGTCATTTGAGTCGTTTATTTACAAACAGTACAGTTGTCATTACATATATTACATCGAAATTGTTGCGGTAAGTAATTCCAGAAATGTGTTCCGGTTTTTGATCAGACTTATTAAAGTGCCTAAATAGGAATATTAATGGGGGGGTGTTTGAATATATTCACCCTAATCTATAATTCAGGTGGTTTATTCTTTCCTAATCTTTTTCCCTGAATTGTTTGTCTCAAGTGCGGTTGCACTTGTTGATACAAAGTGCGGTGGCATTTTGTAGTGCGGTGGCACTTCTTGTAGTGCGGTGGCACTTCAATTGTGCTTTTATTATAATTAAATGTTATAACTCGGTATAAGGGGGGTTTGAGATATAATTTACAAGGTGGAAATATCTATGTGTAGATGTTGAGTTGCAAATGTCGGGGGGGTTGAGATTGAGAAATGAGAAAGAGGTTAGGTGTATCATTAGTCTATTTAAATTAGGTGAAGTGGTTAAGCTTTTATTAAACTATGTAATGATTACAAATTATTCATTGTTTAGAACAGCATGACAATTTGGAGTAATCTTTACTTTAACTGACATTTACTGACATAATTCATCAAGACATGACAGGTAAGACATTCATGGTGAGATATATGTGAGATAAGAAAGATAAACAGTTTAATGTTTACAGATCAGTGCGTTGAGAAAGTTTTAAATCAGTTTTGTTTGTTGCGGATAGTTTGTCAGATTTTTGAGATCTTGTTTTGTGATAGAAAATATGCTAGCGGATTTTGTAATAGGTTCGGTGTTATGTGTGGTACTGTTGCTTTTACAGCTTTTTGTATTTCCAATTCTTGATCCGTCGGTGGTCGGCATCCTATGTATTCTATAAATTTTTTGACGGGTTTCGCTGGTACGCTTCCGTGAATATGATAGGTGTGGTAATTCTCGGCTGGTTCGAGCGCTTCAATAGGTATTATAAGTAGCCGTTCGGGGTTTTCGATGGTTTGGAATATATAATAATTTTTGACAGGGTCAAAAATTCTCAGGGTGCCTTTCATGTACTTATTCTTAAGAATATATGCAAATTTCAAGAAATAAGTTGAAGTCATCTGATCGTTTATATATATAAAGTTTTCATGTGGAAGGTTGTCTCGCAGGTAGGTATAATAAAATAAATTATGTATTAGTTTGGTTTCATGTACTTTAAATTTGTTACATTGTACATCTTTGGGGGTGGGATGTAAAAAATTAAAACTTAATTGGAACATTTCATGAGTGTATGCCTTAAATGCCTGCGAAGTTTTTGCAACTACATGATTAAGGGAGGGGTTACGGGGTGAGGTGAATTTATAAGCATATCGATACAAAAACTTCTCCGTCAAGCTGTAAAATTGCTTTAGTTGGGGGCATCGTTGGTGGTGAACAACGTCTCTCCCCATATTGCGTGTACTTGTTTTTATCGTGTCTACTGTTTCACAGAGTATTGGTGAAGGAATTCAGGAAGTCGTTGTTCCTGGGAATGGAATTCCTCTACACGAAAATGGTGTAGCTTATTTTTGTATGGGATGTTCGACCAATTGAGGAAAGATAGGAGCGGGTTGTATTGCTCATTATCTAGGTCCGCGTACAATCGGGGATTATCATTTTTGAACCATATGGTCTCGCTGACGTGCGTGCTGGGTGATTGCTCGTACGTGCTGATGTGGAAAAAACTTTTGGGGTTACTGCTACCTGGGGTGACTGCGTGTGGAAATCTCAGGTTATTAGGACGAATGTTTGAGATCTCTCCCCGTTGAACTAGGTTGTAATGTTCAATTATTGGGTTTACATATTTTCCTAGTCTATTATGAACAGGTATCGTGCCGTTTAATTCTGTAGGTGGTTCTGGCATTGGTGCAGGCTTGGGAGGGTTGAAAGCGGCTGGAGGCGGGTATACAGGCATTGGTGGATACTGGCTTTCATTGCTATACGGGTTAGTGTAATAAATTTGTTGCATTGTTGGTGTTAATACAGCTGTTGACTGGCATAGCGGTGATGCATGTACTTGATTATATTGATATGAAAGGTTTGCTATAGGTTGATGGCTGGGGTGATACTTGACTTGTTGGTGGACTTGCTGGGATCGGGAAGCGATGTGTTTCCTTCTCTCCGCCAGTTAGTTATATCGCACTTCTTGTCCGTTGGTGTTGTAGACTTGGACGACGAGGCTCTTTACTTTCTGTTCCTGCTCGGATGGAGTACGTGATTGGAGTCGCTCAGATGGGCTCGGTGTTTGTCGTCGTATATTGGTCTGCACTCCAGTATCCATTGTGTTGGATTCGACAATGGTTGCAGGACTCGTTGCTCGTAAGCTGATTTCGCCCTCTTCCACGGAGAAGCTAAGTGAAAAGTCGGCCTTAAATTCACACTCTGATGACATACTAAAACGAATCTAGATGTATTTGTTGTATATTATTGAATCTTTGTAAAATCTTTTAAATATAAGGTGATATCTACAGGTTATTGTGCTAGTAGTAGGTTATTACTCTTAGTAAAATGTGAATGGGTGAATGATCAGTTAGAACATTGAAAGGTTGTACACAAAAAGGTTATACTCAGTAATTGAAATTACAATGTTCGTATTCTATATAGTTGATGTTAGTATAATTGGTGTGGATATATCGATGAAATGGTGAAATAATATTGCCAAAAATTTCTTTCTATTTAGGTAGGTGATAATATTAGTAGGAATGTAGTGTAGGTTAGATATTATAGCGAAGGTAATTATCTACTAATGTTTTAAATGAGTCAGGTGATTTTTTGAATTTTTAAGTTTTTGAGTTCTTACTTTTATTTTTTATTTTTTATGAATTTTGTATTAAATTTCATAATTAGTGATTGATTGTGAGTCTGAAAAGATGACTTCATTTGTGTGAGGTCTATCTTCCTCATCCAACATATCCATGTTTATACTCAATGGACTTATGTTTTTATTGACTTTTAAATGTTTGAAATCCAAAGGCGGTGGGTTTTGGATTTCAAGTAATTTAACAGAAGGAATTAAATGTTTTGGTGTTTCGTCTTTTTGAGTAGTCTCGTAATTCGGTCTTTTATCGAAAAACTCAGGTGCACTTGGAGTTTGAAATGGCGGTGGTCTTATTAATGGGGTTGGTGGTAATAGTGGAGGTATTTTTGGTAATGGTTGATCTCGAATCGATCCTTTGTCGTTTATTGTTTCTAATAGTTCTTGGTGTAAAGGTTCAAGGTTGGATTTTCGCGTTGGGACAATGGGTTTACTTTTGTGATCAGTATTCTTAAGTTGTATACCTTTCTTTGATCGTCTGATTGTTGCATTATAATGTTTGTAATTGGTATCAACATATACATCATTATCATCGTCAAGTACGAATGGTGATTCGGTTTTTTGAATATCTGATTTAGTTCTTGGCTGGTATTTCATTGTGACTTTTAGTTTCTTCTTTTCTGTGTTACTATTCTGTGTTCCGTGGCTATTATTATCATTATCTGATGAATTATCTGTATCTTGTGCTTCAGCAATCAATTGTGTTAGTGTGTGTGAAAATATTCCAAATATTCCAGATAAAAGAATTCGTGTTAAACTTACTTGTTTACCAATAGCTTTGTGTACTGCAAAGGCGTTGTAAAATTTAATTATGACATTAAATACGAATACTAAAAAATTTACCATGGCATATAATATTGCTATTTTTTCGAGTATTTACCAAGCCAACCAAATAGGGTTATGATTTGGTGTTTTAACCATTTTCCATCGAATATTTTTTTCCAGTTGATGATGGACTGGTCTATCTGGAAAATATAACCATTAATGTTAGGATCTTTTTGCCATTTGAGTGAATTTTCATAACGTTTTTAGGCATCTAGTGGTCCTAGTTGGTCTAGTTCATGTAATTTTTGAGCATTAGCTGAGGTGGCTTCATGCAGTGGCTCGGATCTGTCTCGGATATACTCTCGTAATAAATCTCGTTCTCGTTCTTTTATCAGTTGTTCTTTACTGAATATTCCGTTTTCAATTAAACTAGCTCTACTAAAAAGGTTATCGACTCTAATTTCTTCAGGTGAAATTGTATGAAGAATCGTTTCGACTTTTATAGGAAAAGGCGTTAGTCTATATCGTACAGTTCCCCTTATATCAATGGAAATGAGTTTATCAAAATAATTGTGGGAACAAGGGACTTTTTTAGCCCAGGCGTAGGTTTTTCGTGTTAGTTGGTGTACGTATTGTACAACTCCTATATACGGGATGGGTATTTTGTCGTAAGTTTTATCATCTAGTACCCATAGTTGTGAGACTTTTTTGGCGCATCTGTACATTTTCATAACATTTATACCTTCTTCCTGTACAATTATAGAACGGTCTCCTGTTAGTATGTAGCCTAGTAGTGGTTTGTCTTTGTGTACTTGTGTAAGTGCTAGTTGTCTAATGTTCCGGGTTTGCTCGCATAGTTTTGAGTAAAATTCAATGGCTTGTAGGCTGAGTTGTGAATATATTTTACTCATATACAAGTCCATTTGCAATTCTAGGTGTGTTATTTCATTGAAAAAACCATAGTAGTAATAATTGGTGCGGTTTTCGGTTTTATTTGGTTGTTGAGAAATATCTTTACTATTGATTTTTATAAATTTTCGTTATCGAAGGTCTTAATATCTGTATCGTATGGTTTTCCTGTGTCAATATCAAAATCATGTTCATAAATTATGAAGATGTCTTCGTATTCTGTTGGGTATAATGGTTTTGTAGATCCGCAAAGAATTCTGCTTTACTATAAACTTCAAATCTGCTTGCTATTTGGGTGTTGTTTTTAAGTGTGGTTTTGTTTTTGCTCTGTTCATTTAATTTTTGAACTAAAGTCCAGTCGGTGTTTGCTTCGATCCAATACTTATCTTTGTATTTTACCATGTATGCATCAAATCGTAACATTTCAAAGATCTGACAATTCAGTAATTGTGTGTGTAATTCTGTAATTCAGGTTCCCAAACAATGGTTGATTTAGTTAGGGCTGTTGGGTGACAGTATCTCTTTTCTACATTGCATGGTAATTTGGTAACATCTAATGAAATTTCATTCGTTTCTAGGTTCAGTGTCAGTGATACTTCGCTTAATGACAATGTCCAATCTAGGATATCCAGTCGACTTTGGACTTCTCATCCACCTTTACAATTGGATTGTCTGTTTTTAGATGCTATCGGTATCCAGGATTGGTCTGTATAATCTTAAACTAATCTTCCGTATTGTGGTGTTAACGGGGTGATGTATGATAATCTAATTTCTCCTTGTGCTTTTTCTTTTCGGTTTTGTAAACTTGGGTTTTTCATATAATTAAAAGAAATATTATAATTTTTAGGTTGATATTTAGTATTTTTTAGGATGTTGATTTGTGCTACTTCATTTCTGACCTCATCCGGGTCTAATATTTTTGTTCGTTGGACATCCGAGTAACAATAATTTTGACGACTTGCTCGGATAAAATCGGTGTGTTGTGAACACCAACGAACAGTTTCTTTTATTGTTCCTTCAACTGCGAATGCTTTGATTTCTATTGCTTTTGCTCTAGATAGTAGTTGTACTCTAGATAGTAGTTGTGCTCTAGATAGCAGGTGCTTTTGCTCTAGATAGTTGTTTTTTCCATTTCTAGATCCATAAGTTTAAATGTGCAGGTGCTAATTTTATTAAGTTCATAATATTTAACATTGCTGATTACGTTTATTTCACAATCATAATGTTTGACAAATTTGTCTTGTGGTCCTGTTGGTGGTCCAGCTGTGATTGTGTGATTACTTGGTTTTAGATTTTTGTCTATTATTCTTCGTGAGCGTTTGTGTATTTTGTTATGGTTTGTTTCATTTGTGAATTTTGTTATTGCTGATTGAGGAATATTGTGATTTCTACGATATGGTTCTATGATCGCTCCGTTAAGACTAGTCTGTACTTCGTGTATTCCAGTTATTTTCTGTTTTGATATTGGAAATTCTAGGCTTTTGGATATTTGAGAGTGTATTTCGAGTTGTGTTTTTTCTAGATGTTGTATGTTATTTTCTATCTCTATGTTTTGGCTAATGAATGGTGTATCTATTTGAGTTCGAGGTCTTGGTTTTCCACAGTTATGGAACCAATAGTTTGCTCGTATATTCCACAGATCTTCATAATCTGATTCGGTGATATTTATAATATTCGTGAAGTAAGTATTATTTATTTTGTGTTTAGTTCGATCTTTTAGGTTTTTGATATCTTTTGCACGAAGTTTATTTGGTTCTAAGCCGTATTCAAGGTATACTAGTAATAGGAATAGAAATATAAAGGTGAAGAGTATTACGTGTATTATTACTAGCTGAACCGACATGTGTACGTTAGTCCTGTGTATGGGTTATAAAATGATGCAAAACCAGGTGTTTGCTGTGTATATCTATCAAATTTGTATATAAATTCAGTGCAATTAAATGGTGGAGGTGTAGTACGTGTGGTAATGGATGAGGTTGCTGCTTGAATGGGATGGTTAAAAATGGTGTTATATCTAGTTGTTGATTGAAAGTGTAGTTCTAAACTTGATGTTGATAGTACGTTAATTGCGTTTTGTCTCTGTCGTGTAGTGAGGTTTAGAGTATGTTCAGGTCTTTCTCTTGACCAATTAGTAGATGTGTCTCCTAGACTTGTTCGTCCGTATAGAACTGGTGCTGGTGTATCCGACGTGTGATCTAATAGAAATATTTGCGTATGTTCACGAGTTCTGCTTCTCGTTGGTGGGTTTTGATTATGTATTGCTGGTAGTATGGGTCCTCTTGGTCCTGTATAATTTTCGGGTAGTCTGATTGCCGGTCCAAAGATTATACTGGATACAATAGGTGAATGCTCTGATACTAACGATGATTCTATTTGGGAGTACGTATTAGATACGTTTTCTTCTGAAGATTTGTTTTGTGTTGAGAGGGTTAGGCTTGATCTTGGTGTTATTTGTGAACTCGAGATTGATTCTCGTGATGATGCTGTCCAAAATGAGTTTTGGGGTGCGATTGCTTGATGTTGTCTAAGTTGTTGTTGTACAAAATTAAAATCTAGTACTTGTTGTCTTGTTGGTTGATAAAAGGGATTCGCTCTAAGTTCTGTTGATGTGGGAGTGGCTATTGATGGTTCGCTAGGTAATTCCGGTGAAGCAATACTAAAATTTTGTAATGTTGGTGTACTTGTTCTGCTAGATGGTTCTGAACGTCTGGTGCTTAATGGTCTTATGTCGTTATCGTCTGTTTCGATATCTGTTGTACGATATGGGATTAAAGGTGCTTGGTTTGGATACGAAAAAGAAGATCTTCTTCTTGCTTTTACTAGAGTCCTCCTGGATTGGACGCTTTCGCATTTCACTGTGTATGGATTCTCTGTTCCTATTTCACTTTCTTCTGGTGATGTTGGTATATTAGTTAAATCAGTGACTTCGTTGTCGTGCGGGCGTTCAATATTTTTATTGTTCGACGCAATTGTGTAAATTAAGCACCCCTGTCAGGAGTTCCTGATGGGTTATTTTGGTGTCTATTATTTGTAGCGAAATGGTTATTTGTTAATTGATTATTATTTCTTGGTATCATTCTATTCTGTCGAATATTGTGTTGTGTTATTTGTGAATGTGATTGTAGATTCAGTTGTGTTTATTTTGTTGGGATGTGTTGTTATATAATGCAACTGTGTTATTTCGTGTAAATGCGAGTGTGGTGCGATTGTTTTGGTAGTTTGGGTCTTGAGTATATTGTGCATTTATTGCTGTTGGTGGTGATAGAATAAGTAATGGAGTTATGGTTTGTATAGGTTGGCTTGTTTGTGCGCATAAAATAGAAACCCAATGTCAGGAGTTCCTGATGGGTTATTTTGGTGTCTATTATTTGTAGCGATATGGTTATTTATTAATTGATTATTATTTCTTGGTTTTATTCTATTCTGTCGAATATTGTGTTGTGTTATTTGTGAATGTGATTGTAGATTCAGTTGTGTTGTATTTTGTTGGGATGTGTTGTTATATAATGCAATTGTGTTATTTCGTGTAAACTTGAGTGTGGTGGGATTGTTTTGGTAGTTTGGGTCTTGAGTATATTGTGCGTTTAATGCTGTTGGTGGTGATAGAATAAGTAATGGAGTTATGGTTTGTATAGGTTGACTTGTTTGTGCGCATAATTTAGAAATCCAAACTTCGTGATTTTCACGTCTGTTTGTTTGGTAAATTAGAACGTTTCCATAATATTGTGTATTTTCTGGAAAAACGACTCGTAAGTAAAGTTATGGGCTCTTAAAGTATAGTAAATAGCTTGTTCAACGTTTCTGTCGGGATCAATTTTGATGAGTGTTTTTATGGTCCAAATATAGATTTTAATAAGTTAGAGCACATTAATACAAAAAAATATATTGATGCTGTTTATATAATATAAAATATATTATATTTTATATATAAATATATATAAATGCTGTTTTTACGAATTGGAAAATTTCAAGTTCAATATTTTCAAGAAATGGTTTGCAAAAATGGTTTGTGTCTTCCTCGTTTAAACCTTGTCCTTCTGACATTTAATAGATTGGTGTAGTTGCATGTATTACTCTATTTCTTCGAAGGGCGGTACGTATAAATTCAAATGCTAGATATGTCGAAATAGCTACTACACAAGGTGTTGTGAGTATTCTAATTAGACTAATTATAGTGTGCAATATTATAAAGGTATCAATTTTGGCTGTTTAGGTGAATATTGCGGTATTGTTTTCAGAGACTATTACAAATGGTCTGTTAAATTTAGAAATGGCAATACACTTTTCTTCAGTTATTTGTCGTCTGAAATTCTCGTAATCCATCATAGAGTGTAACGTGATTGGTTTTTTCAGTAGGTGATAAAAGTAGTGTTCTCCCCAGTGAAGATCTACTAATGTATTATTATTTTTGATTGCTGTGCACGCTATAAGGTATTTCTTTGTTGTATGTTCTACAATTAACTAAATGTAATGTATCGTTATTTTAATGAATATGACAATGTGCGTGTATGTTTAATTGTTTGTATTTGTTTCTGCTACTAGGACATTCAACTAAAATTGCTACTTCAGATTTTGGCTTTTTTTCCATCTATATCGTACATATCTAGTTCTAGTGTGTCCGTCTTTGTCTTTCGTTTGGAATCTAAATGTAATATTAATTATTTTAGTATTTTTGGCTATTTTGAATTGTTTGTCTATTATTACTTTTCCTGACTTCTCTCTCGTCACGCGTATTCGCATAAAGGTATTTTAACAATTAACGTGTTAACAATTTCTATTGAAAGTAAGATTTAGCTGGATATTTTGAATTTCTACTATTTCGTTAGCAATCTGTAGTGTTTGTTCCTAAATGGGTACTAATTCTGGGTGTTCTTTGTACAAACTAGATTGTAGATTATTAGAAATATAGGTGTAACCGGCGATATTAGTAATTATATTTGTATCAGTTACAAAATGTTTACTGATGATAATAAACATACGGGTTTTGTATGTCTTTCGTTAGGTTGATATCTTTTTTGTATTTTTTCAATTATGTTTTCTTAATACAAGACAAGGTGGAATTTCTAAATGTTGGAATCAATATAATCTAGATGTATATTATTCTAAATATGAATATTATTCTAAATCTGAAAACTATTACAGTTCGGATGAATATGAATGTCTAAATATTTAGTGTACCATGCAAACTATTACATCTATCACAATTATGTGTACTCACTTGAGAAAGGTGATTATCTAATGAAGAAGGTGATTTGAAATTTGTAGAGGCGGAGACTGAAATGGTAGACAGAAGGGAGAGACATAAGAGAGACAGAAGGGTAGAGAGGAAGTGTGTTTGAGATTACTCCGTTCAACTGGGTAAGAGTTTAGTTGGGATATATTCGTTGATTGGAATTGAAATCAGATTAGTATCTGATACAGGATTGATCAGGTGTTAAATAAGTGAAAGGATTACCTGTATCAAAGATTGACTCTGATTTTTTGAAAATACAAGAGGAATTTTCTTAAGGATCTCTTTTAAGAGTTCTTGTTTGATGAAGAAAATAGAGATTGAATATTTTGTTTTTGGTTTGATGAGAATGTTAGACTTTGCTTAAATTATTAAGCTTTGTTGATTTGGGATCTAGTTTGAAATTCGATTTCATTCCAAGATTGAGAAGATTGAACTGGTAGTGAAAGTCAACTGACTAGCATGAGGCAAAATCGAGATAGTGATGTCGATTCTATATCGAATTGGGTCTATTTTCTAAAATTCCCAATTAGCGTTTTGTTTGAGTTTTAGAATCCTTTTAAGCGTGTCTGCCATTCATCAATAGTGGCCATTAGCAAGGTGTTTTAGTTAGCAAGTTGTTTTAATTGGGTTCTGAACAACTTGCAATTGAATTTTAATTGAATCTGAACAACAGGTAATGACTTTAAGTGGCTTCATTGAGTGGCAGTTGCGATCTTTAAACTTGTTCTGCTCTGTTGAACACAGTCTTTCCGTCTGCATTGAGTGAATAAGTGTTGTTTAACAATGTCGATTTGTCTACTTTAAGAGTATTTGAGGCTTTCCAAAGCCGTATAAGTGTGTTACTTTGTCGGACTGAGTACTTTAATTGCGTCCGTACAAGTGTTTAAAAGCCTTAAGTATTTGAAAGCATTTTCCTTTAATTATTATACTTAAGTCTTCCTTATATTTTCAAATGTTTTAAATGAATCCTTAATGGATATCTGCATGATTTTTTCTTTCTGAGATGGAGAAAATTGAAATTTGTTGGTACTTTTTGAATCGCTCAAGTCCATAGGTGAAGACTTGGTGTTATTTTTCAAGTGTTAAAATTGGTTGTATCGTACTTAAGTGTTCTTATACGAAGATCTTGAAGTACGTATTAATGTAGTTTTTAATGTAGTAGGCGTTTCTGGGAGTCTGAGTTTGTGATCCGTTAATGGAATGGAGTGTTCATTAATGGATCTAAATGTTGAAGAGTGATTGATTGACGTTTGCTAATTGCGTATATGATATATCTATTTTCGTTCATTTGGACGATCCGTGTCATTTAGCAGAATATTGTGTGATGTAAGGTTATGACTGTCGGTTACGAATGTCGTCATGGAGGTGTTTAGTGTAGAGGTTGTAAATGCAGTGTAGAATTAGAAAATGAAATAGTGTCAAAGATGTTGTATGCGCGGTGTGTGCGGGTAACTTTGTGTATGTATTATATGTGGACTGAAGTGTTATAAATAGTGGTTATTGATATACACAATGGTTATTGTTTTAAACAGTGGTTATTAATATCGTTGTGACGTGAGTGAACGGAAGAGGGTGTCTTGTGAATTTTGTTCACTAAACAGAATGTTGGATAGACAGAATAGATGGTTTCGGATATGAATTGCAAGGTGACTAGAGGTGGATATGTATTATTAAGTAGTGATGAAATCGTATTAGAGGTATGTTTATCTTCGTAATACGACTAGTGGTGTGACTAAAAGAAGGTGATTTGATGTGGATGTTACCAGATAATAATTTATTTTTACATTGTTTCAAGTGATAAGAGAATTGACTTTCGTGTGCGTTTTATGAAGTTGTTGGCTAAGTTGTTATCTTATTCGTTATGTTGGGATTTATGATGTCGGATTATTTTATGGCGGGATTAGTAATATCATCAATATTGTCAATATTATTTAGTCGTCTTAATAGATAATATTTCCTTTAATATTGAGTTATTCCTTTTGTTATGGTGCTATAATTATTGGTGCTACCTTTAGGTCCGTTGCCTTAGTTCGTTACTTATTCGATAAATTTCGTTATTCGTTATTCGATATTCGATAAATTCGTTATTATTCGTTATTCGATAAATTTACTTCAATTAGTTTTATTTTAGTTACGTTTGTTTGTTTACATTTCCTTAGTTTACATTCCTTCATTTACTTCGATTAGTTTATTTTAGATTCTTTTAGTTGTTACATTCGTTTAGTTTAGATTACATTCGTTTAGATTACTTTTGTTTAGTTTAGATTACATTCGTTTAGTGGAGTTGTTGTTATTGTTGTTAAATAGTTGTTTGCTTTAGTCAGAGTTCGAAACGTAGTTGTTAGAAGCTGACTTCAGGTATTTAGTCTAGATTAGTTTAGGATTAGTTTAGGATATTAGTTTAGTTCATGATATTAGTAGATTAGTTTAGGATATTGGTTTTAGATTAGTAGAATTAGATTACTTCATCTTATTACGATTATTTAGATTTCGGTTAGTTAATGATCAGTTAGGTAGTGATCAGTTCTTTATTTATTAGTTAGTTAGTGAGGTATTAGTTATTTAGTTATTTTTGGTGTAGATAGTTAATTTAAGTAGTTAGTTCAATTACTCGTGCTGTAGTTCGTGTTATTTAGTTGGTTGTCGTTTATTTATAATTCGTTTACAGTAGTCGGGTAGTTTACAGTTACTTATTCTAGTTTATTTGTTTACTTTATAGTTAGTTATGTAGGTCTAGTTAGCGTAGTGTTTTCACTGAGTTTAGCTAGTTGACTGAGTATATTTAGTTTAGTTAGTTTACAGTTAGTTTATTTAGTTTAGTTAGTTTGCCGTTAGTTATATAGAAAGTTAGCAGAATTTTATTAGAACACTTTAGTGTAGGTTAGTTGCGTGTGTCTAGCTGATGTTCCCGGATGGTGGTGCATTGGACGGTGCCAGTGCCGTGTATGTTGCCGGTGCCGGTGCCTTCATTGTTGGAATTCCTTCACTGTAATGAGTTCATTGCAGGTATTTGTGTATGTCTCGCTGAGGTGCTCTGCTGATTGTCATTGCAATTACAAGATTGTGTATTGGTTTGGGTTTGAAATTTTTCTTCGTATAGGTGACATTTTAAGGCAACTAACGTGTATATTAGTTGTTTTATCATTTGATTAGTTTGATTATTATTAGATTAGATTATTGTTAGATTATTTTTTTATTTTTTGATTAGAGTAGATTATAATAGGACTGTGTATTTGATTTATTATTTGTTTGTGTTTAGCTTTTATTTATTAGTTTAGTGTTTGTGTTATTTATACTTGTAGTTATTTATTCGTTAGTTACTTGTCAATTATTTGTTCGTAGAATAGTTATTCATTTTGTTTATTAGTTATTTGTTTATCGACATTTATTATTGCGTGACTGATGATGCAGTTGGTGATAAGTGACCAACAATTTTTATTGTATGGCTGATGATGCGGCTGGTGAGAAGTGACCGAAGTGTGATTGTGTTGCGATAAGGCTTTCCAAGGAGATTGTTTATTATATACTATTCACAGATGGTGCTCACAGATGGTGCTCACCTATACTATTCACAGATTATACTCACAGATGGTGCTCACATATACTATTCAAAGATGGTGCTCACAGATGGTGCTCACATTGGTTCTGTGAATGATGCTCTATTCTGCGGCTGATGCGCAAATGGCATGTTGCTGGGCAGCTGATGTGGTGTATGAACAGATGGTGTATCTGCAGATGGCGTAGAGTATAGTTACAATTTTGGTTCTGGTTCACAATTGACGAGAAAAGGTGAAACATGTTTAATGAAGATTGAAAAACTTTTTGAACTTCATATTTGAACTTTTTGAACTTTTTAAATTGTTGATTTTTTCCCTGGTTTTAGTGTATGTGTAGTGTGTATTATTATATTATTCTGAATTAAATTCCCTTGTTTCGTTTTTAAATCACTGAGATATAGAATGGAGGTGGTGATAGTAGAAGTTGAGTGCTAAACACATTATAAATGAAGTAAACACATAATAAATGATGATTACTAAACATGATTACTGAATATGAAGGTGATGAAAAAGGTATGTATTACCGATAATAGTGTATGCTAAAATATTTATGAACCTTTAATTCGATCAAACGAGCTTTCGGCGAAATGACCGTTCGACTAGATGATCATCCGGTGGAATGTATCAGTTAATACAGACTTAATACAGACTTTAATATTAATACAGGCTTCTAGTGTGGACACTAATGTCACTAAACCTTTACTGAATAAATGAGCTTTTGGAAACTCGGTTAAACAGTTCAAAGGCTTGCATTATGGTATACTGCATTGGTCATTTTATTGGTGTATATTAACGGTGAAAATAGAATAAAGGGATATGAATTAAATGCAAGTGCGAACTAAATACAAGTTCTTGATTTTTTAAGACATTAATTTATGGAATGATATCGTTTGTATTATTCTGTTAGATGCAGATTTTATTATCGTCTCGGAACTAAATGGTTAGTTATTACTCGGTTTCAAAGGAAGAAAGAAAAAGTAATTTGTTCCTCACAAATACAAAATATAAATCAATTTAGAATGAAGATGTGACCTAAGAAGATGTGACCTAAGTATAAATTTCACATTATAGAATAATAGTGTTTAGTGAAATAATTATTGTTAAGCTTCAAATGTGACCTCATATGATTTATGATGATTATATTAGAACGTGTTAACACGAATTTGTTTCAAGGTTTTTATTTCAAGGTTTTTTTTGTTTCAAGGTTTTTATTTCAAATAATAATCTGTTTTGAATTAATTTCTGTTATTTCGAATTTATTTTGAATTTTCTTTTTCTTAAATTGTATGGTGACTTTTCTTCCAATTTTTCGGTTTCTTGTGTGAGATCCATGCAGTTTTTCTTCATTATTGGTTTTTCTGGTTGTTTCAAGGTTGGTACATTTTTATCAAATAAAAAGTTGTAGAGTTCTTCTTTAATATGTTTTTCTTTTTGATAGTATGGTACTATATGATTTCTGTGGATTGTAAAATTTTCTTTATTCTGGTCCTGTAGTATGTATGTTGTATTAGTTGGTTTTTCAATTGTTAGGTATGGGCCTGTCTTGAGGGGTATTAGTTTTTTCGATACTCCTTCTATTTGTTGTTGGTTAGTTAGGATTACAAATGTACGAATTCGTAAAGTTTTGGCTGTTCGAAATCTTGTATTCATTTCATCGGTTAGTTGTTTGCGATTTTGTAATATTCGTGTTATTGTTTGATAGGTTTCGTTAAATTGTTTTTCTTTATCTAAAAACGATTTTGCAAAAGTTCCTTTTTGCAATTTTGTAAGTTTTGGGTGATTGAATTGTTGTTCTAGGTGGGTGTGTGTAGGTTGTGTCTTACAGATGCTTTTATCTGAAGGATTACAATTTCCAGGCTCATCAGTTGTTGTTCCCAATTTAACTTGTGTTGGTTTACGTGGTTTTTGGTTAATTACTACTTCATAGGGTGACATTCCTAATCTAGTTTGGTATTGTATATTATAGGCGTAGTGAAAGAATTTTGCTTTTCGTGACCAATTATTGATTTTTCTATCTACTTATGTTCTTATGAACTGTCCAATAATACGATTTGTTCCTTCTACTAGACCGCTGGTCCAGGGTGCGTAGGTAGTACTTGGTTTAAATTTTATTTCAAAATATTTACACAGGTGTGTAAGTTCGGTGTTAATAAATTCCGACCCCTTGTCTGATCGTAGTTCTTCCGGTAGTCCGAATTTCATGAACCAATGTTCGATTAATGCTGTGTATGCCTAGTAAGCGTTTTTTTTTGGTGCACACCTAATGGTGACAAAATGTGAAAATGCGTCTACTATTACGAAAACATATTGATGTCCGTCAGAAGGTGGGTTTATGGGTCCTTTTGTATCTATCATGATCATTTCGTTGAATGTAATTTTGTTGAAGCAAGGTGTTCTGTGTTTATATTGTTATGGTTTTTTGCAAATTTTTTATTTGTTTGAACTTTGATACAATCTGCTAATAAGATCTTGATCCAAGTATTGAGGTTAGGGATTAAAAATTTTTCAATCAGGTTTCGTTTTGTCTTTTCTAATCCTGTGTGACCAACTGTATCTATGCAGTGGTTTTCAAAGAATGCACATAGTAGTAGTGTGAGTGGTAGGCAAAATCGTATTAATGATTTTTTCTTAATTGTGATAAGCATTGTCATTAGTGAGGTGTTTTCGTCTATCACTTTTGACTTAAATTTTCTGCAATATGCGCATAGTCCTTTATTTCCTCGGATTTCTAGTGTGACTGAATGTGATTTATTATTATTTGTTTTCCATATTTTTACTCTGGTTAGTACTGGGTCTAGAATTTGTGTTTCTTTTAATAAAGAATTGGTGATTTTTGTATTTTCGTCGTAGAAGATGTCATTTATTTTAACATTGTCGAATTGTTGATTGGATGCTTGTACGTTATTTAATAATCAAAGATAGTCATCGTCGTGATGTTTAATGTAAGGTCCGTTTTGGTTTTTAGATATTATTAGGTCATCTTTTTCAATTATTGGTGAATTCCAATTTTTAATTTTCGGTTTATATTTTGGTATCAGGTTTGTTTTTGTTTCAATTTTAATTTTTTCATATGAAATAGGTTGGTGTTCGTATTTATCGATATTAATTCAAAGAAATTATTGTGGATATTAGCTAATAGAGGGTAGTGTGTTTGATTTGTTTTTTCTTTATGCTATATTGGCATTCGATATTATTTCCAAACGGTGTTTTTGCAAAGTGAAATTTATTATTTTCTGGTACTTCAACTGTGATATCTCTAGTTTTTGTGATTTGTTCTTCGTTAACGGTTCTGCTAAGGAGATCTGGCAATGCTAAGTTTTTTCCTTCTGTCCATATACTATGGAGGTTCGGGAATTTCATTAGTATTAGTTGGAATCTGTAAACTCTATGATTAGGTTGATTTTTCTGGGTGAGTAGATATATAATAGGTTTATGATCAGAAAATAGTATTATCGGGTGTTTTGATCCTGTTAAGAGGAAATCATATTCCTTTAGTGCAAATATTATTGCGCTACATTTGCGAATGAGAGTTGATAGTCTCATTTCGATAGGTGTAAATAATCGTGAATTTGCTAATATCAGATTCGTTTTATTGTCTGTTGGCTGTTGTTGTAATAATGCTGCTCCGATTCCGGTGTTGGAAGCATCGGTAATGATGTAAAATGGTTTACTAGTGTCTGGCATTGTAATTTCGAGTTGTTTGGTTATCGTTTGTTTCATTTTTCAAATACTGTTTGATGTTCTTTTGACCATTTAAATTCTTTTCCTTATGTAACAGTTTATAAAGGGGTTGTAGTATGGGTTGCATTCCATGGACATATTTGGCTAAGAAATTAATAGTTCCAAGGTATCGTTGAAGTGATTTCATGCTATTCGGCGGTTCTAAATTTTGGAATCCTTCAATCCGTGAAGTCAAAGGTTTTATTTTTTTGTTTTCAATTATTTGTTCAAGAAATTTTACTTTCTCCAAATGAAATAAGTTTTATCAGGTGCTGCTTTATGGTTTTCTTTTTGTAGTATTTTGTAATATTCTTCCAATGTTTCATACATTTGGTCGTACGTTGTTGTTTGAATGAAGATATCGTCTACGTAGGTGATTACTGTTCTTTTCCGATTTAGTGGGTATAAGAAGTGAGTAAGAATGGAGGCGAATGCTGCTGGTCCAATTGATATACCATAGAATAATCGTTTAGAGCAATACTGTTCGTTTCCATTCGTGAAATGGGTATATCTCATGGATTCGTTATCTAAGGGAATTTGGTTATATGCACTGTTCAGATCTGCTGTTGTGAAAACTGTACCGTTTAATCGGGTTAATGCTACATCTACTGGTTCTATTGGCCAGTTACAGTTTGATTCGTCTATCATACTGTTCAAGTATCTAGCGTCTAAGACGATTTTTAGTGATTCTCCTTTTCGTAGGATGATCACTGGGTTTGTGAATGTGTTGCCGGTGGACAATTGTTCTTTGTTGACAGGTGAAATTATATCGTACTTTTTCAAAACGTCGAGTAGTTTTTTAATTTGATCTCTTAAGGGAATTGGTACTTTGCTGACTCTCTGCTTTTTGAAGATTGCATCTTTTTGCATAGGTAGGTTAAGTTTTACTTTTGTTTTTCCAACGTCAAATTTTTTTGTAGCATATACATTTCTGTATTTCAAAATTATGTCAACTATTTCGTCAAATTGACATGTGTTATGTAAGAATGTTGGAAATCAAACATTTGTATAAATTCTTTGTCCTTGTCATTGTATTTGGTGATATTAAATTTACATTTGAAATTGGGTTTTTCTTTCGAATGTTGCAACTTGGTTTGTACTTTCGTCGTTGTTTATTTGAAGAATATCATTGATATCTTTTGCATTTTCATAGGTGAGGTGATATAATGCTGAGAAAAGGTCTAACGAGTTTGCTTGGTAAACTTCCATATGAAACGTTTTAAATGTTGTGTTTTGATATATAATACCAATTAGTTCATTTTGAGTATCATTTTATGATTATTTTTGTTAATTAGATAAATGTCTACGAAATTCTCGTTTTCTTTGGTTAAATCGTTAATATCGGTGAATGATAGGTTATGATTCTTATTAAAAGGTTCAAAGTAATGTAGTGATCCGTGCAGAGTTTTTCCGTTTGGTTTTTCCATTCTTTTTAAAATGGGAATTGGGGAGGTTAAACATTTGTGTTCGTGTGGTTCGAAGTTCTAGAGTAATATGGATATTCTTTGGTTGTGATTTGAAAGAAATGGATTTCATTGTCAATATCTGTTGGTGTGTTGATTGTTAACTTATTTGTGTTAAGTTTTATTGTTTCGATATATTCTCTAAAGAAAGATGTTCCCAGAATGTTATGTTTACATTTTGTTACATAGAAAAATATATTAAAAATTGGGTGAGGATTACTCCTACTATTAGAGATTCTTTCCGGTGTCACGTTTAAATTTATAGTTCCCAAGGTTTCGCTTTTGTATTATTTGCGGCAGTCAGCGTTCTAATTGATTTGTTTAATTGGAGGTGAGGATTATTGTATTTTAACTCCTTCCATGTGTCTTCGTTAAGTAGATTGAGTGTGGCTCCGGAATCCAATAGGAAATTTCAAGTATTAGTTTTTGTTTAGTAAAATCGGTTTTGAAGTTTGTGCATTGATACATTGGTAGTATCCGTGTAGGATTTGATTCGATTGTGTTAATCGAGTTGCAAGTGTTTTCTTGTGCGTTATAGACTTTTTCTAATATCTGCTGATCTTCATCCGAAGAATCTGTTGAGTAATTGCACTCTTCGATTCCAGGTTGATCTTGTTCATTTTCGTGTGGTTTGTCTTCAATATTATTGATTCTATTTCCGTTTTGTCGATGGTATGATTTATGATTATTGCGGTTTCCGTTATTACTACTTTGTCTGTAATTTTGATTATTTGATCCTCGATTTCTATCGTTGCTGTGGTATCTACTTCCGTTATTGCTATTAGGGTTTCTATCTCTTTTATATGATGATCTGGACTGGTACGGTGATTGTGAATGTTGATATGGTGATCGTGAATTGTATCGTTGATTATTACGATTATTTGAAATTGAACGGTTGGAATTTCTGTGGTAGCTGTTACTACAATTCCTGTTATTCGAATAGTTTCGGTTATTATTGTTTCTGTTATTACTCTGTGATCTGTTTCGGTTTTTTTTTGTCATATCTGTTTTGTGATCTATTATTACTATAAGATCGATGGTTGCTGTATGATCTTTTATTACTGTATGGTTTATTCGAGTATCTACTATTACTATTATTATAGGTTCGATTACTTTGGTTACTAGGATATCTACGATTTCGGTTAGGTGTTCTACTCCTGTGGTACTGTAAACAGGTGAAGTTGAAGGTAATTGTCTACCGTTGACGTTATTTGAACTTATTTGTCTGTTAGGTAAATTCAGGTTTTTTCTCATGTGACCATAGAACGATCTTTCTCGTGGTTTACTTTGTTGTTCTCATTGTGGTCTTTTGAAACATCTACCTTTGGTATGACCGTGTGAATTACAATAACTGCAAAATTATGCAAACTATGGTCTGCCTTTGAAATTTTTTTCTATCATATGTATTGTTGATTCCATTCAATACATTACAGACTGCGTCTTCGAATTGATCAAGATTGCTTTGGTTTAGGTTATCTGTATTGCTACATATATCTGATATTTGGTTAATATCTATTTGCTGGTTACTGGTGCTTTAATTTACTTCCTACAATCGTTTATGGTTGTTAGTGATAGTCCTGGTTAAGTCCATTTGATCTATTTTATCTAGTAAGGTTTTAAATGGCATTTCAATTTCTCGAGGTGTTGGTTTGTGATTTGCGGGTTTCTTTGACGCTGCCATTTTTAGTTCAATATCTAAGCATGGTATAAAAGTTTGGTTCATTACACTATTTTTGTAACCTTCAGTATATAAGCTGTATGCTGTTTTAACTAATGTTTCAATTCTTAATGCTAGTGATCTTAATGATTCATTTGTATGTTTTTCTATTTTTTGGAGCACTATTTTGGCTTGTTGTTTAGATTTTTCGGAATCAAACATATCCGATATTTCTTTGCAAAATAGTTCCCAATCCAATTTGGTTTCGCTTGGTAAGGTGGAATACCATTTTTGAGCAGGTCCTTGTAAGGTGTGTAGGATCAATGCTGCTCTTTTTAGTTTCCACTGATGATGCCCAGGTTTGTTTACTGGTTCTATACCGTTACTGAATATCATTGCTGCGATGATACTATTGAGATATTCTTCAGCTGTATATCCAGGATCGGTGCCATCAAATGGTATAATTGTTGTGGGTACTGACCCATTTGAGCTCAAGGTTTCTATTTGTGGTTCTTCGTTTATACTAATTGAGGTTAATTGTTTGTAAAATGGTAATAGAGGATCCGTTACGGAATTATTCTGGATTTTGGTGTTTTCAGACTGTTGTTGTCTCTGATCGTTTATTTCGGTTCTTCTTCTATTTTGTGTATTTATTGCATTTCTTTGATTTTGTTGTGTACTGAATTCAATTATTGTTTGTTGTATTTGATCATAAACTTCGTTTAGTTGTGCTTCGTGTTTTCTCTGGAGGTTTTCGCTCATTCTTTTAAACTTGTTCTCCATATTTTCTAGAAGTCTGTTAAAATTTGCTTCTATTAGTCTTGTACTTTGGTTTTCATTAAAGCTTGATGTCGCAATGTGATTATTTGTAATATTAGGTACTACTACTGGGTTATAGGTGTATTCGTTTTTATTTCCAAACCCAAAATGAATGCGATTTTGTTGTATTATTTCTGTTATTTGTTTCTATCTGTTATCATTGCAACTTGTGGATATGAATCACTTTCGTCTTCTGTATCATTTAGGCGTTCACTACTGTTATTTTTATGAGTGAATAGATTTGCACACAGATTCTGGTCTGGTATAAGTGTTGATTTCCGTTTCTCCGATTGTACTGTAAGGTTTTCTTTTGGTGCGAAGTGGACGTTATATTTTTTTTGGTGTTGTCATTGATAGTGATCCAGTTTGTTGTCTATCATAAATATTAACTTTTTTGTGTTGTGCTTTTATATAGTTAATACTATTTGAGCTGATTTGCAGTATACTTTCGTGGTAAGGTGATGTGTGTGTTAGATCTCAGAGTTGTTGTAACTCTGTTTTTTCTAGGTGAGGTGTTTCCTTTTCGAATGCTTTCCCAATTAAGGATAGTGTATTATTTATTTTTTCAATATTGTCTAACCCAAACTAGATAGCATATTTCTGATACTATCTTCAAGATATCTATCGCTGTTTCTTGATTGATTTCTCTCCTGATTTAAATTATTCTAGCTAACCAACTTCAAAAGCTTTTGATGTGGGATCGTAGTGTTTCATTTATTGATGGGTTATTTGTTTCTGGTATTATTTTAAGGTACGGTGTGCTATCTTTAAGTAGTTTGTAAGCTGTTTGGTTTATAGCTGTAATTTTATCTCTGTCTTGCTGTAATTCATGGTTATGTAAGAAGATTCGTACTATTTCTTCTAAGTTGTATTCTGTATGGTTATTGTAATGTGTTATTGTTTTATTATTTTTGTCGGTTAATTGAAATATATAATTTTTGTTTAGTTGATCAGTTGTTAGAAATATTGCGGGTATAAAGTGTGATAAGTGGTGTTTATTTAAGGTAGGTTGGGTTAATGGTTTGGTGTCTAGGAACAGGTTAATTTTTAAATTTTTTATTATTTTTTGTATTATCTGTTTATTTTCTGGTGTACAATCAGGTGATATACTAAAAGGTGTTAACGATATATCGTTATCCATTATATTGGTTAATACTATACTAATATAGTACAGGTGATTGCACTATACAGGTGAGTAATGAAAAAAATTTAAGAATAAAATGAAAAGGATATTGGTTGGTTTTCTGAATGCTACCAACAATGGTCGCACCAGATAAGACGTGTTCTGAGCTTACCTTGAATAGGATACTTCTGGAACTGTCTTATGGTCGTCTCAAGAATAGTAATAATCTTAATTCTTACCTGACTAATTAAAGTCCTATGACTCTGGTCTGTTACTCTTCGATAGGAGTACTAGTGGATAGAGCACGGGCCCCAATGCTGCTATCTAGACTTAGTCTCAAACATATTTCACGAGAGGAGTAGAGAGAGAGGTTCATATACTTTATTGTTATATCAGGTCTGACTCTGAAGGAACCAACTAAAGAGTGAAAGGAAAGGTTTTAGCACATTTCTAAAAGGGAAAATAATAAATATAATTTTATCCAATCAGAAACGAGTATTTGAGTTTCAATAAATAATTTTTTCTCTTTTGAATAAATAGTTTTTTCAAGTTTATTTCTGGATGTGAATCAAGATTGGCTCCATTTTTGCCATTGCAATGTCGACAGAGGACTTTTGACGTGCAGTTTTCGGCCGCCTGACTAGCACTCAGGCAATTGAAGCACAACAAGTTTTTCTTTGCTTCGCTATTGCGTCTGCTGGCATCGAGACTGAGAAACTGCGGACACTTGCCAATGTAGTGATCTTGCTGATTAAGTGGGCAGTTTGTTCTGCACCTATTTGCTGTTGAATTTCTCATAGGCTGCTTTGAACCAGAGAAAAAAGGGCTTAACTTTGTGTTGTTGCTACTGTTAGCCGTCGATTGCTGAGGCCTTGCATTAAAGATGTTTCGTTTCGCTGTACTGCTATGTTCAAAATTTTTATTGCTGAGGTTTGAGCTTTCACTTCGTGGGAAATTCTGTGTCCAGTTCGTACGATTTGATTCTATTCCGATTGTAGAAGGAACTTGAACCATGTGGTTGGTTTTGTTGACTTGAATGGTTGTTAGTGGTTGATGAAAATGCGTCTTGTAATTGTTCGAAGGCTCTGGATTGCTGATTCTTCCAGTTGGAAAGCTCTGTGAGACCTGGATTTGTCCAGTCCTTGTCAACAACATGTTCGGTCCACTTCAGCTTGATTGGATTTGGTAGCTTATCTCGGCCTATCCTGAGCAAGTACGTGGCATCTAGGTTGACACTGAAGCCATTTGAGGCGAATGTCTGAACTAACTTTCTTAACAGCGAAGCGAAAGCTATCAAAGCTGCGTGGTCATTCATAGCTGGCGTTTGGAAAGCTTCTAGTTCTTTTGTTAAAGCACCGACAACGTTTTGCGGGTTTCCAAAGCGTCTGTTGAGCTCTTGAATGGCGGAGGAGTAAAAGTTTGGGTTGCAAAAAAACCGGAGATGCAATCTTTTGCCGGTCCAATGACTAAACTTTGCAAATAGCTCATTCTTTCATTGTCAGTGATGTCTTCGTTGTTGTGGATGGTCAAAGAAAACATGCTGCTCCACTCGTTCCACTTGAGCGGGTCTCCATCGAACTTCTGACTTCGGATGTCCGGCAACTTTACTGAGCGGTGGATGTTCCGTTGACGATATGGGTTGTAGTTTTGATTATCAAAGGTTTGGCTGCTCGTGTAAACAGGTCCACAAGGGGTTCGGTTTGAGGGCTCAAAACTAACGTTTGCTAAATTTGACCAATTGTTTGGGCAATATGCCTGAAATGGGCCGGAATGGCATGGCGTTGGGAAACGATTGCCGAAAGAAATTGGAATAGGTGTTCTATGGTCAGGTACATTTTCAAAGAGGCCAGGGTTATTAATGGGCCTAGCAGGAGCGAAAGTATTAGCATGAGCGTCAATCGTTCTCTTGAATTCATCTTGTGTTACTGACACAACTTCGGGTTCCAGACCTGAGTGTATTTGATATTCTAGCTCCTGTTTGAGCTCTTTGACAATATTTAGTTTTCGGTGAAACAATCTAACTGCTCCAACTATTGATGGCTTTCGACCTCCCATTTTCTTTATTAGCCTAACTTTCGGAACTTTGGAGGTAAATTGAAATGTCAAGTGCGGTGAACATAGGTCTCTTGAAGGGCACAACGAGTGAACTTTTGACCTTCCAGAGGAAACTTAGAGGTGAAATGGGGTAATATTTTGACCTATTAGAGGTCAATCAAAGGTCAAATGGGGTAACCTTTCGACCTTTTAGAGGTCACTTAGAGGTCAAATGGGTTGACTGTTTGACGTTTTAGAGGTCAAGTAGGGTGACTGTTTGACCTATTGGAGGTCAAATGGGGTGACTATTTGACGTTTTGGAGGTCACTTAGAGGTGAAGTGCGGTTACCGTTTGACCTTTAGAGGCCACTTTAGAAGTCAAGTGGTTTGGCCTATTAAAGGTAATGTTGTTCGGCTTATTAGAGGTCAAGGGGTTTTGCCTATTAGAGGTCAACTGGTTTGACCTATTAGAGGTCAAGTGGTTTGATCTATTAGAGGTCAAGTGGTTTGACCTTTCAGAGGTCAACTGGTTTAAACTATTAGAATTCAAGTGGTTTGACCTATTAGAGGTCAAGTGGTTTGACCTTTAGAGGTCAGCTGGTTTGACCTATTAGAGATCAAGTGGTTTGATCTATTAGAGGTCAAGTGGTTTGACCTTTCAGAGGTCAACTGGTTGGAAACATTAGAGGTCAACTGGGATGACCTATTAGAGATCAAGTGCCTTAACCAATTAGAGGTCAAGCGGTTGCACTTTTTAGAGGTCAACTGGTTTGACTTATTAGAGGTCAAGTGGTTTAACCTATTAGAGGTCAAGTAGTTTGACCTATTATCGGTTAAGTGGTTTGACCTATTAGCGGTCAAGTATTTTGACCTCTTAGAGGTCAAGTGGATTGACCTATTAGAGGTCAAGTGGTTGGACCTAGTAGAGGTCAAGTGGTTTGACCTATTAGAGGTCAAATGGTTTGAACTATTAGAGGTCAAGTGGTTTGACCTGTTAGCGGTCAAGTAGTTTGACTTTTCAGCGGTCAAGTGGTTTGCACTATTAGAGGTCAAAGAGTTTAACCAAATAGCGGTTACAAAGTTGTCCTGAAGGTAAAGTATTCTGGAACACAATTGGGGACTGATGAAGGTCAGTACTATTGACGTACCGGAGGTAGCATGCGATGGGGGAACACATGAAGTGACTAAGTAAGTCTAAAGTGGTGTTCAGTTGGCTGGAGCACAATTGAAGACTCTTGAAGGTCATTTCTATTGACTCACTGGAGGTTGATTGCGCTAGGGGAACGCAAGAGGCAACTGTGTAAGGCTAAATTAGTGTCCAGATGGCTGGAGCACAATTGAAGACTTTTGAAGGTCAATACTATTGACCTACTGGAAGTTGATGGCGCTGGGGGAACGCATGAGGCAACTATTTAAGGCTAAAGTGGTGTCCAGTGGGCTTGAGCACAAGTGAGGAATGTTGAAGGTCGGTACTACAGACATACTGGAGTTTGATTGCGCTGGGGGAACTCATGAGGCAACTATGTAAGGCGAAAGTGGTATCCAGTGGGCTGGCGCACAATTGAGGACTGGTGAAGGTCAGTACTTCTGATGTACTGGAGGTTGGATTATTTGGCGGAAGACTAGAGGCCATTGCTGAGTGCTAATGAGGTGTCCGGTGGGCCGGAGCACTGTGGTGGGGGTTTATTGCGAGCTAGCTCTGCTGGCAAAAAAAACTA
This sequence comes from Convolutriloba macropyga, assembly GCF_964194025.1. Taxonomy (NCBI): domain Eukaryota; kingdom Metazoa; phylum Xenacoelomorpha; order Acoela; family Convolutidae; genus Convolutriloba; species Convolutriloba macropyga. The sequence continues at coordinate 22,212,257 of NC_134477.1, forward strand.
GAGTCTGTTGGTTGCAGCTGCTGATGACTCAGGTTGGCCTGAGTGGGCTGAGTGGCTGTTTGGGGGCAGTGGTGCTGGTCTGCTGCAAGCTGGTTCTGCCGGCAGAACACTGGAGGCTGTTGTGTGCAGCTGCTGATGACACAGTTTGGCCTGAGTGGGCTGGCTAGCTGTTGGAGGGCAGTAGTGGGGGTCTACTGCAAGCTGGTTCTGCTGGCAGAGCACTGGAGGCTGTTTGGTGCAGCTGCTGATGACTCAGGTTGGCCTGAGTGGGCTGACTGACTGTTGGAGGGCAGTAGTGGGGGTCTACTGCAAGCTGGTTTCGCTGGCAGAACACTGGAGGCTGTTGAGTGCCACTGCTGATGACTCAGGTTGGCCTGAGTGGGCTGGCAACATCCTCGTTGTCTTGCTTGTTGATGAAATGTTTGTAAAGTGTTCCACAGGACCCGCATCTTGCTGCTAACCAATTTTGAAAAGTTCAACAAAAAATAACCAAGAAAAGCTGCTACGCGTGGTTGTTTATTTATTATTTCCAAACCGTTGCTACTAAACAATTGTTTTTGAAATCTTTTCTTCAAAAATTAACAAAGAAAATTTACTTCAAGCGGTTGTTTGTTTCATTTAAGAAAAGTCGACAACAGGACTCAAATATTTAAGAACAATAGGACTAATATATGGTTTCAAAAATTCAGTATTTAGTTAATTTCAAACAATTGAAATGACAAGATCTATATAGCTTCCTATCCCTGGTGGTTGGGGAAACTAGGACCCGAGGGAAATCAAAATTTACTATATATATCATTTCAATAAGATTGGAGGCAATCTTATCTGGTTTACAGCCCTCAGAGTGATGTTGTTGAAGCTGGTCAAGTCAAGTGCTCCATCTGTTTTGCCATCTCAATGTTTGTTCATCTCATATGGTTGTCCATTCCAATGTTTGCTCACATTTCAGAGTAACAGTTTCACATACCACTCCAAATCATTTAATAAGTAGGTCCTGGTTTCGTTCACTGAGTTCCCAGGAGCGCCACATGAATACGACTAAGAGCCTCTTACCCTTCTATCGTATCCTGTCTTTTATCAGTATCTATTTCCTTCTTTTCACATGTTTATTTTCTGTATATAACCCAATTCAAGCAAAACATTTTACATCCGATTATATCAGAACTTGGTAGGAATACATAATTTGGCAAAAACTACGTTGCAATCAGCTTAATGTTTTTTCAATGGCATAGAATCATATGATGGAGATTCTTTGTTAATTGGCGTGTACAAGGTTACCTCTGTTTATAAATTCAGGTTGTCTCTGGGATTAATTCGTCTTGGACTCTTTTTCTGCCTTCTGTGAACTACTTTGTCTGGGACTGCTTTGTGCTTCCTGTGAACTACTTTGTCTCGAACTGTTTTGTGCTTTCTGTGGTCTATTTTGACTGGGACTGTTTTGTATGCTATATTTGGACTATTTTGTCTGCTTTCTGTGGACTATTTCGTCTGGGACTAATATGTCTGCGTTTGTTTTTTGTGGACTATTTTGTCTGCTTTCTGTGGAGTATTTTGACTGAGACTGTTTTGTCTGCTTTCTGTGGACTATTTTGTCTGGAACTGTTTTGTACGCTTTATGTGGACTATTTTGTCTGCTTTCTGTGGACTATTTCGTCTGGGACTCTTTTGTCTACGTTTGCTTTTTGTGGACTATTTTGTCTGCTCTCTGTGGACTATTTTGACTGAGACTGTTTTGTATGCTTTATGTGGACTATTTTGTCTGCGACTGTTTTGTATGCTTTCTGTAGACTATTTTGTCTGCAACTGTTTTGTATGTTTTATGTTGATTATTTTGTCTGCTTTCTATGGAGTTTTTTGTCTGCTTTCTGTGGACTATTTTATCTGGAACCGTTTTGTATGCTTTATGTGGACTATTTTGTCTGCTTTCTGTGGACTATTTCGTCTGGGACTGTTTTGTCTACGTTTGCTTTTTGTGGACTATTTTGTCTGCTGTCTGTGGACTATTTTGACTGAGACTGTTTTGTATGCTTTATATGGACTATTTTGTCTGCGACTGTTTTGTATGCTTTATGTGGACTATTTTGTCTGCTTTCTATGGAGTATTTTGAGTACGCTTTCTGTGGTCTATTTTGTCTTGAAATATTTTGCTCTTCGGGCGACTGTTTTCTCTGGGAGGTTTTTGTCTGTTCTACCCAGGTTGAGGTCCCAGACCGACAGTCGATATGTCCAGACCGTCCCAGACGGAAAGTGCCTATGTCCAGACCGTACCAGACGGAAAGTGCCAGTGTCCGGACTTTCGTGCGTTCTAAATTTTTCGTGCGTTCATCGAGCGTTCAAAAGTCCTCATGTCCAGACTTTCGTGCGTTCCAAAAAAAATTCGTGCGCTCAAAAATTGATAATTTGTGCGTTCATGTCCAGACTATCGTGCGTTCAAAAGGCCTTATGTCCAGGCTTTCGTGCGTTCAAAAATGCCTATGTCCAGACCTTTTGTGGGTTCCAAAGGAAAATTCGTGCGCTCCAAAATTGATAATTTTTGCATTCATGTCCAGACTAAAAAAAAACTGCAGAAAAGGATCGTTTTTAGATAAATTTAATCCTTTTAATGGATTTTTATGTCGAATTGACTTTATTTAATGTAAGTGTGTTTATTACGGCATAAAAAGACGCTTTTGTGATAAAGACAGCTTTTGTGATTGGACTTTAGTTTCGATTGTATTACGACTGGCCATTTGACAGTTCTCATACAGCTGAATTCACGAATCACACATCCACAAGTGGTAGGTAGTGTAAAAAAGGGGGGTATCAACCAACCACCTGATTTTAACTTGTATTTATGGACAAATGATCCCTTTTATTCATTACTATAATGTTGGATATATCCATCACCATATATCTACATGAATATATTTCCATTTAGATATCATTAAATTTACTTTTTATACAATTAGAAACAATCATTTCCTGTCCCATTTAACAACTAATGTGACCATAAAACCAACTTGTGAAAAAAATAAAATACCAGCTCAACTATAATAAAAATAGCTCAAATATTACATATTTTAACTTGTTACTTAAATCTATCGCCAGTATAGCCAAATCTATACATATTAAGATAGATACAAAATCTACATTTTGCATGTCTATATCTTAAGAAAAAAATATGTTTATTAAACCTGCACATATTACAAGTTACACATAAATCCGGATAATCATAATGTGCTCATAAAGGTTTAATATAATTTTTTACTTTGACTATATCTTTGCATACATAACAACAATATTCTAATCCTTTACAATCATTACAACACTCATTCCAAGTTTTATTTTTACGCATTTCACACCTCATTTTTCATTTTGGAAAATTGTACTTTTCCTTCAATAAAACTCAAATTGTCTCACCCAACAAACAGCAATGCACTAAGTGCAAACTTCTGTGATGACTGTATTTTGATCTTCGAAACAAAGAAAAGATTATGCAATCACCAATCATACGATCCCAAATAAAAAGAATAATTAGAGAAAATGTTTGATTCTGATAAGCATGAGCATTTTACTTGCTCAACTTCTAAAAGTAAAGATTCAGCTAAAATTGAAACTAAAGCTAAAACTGAAACTAAAGATAATACTCAAGATATAATTGAAACTAAAACTATTACTAAAGATAAAACTGAAGATAATATCTATACTAGAATTAAATCGGCGAAGCCGCTTTGCGGATATGAATGTAAAGAATGTCAAGAAGAGTTTAAAAAATAAAATAGCTCTAACCACTCACTCCTATAGTCAAACTCGCAAGTTTCTAGAAAACACAGAAGAATTTGATATAAACTCCAGTCAGAATATGGGAGAAATTTATATTACTGATAAATTGGGAAATTATTTTGAAGATATAGACGAAACAATTAATTAACACTAGAAAAATTTAAAAACTGTTAGGAATCGGCGAAGCCGTTGGGGAACCAAGTGCAGAGCCCCTTTCACGGATTTATAAAAGTCAAGAGTTTTAAATATAAGATCACGGCTGAATGTGAGTACAGAAAGAGAACCAATAAAGAAGTTCAGATCACAAAAATATTCTTCGACACGAACTATTTTATTAATATTACATATGAATATGGAGACTTCAAACAATGGCCAAACTTTGACAAAAAGAATATGAAAGTTATGGCTACAATTTTGAATTTCTTGGAATAAGAAGTAATCAGTTAAATATTGAACCAACTACTGCATCTATTGGTAGTTATACAGATTTACCCCCCCCCCCCCCCCGAATCTCAAAAATTCTAAATCAATCTAATTATACGGAATTACAAATATAACCGTCTAAAACTATCTATTACTGCTTGGCTACATCCAACTAAAGACCATGCAACTCGTGAAAAAAATTATGAAAAAAATCTAATTGTACAACGTCAACTGGATGAAGGCGACTTTGCTTATATAACAAAAAAAAACAGAAATTATGTAATATCAATATATGGGTATACACAACTTGTGGTGGGGATAAAGTAGAATTATCAAAACCAGTCGATGACTTTGGTAAAGACAGAAAAAATGTCATAACATTAGTTTGTGAAAACGTTGGAGCAGAGCATGGTGAAACATGGTCGAATACCCATTGCGCTCTAATTAAAACAAAAGAAGCCTTGTTAGATCGTCCCAATAAGAAACAGCTTAAATATTATTATTGTAACAGATGTACACATTGGTTTGATACACAAATTAAATACGCTAAACGTGAATGTAGCCACTCTTTCAAACCAGAGATTGTTTGCCCAAAAAAGAAGACAATTAGTTTTTTTTAAAAAAACACAAACGCCAAGAAAAAAATTTATAACTGCTGATATAGAATGTTGTGTTGTCGATGTCACCACTAACAGTAATAAATATGTAATAGCCGAACACACATCAATAAGTAGAGGCTATAAGTGGCGAAGCAACGGCGAAGAAGTCCCGTTTAATGATAATTCCGAAAGTTATTTTGGTCTTGACTGTCTCAAAAGATTTGCTACTGAGTTTTTAGAAATTGAAACCAAGTATAAAATCAAGTACAATAAAAAAATTGTATTTTATGAAGGAGATAAACTATAACATAATGCTAGAAACACTTGCCATTTATTTGGTAAAATTTGTATTAAAAAAGCAAGAGATCACTGACATGAAATGGACCAGCATGTAAAATATGTAATCTAAGATACAAAAAAAACTTAATCCAGTTATATTCCACAATGGCACTGGTAAAGACTTCAATCTACTACATGATGAAATCTTTAAACGTAATAATGACAAAAGAAGAGTAGATAGCATACCACTAGCTGCTGGTAAGTCTAAGATGTTTAGCGTTGGTTGTCTTAAATTCTTAGATAGTTATTACTTCTTAGCTATGCCTGTAGATCAAATGGTAAAGATATATCGTTGTAAAACTAAAACAAAAAATCTTTATGAAAACTTTGGAATAGACACTTACCAAGAAGGCATTCGTAAACTAAAAATAGAAGACTTCAAATCCTCTCTCTCTATTAAATTACGATCCTAGGAAGAAGTCGATATATTTAAAAGAGAAAACAGTAATAAAACTGGTAAAGATCTAACAATAGAGTATTTACAAAATGAAGTGGAAGTATTAGACTATTGCTTGAATGAATATGTTAAACTAAGTGAGAAAGAAATTAGTCTCGATCCTCTACAAATTGTAAGATTTCCTGGTTATAGTTTTGATTGTTGGTTATTGTCAAGTGGTGTTACATTCTATACTACAAGATAAAAAAATACTAGATGATTTTTTTGAATTAAAGAGAAATGGCATATGTGCTATACTGGATGGTAGATTTGTTAGTAGTTTTGAAATTAACAAGTCCATCTGATTCATAGATGCAAACTATATGACTATGCAATGATACAAATGCTACCTTTAAGGACTTTGAGTACATTATTACTCTATCTCTAGATAAAGGGGAAACCCTGCTTCACCATATCTTTAAAACTTCAGATGATAGTGATCATGGTTATTATGTAGTTTGCGATATTGATCACAATGATATCTTTAAAAATAGAACAGAGCAACTAGCGTTAATGCCTATGCCTAACGAAAGAAAGGTATATGATAATGAATTGGGTTTGAGAGAAAGAGAAAAACAGAGAATGAGAACAGAGAATTGTATCCTAGACCAAAACAAAAAACAGAATATTTAGTTCGTTATAGGATATTAAAAACCTATGTTAAGATGGGAGTAAAAGTAAGTATAAATACATAGAAAAAATAAATTTAAACTAGATTATATATGTAGAGATTATATTCAAAATAAAGCAAATAAAAGAGCAACAGCTAAAGCTGAAGCAGAAATGGTTGTGAGAAAATTAATGAACAAATCTCTCTCTACATGGGAGGATGTGCATGAATCCTCAACACCTCTTTCAAAGTGAGTTTTTGCAAGATGAAGATAAGATAAAGAAAAGTAAACCAACATTTAAGGATATAACTAGATATAAGATTTATAGTCAAAATGAATATACGAAGAAAAAATAGAATATGAATCACCAGTATACTAAATTAGAATTAAGCAAATTACACATGTAAGATGTATTCTACAACATCCTTCAAGCATCTCTCAAAGATCTAATGCTACACTAAATGGATACTGATAGTTTCGTATTGAATACTGATAGTTTCGTATTAAGTTTTTCTGAAGATGATCTGCGAAGCTGCTTTCCCGATACACCAACTAAAATAATTAATAATAAAGTACCGGGTAAAATCAAACATGAATTGGGAAGAAAAGTTATAGAAGAATTTGTAAACCTATCACCTAAGACATATAGCTTTAAAGACTACCCCGATAAAACTGAAGAGAATATAATAAAGTATTGTAGCAATGCTAAACATGAAGGGTATTAAAATGCACTAATGTATAACACCGAGAGAACCGTAGATGAATGTAGAACACAAAGAGTTGGCGATAACATGACAACAGCAAAAACAAGTAAGATGAGTCTAAAGACATTTGTTTATAAAAAATTTTTCTCCATGATGATAATCTATGTCTATTCAAAAGAGATCGAGTAAATAAAATCATTGCGGTATCATTGGAAGAATTAATAGATTTGAAGTTAGATAATAAAAACAAAGAAAGACCACATATAATTAATATTGAAGAAATCACCATTATCGATGATAGCAAGTTAATCCTTGCTGCTATTACATTATATTATGATTTATCTAGTAAGCAGTTTCAGTGATCTAACAAGTAGTTGGGGTAGAAAGGACTTAGTCTCTAACATCAATTACGCCTACACCCGCGTTATATCTATGTCCCTTTCTTTGTTCTTTCCTTCGCAGCTGGTTAATTGTAATTGTATCTTTGACAATATTCCCTACCCAATGCCTAGGATATTGATTACGTTCCCAAATTTCTTCATTTTTTGTCAATGCTTCATGGAACGCTTTCCAATTGCTGGTGGCTCGGAACAGGCGGTGGATTGTTCCCTGTATTATGCTTTTCTTATGTTGTAGGGGTGCACAGCTATGATAGTTTAAAATTGTTCCAGTATCTGATGATTTTTGATACCATGTGCAAAAAATGTTCCTTTCCGGTTGTACGTTAATTGACATGTCCAGAAAGTGCAAACTGTTTTTATCATCTGTTGCTTCTAATGTAAGTTGGAGATATGGATGGAGGTTATTGACTGCATCTAACAGCTCTTTTGTCTCACCTCTAACTGTTCTCACAATATCGTCGAAATATCTTAGAAAAACTTTAGTTTCGGACGAACGGTTATTGATCATTTTTACGACAGAATGAGCACATCAAGAACTGGTTTTCCATGCTATCATACTCTGTGTTACTGATTTGCTGACATTTTGCGTGGAACCATCTATTACAAACTTTGCACTCAACACCCCTGGAACACGGTATTCGCAATTGCGACAAGTGGTAGGTTGTGTGTTGGTTTTACATTTAGGTGTCTGTAATTTCAGTTGTGGCTCCCACAATTTCATCCAAAGGTTTGCCAAAATCACCGCTAACGACGCACCCATTGCCAGCCCGTCTTTCTAACAGTACCAACTTTTATTGCATTTGAAATGGACGTTGGTGATGGCTAATTCAAGCAGACGTTTCATTGATGATCTAGGTATGTCTGGTTCATCGTCCCTAGCATAAAGCAATCGCAGGACAATGTTAATGGCTTCCTTTACGGGAACGTTGGTTTATAAACTTTTTACATCTAATAATAGAATTTGTTCGTCTTTTTCAAGTTTTATTTGCTCAAGAGTCTTTCGTGCGTCGTTGGTGTTAGTTTCTATGTTTGCTCCTTCAATCTTTTGGAAAAAGGGTGTTAGAAACTTGTTAAGTTTATGGTAACAACTTCCCGGGATACAGAGAACAGGTCTCAGAGGCGTATCTTTTTTGTGTACTTTATCTAATCCAAACAACCTTGCCGGTTGCGCTCCAGTGGACCTTAAGGCTTCGTAGACCTTAACCGGTATCTTCCGTTTTTTCCTCATATCCAAAAGTTCTTTGTTTTAGTTCTTTTCTTTTTTGATTACGATATTATCACAACTCTTTTCAAGTTTTCTGAACTGTTTGCAATCTAAAAGTTTTTCCAGTTTTTCTGCGTACGTGCTCTTTTTCATAACACAAACCCTACACCCTAATCAAAAGGAACAGCAATCAGGGCGTTGTCACGCAGATGTTTTTGCACTTTTGCTAATGTTCTATCTAAAAGTGATTCTCTGATGTTTTTTGAGTACCATTTTGCTGCCGCTTCAATTTCAAACAGTTTTCTACCTGGTACATTGTTCTCTCGCAGATTTATTATCAAACTGTCTATGTCCGCCAAGAAATGCGACTCTTTAAATTTGTCCCTTATTGGATGCTTTGGACCAAAAGCGAGCAAGTCCCTGACGAGTCCCGGCAAAACCATATCATCTAGAACCGCTACAGTCTTCTCATTAGATGCTCTTAGCGGCTTGTCTTGCCTTTCCGAAAGTTTGGCAAGTTTTCCCTGAAGTCTTCGTTCAGAACTAAATACATGGTTGCGAACTGGTTTGCGCAACACAAAAATTACGGAGGGCAATAGGTGGTTATCTAAATTCTTAAGGAGAACTTTTCGACTAGCAGCTTGCTTTTGGTCACATTTATGATGCGTGTCAGCTGCTGTGGAAACTTCCGACCTTAGCAAATTTAGTTGAAAACTATGCACCGCTTGATCCGAAAAAAAACTCTTTTCGGAACACGAAACTTCAAAAAATCCGCCGCTATTATATCTGTGCTAAGGCAGTTTTTAAGAAAATTTGTTCTGCATCTGCTAATTTCATATTTACACACATTGTTTTCATAGTCCAAGTATGGTTTCCAACAGTCTCTTTTTTGCAAAATTTTTCTCAACAAACATCTTGGCAGTTTAAGCATAGCTGAAGGTTTGTGAAAGACCTCCGGTGAGCGAACACCAAGAGATGCTATCACTTACCACTGCGCATTCGCTTTTTATTTGCCTCCCAATATTTTTGGCACAGTTTCCTTTTCCCCTGTTCTTTTTCAGCAGTTTCCGTAGATTAGGTTGATATTATAGTGAACTATAATGTGTGACATGCTCATAAATTACATATTAAACGCATAATTCGAAATTTTCACAAACAATTAGGAGAACAAAAAGAGACGGTTACTAATAGTAAACCGGATTTTAACAATATAGAGAAAGCATCATAAATAATGATGGGAATCATCATGGAATTTCATCTTGACGGGACACGTCAAAGAATGTTTGTTCATGACGGGATTCGTCAAGCAGGTAAACCTGTTATCTGTTATTTTAACTAACAGGGGCCCGTACGGTAGACAATAACTATGGGAAAATCCCAAGGAGATTAACGAAAATGGGTAAAAATAACCTAAGATTAATTAACCATTGATAGGACTGAAACCAAAGAACATATTCAAAACTAAACCTTACAAAATCGAGCTGCCTCTCTTTAATTGCTTTACATCTCTCATCTTCACAAAACTTCTAATATTTACAAGCAACAGATCTAACTTTGTATTAAACTGATTGTACATTTACATCTGCTCAATAAAATCAAGTCTGAAACTTGGAAAATTTTCCTCAGTAACTCCGAGGTTTAAAGTGCTTAAGAATAACATCCAACCCAAACCGTAACCGTAGACAGTGCACGGATATTACACTGGCGACAGAGATTTAAAGGAAAGTTAATATTTTAAAATCTTTAACAAATTTGTCGGTAGGGAGACGCAATTAAACCCCATCAAGTCCTCAAATCGAATTTTTCTCGAGACGAAACACAAGATTTGGGATAACAAATCTTCAATTTCCACCAATTTCCACCAATTTTTGTGGGAATCAAATGCAGAAGTCACAGCGGAGGAAATTAGCCGCAGGAAACCAGTCGCAGGAAAAGAAGAAAGAAATTACTCGTTGGTGGAGACAGAAACTTCCTTGTGTAGAAAGACCGCATCGTACCAAGTGAGTAGAAATAAAGAGTTCTTGTTTGGTTGTTGTCGTTTGTAATTGAAACTGATCACCGCTGCGTAAGTCTTTTTAGTCTAACAAAATATTTTTTTCTTTCGACCTTATTTGCTAAATTGACTTTTAGATAACGAGCAGCATAAACATCGGGAAAAAAAAACGGGATAGCCGCGTTGTAAAAACATTTGAAACAGTTGCTGAAAGTTATTATTGACTTTTTCTGGAACACCAATAAAAGAAGAATATAAAGCGAAAATAGTTGAAAAAGTAACAATAAGCGGGAGAAAGTAAAAGAAAACTAAAGCACCTAATATCATCCTTGTCGTAAATAGAAAAGAAAATATATTAAAAACATCAATAAAACAAAGAAATCGGAGTTCAGCCAGAATCATATTAAAACGAAAAAATGAAATTAGGTGGGACAGTCGTCTATAAGACTGTAAAATAAAACTTCCTTAAAAATAAAGAAAAATAAATAAGTAAAAAAAGAAATACCGTATTGAAATAAGCGTTAGATTTTTATAAACAAAAGTTTTTATACATTAAAAAAAGAGAGTGCTATAGAAATTCAAAGATGAAAATAGAAAACGCCTTCCAGTGACGATCTACTTGATAATTATTTTATAGAAACTATTAGTTTCACTAACTTTTTAAAACTAAAATTTTAAAAGGGCGCGATACAAGTAGGGGAACAATAAAATGGCAACGGGCTCAACCTCTAGAATGCTATTACCGGAAGCATTTACCGGTTCGAACGACTCGGAAAGTTACGTGACACATTTTGAGCTATTAGCAGAACTACAAAAGTGGAAAAGAACTGAAGGAGATCCGGCTCGCGAAGATGATGAACGGCCGCATTACCTTGCACTTAGGCTACAAAAATCTGCCATAGAGTTCTATCGCACTCTACCGCAAGCTACACGAGAAAATTATGATGAATTCGTTAAAGCTTTTCGAGAATACTACAGCGAAAAACCGGTCGTTTTCCGGGGACGGCTATCTCGCCGCGTACAGCAACCAGGAGAAAAACTGACAGATTTACTGGGAGATTTAAAGCAGTTGGCTTTGAAAACTTACCCAACGGAGTCGCAAGACATTAGAGACCATCTCGTTCTGAGAAGATTTCGAGAAGGAATCAACCATAGTCAGTAGAGGTTAGATCTCAGAAAGCAAATCGGCGACAAGGATATGAAAATTGAAACAGTTTTGGAAAGAGCATTGCCTCTGGAAGCTGTAACAAGAATAGAGGAGGAAGAGCAAACACCAAAAGTTGCGGTAATTAGATGAGAAGAAACAAAAGATGTAGTGGAGGCCGTCACCAAGCTTGTGAACCATTTGTCAGTAAATGACAAACAGCGAGAAAACCGTCGAAACCAATCTAGGGAGCGAAGCGGTTCCCGGAGACGGGGGGGGGACGACAGACGTGACAAAGGACAGCAACAAGATCGTGGGTTTAACGATCGGCGGCGATTTCCAACGCCAGGACCTAGTCAACGAGACAGATCTTTTGGAAAAGAGGAACGTCTAGGAGGAACGACAGGCAGGGTTTCACGTCCAGAGCCTGTGGACGAGAAGGACACCTTTCGAGGAGTTGTCGAAATTGTTTCCCATGTGGAAGTTCCCAACACTTGAAAAGAAACTGCCCTTTTAAAAAGAAAACCACCGAGAACTGCAATGTCATTAGAGTTTGTTCGACAAACACAATCAAATGTCTAAACGCAGAAATCATACTTCATGGGAACAGATGCGTTGGATTAATAGACAGTGGAAGTAGTATATCGCTTTTGAGCTGGTCCACATACGAAAAACTGGGAAAACTGGGAATAGTACAAACATACACAAAACGAGTAATAACAGCCAATAACTCAGCTGTCAAAATAATAGTCAGAGTAACGCTTTTGGTACAGTTGCAACCAAGACTACCGGAGGTTGAACAAGAGTTTGTGATAACGGCAGACGAAGGTATAGACTGTCTGCTGGGAATTGATTTCCTGAAAACCAATAAATGTGTATTGAACTTACACGACGAGAAACTATATAGCAGTCACTTTAAAAGTTCAATACCGCTCACCACAGAGAAAACGCACGGTGTTCAAGTTTTTGCAATTGCGGGACAAAACACTTATATACAGAGTAAAAACGAAAGTCTAATGAAAATTAAATTAGCTGATGAAAACGGAGAAGAAATTCTGGGAGTGGAAGGATTAGTGGAAGCAATTGAAGATTTTGAATTAAAGACTGGTTTACGTTTAGCCGCCTGTTTGATATCAATGAAAGATGGTTGGAGTTTGATTAAAATGTTAAATCTAACGGACGCACCAGTAACCGTGTATAAAAGCACTAAAGTGGGAACTTACTTTGAAAACAAACAGAACTTAGTTGTGAATGGAATTTTCACAAATCAAAATAAGCCAAAAACATTGGAAGTTTTCAAATGGGAAAACACGCAAACTTGGAAGGTTTTAAACTAAATGACCAGCAGAAAGAGAAAGTACAGGAATTGTTTACGAGACATCAACAAGTCTTCTCACGAAACTCAAATGACTTAGAATATTGTGACAAAACTAAACAACAGATTAAACTCAACAAAGATGCACAGCCGTTCAGAAGAAGTTATTGCAGTATGAGCTTTGATAAAAGAAAAGCAATGAAAAAAATTGTCGAAAATCTAGAGGATGCAAAATTAATTGAACCAACCCATTCGTATTGGGCAGCACCATCAATATTGCTGAAGAAGAAATATGGCAGCTACAGACTAGCTGTAGATTACAGAGGTTTGAATAAACAAAACGAGAAAACCAGTTAGCCGCTACCAAGAATAAATGACGTTATTGATTCTCTAGACGGAAATTGTTACTTTTCCAGTATCGATTTGACATCGGGATATTTTCAAATGGCACTCGATGAAGAGTCACATAACGTGACAGCTTTTGTAACTCCAATGGGACTCCACAAATGGAAGAGACTTCGCATGGGATTGGCGTCAGCGCCAGGAGCTTTCCAAAATTTAATGGAATTGATCATGTCGGGTCTCTTCTGGCTTTAGTATACCTGGATGACGTAATCATCTTCAGTAGATTTTTTGAGGAGCATCCCAACCACCTAGATCTTGTACCTGGGCAACTTAAAGACGCTGGATTGAAAATAAAAGGCTCAAAATGCAGGTTTTTTCAGGAAAAAATTCATTTCCTGGGACACATTGTATCAAATAAAGGCGTAGAAGTGGATCCGGAGAAAGTAGCGGCAGTCAGTAAAATGAAAAGCCCACGATCAATAAATGAATTGAGAGCTATATTACGACTGGTAGGCTTTTACAGAAGATTCATACGAGATTTCGGAAAAATAGCAGCGCCGCTTTATAAGCTATTAAACAAAAAAGAACGTTTTACCTGGAGCAAGGAATTGGAATCAGCAGTTGAACAACTAAAACAAGCTTTACAGAAAGCACCAATTTTGGGTTATCCGAATGACACGGATCCCTATACGTTAACCACCGACGCCTCTTCGTTTGGCATTGGCGCAATTATTTCCCAAAGACAACAAGGGGGTGAAAGAGTTATTGCATACGCAAGCAAAACTATCAGCAAAAGTCAACGAAACTTTTCTCCGACAAAGCGAGAACTTTTTGCAATAGTTTATTTTACTCAACACTTCAGAAATTATCATATGGGACAAAAATTTTTAATTGTTACTGACCATAGGGCTCTCACGTGGTTATATAGTTTTAAGGAACCAGACGGATTATTGGCCCGATGGATAGAAAAGCTCGGACAGTTTGACTTTGAAATCAAACACGGAGCGGGAAAAAAATACAGGAAAAGAAAGTACAGGAATTGTTTACGAGACATCAACAAGTCTTCTCACGAAACTCAAATGACTTAGAATATTGTGACAAAACTAAACAACAGATTAAACTCAACAAAGATGCACAGTCGTTCAGAAGAAGTTATTGCAGTATGAGCTTTGATAAAAAAAAGCAATGAAAAAAATTGTCGAAAATCTAGAGGATGCAAAATTAATTGAACCAACCCATTCGTATTGGGCAGCACCATCAATATTGCTGAAGAAGAAATATGGCAGCTAAAGACTAGCTGTAGATTACAGAGGTTTGAATAAACAAAACGAGAAAACCAGTTAGCCGCTACCAAGAATAAATGACGTTATTGATTCTCTAGACGGAAATTGTTACTTTTCCAGTATCGATTTGACATCGGGATATTTTCAAATGGCACTCGATGAAGAGTCACATAACGTGACAGCTTTTGTAACTCCAATGGGACTCCACAAATGGAAGAGACTTCGCATGGGTTTGGCGTCAGCGCCAGGAGCTTTCCAAAATTTAATGGAATTTGAGGAGCATCTCAACCACCTACATCTCGAACCTGGGCAACTTAAAGACGCTGGATTGAAAATAAAAAGCTCAAAATGCAGGTTTTTTCAGGAAAAAATTCATTTCCTGGGACACATTGTATCAAATAAAGGCGTAGAAGTGGATCCGGAGAAAGTAGCGGCAGTCAGTAAAATGAAAAGCCCACGATCAATAAATGAATTGAGAGCTATATTACGACTGGTAGGCTTTTACAGAAGATTCATACGAGATTTCGGAAAAATAGCAGCGCCGCTTTATAAGCTATTAAACAAAAAGAACGTTTTACCTGGAGCAAGGAATTGGAATCAGCAGTTGAACAACTAAAACAAGCTTTACAGAAAGCACCAATTTTGGGTTATCCGAATGACACGGATCCCTATACGTTAACCACCGACGCCTCTTCGTTTGGCATTGGCGCAAATTTTTCCCAAAGACAACAAGGGGGTGAAAGAGTTATTGCATACGCAAGCAAAACTATCAGCAAAAGTCAACGAAACTTTTCTGCGACAAAGCGAGAACTTTTTGCAATAGTTTATTTTACTCAACACTTCAGAAATTATCATATGAGACAAAAATTTTTAATTGTTACTGACCATAGGGCCCTCACGTGGTTATATAGTTTTAAGGAACCAGACGGATTATTGGCCCGATGGATAGAAAAGCTCGGACAGTTTGACTTTGAAATCAAACACGGAGCGCGAAAAAAGATCCCTCACGCGGACTGTCAGTCGAGAGTTCCACAGACTGAAGACCAAGTCAAAGACTGCGATCAAGTGAACCAAATAAACACGGAAGAAAAAAATATCTGGTCCATTGAACGAGGGAAATCTGTTGAACAACTAGTTGAACATCAGAAAAACGCAGCCGACCTCATTAAACTGAGAAACTGGATTCAGAGCGGGAAACGCCCTCAAAGAAAACACATGGCAGGAGCCTCTAGAGCACTGTGGAAACTTTGGTCTGATTTCAGAAACTTACGGATTGAAAATGATCTAATCAAGAAACAGAAACGTATTGACGAATTTAATAACTTAAAACAAATAGTCATTCAGAGATCGCTTTTAAAAGAAATTCTAGCTTTCCTTCATGAACATTGCGGACATTTTGGTATGGCCAAGACATTTGATCGGTTTCGAGAACGATTCTACTGGCCCGAGATGAAAAAAGATGTCCATGAGTGGGTAAGTTCTTGCGAAGAATGCTGTCAAAAGAAATCTCAACACCAGAAACACATACACAGCCTGAAAACGTGGAAACTGAGTCATCCGTTCTGTCAAGTTGCCTTAGACAAAATGGGACCTTTACCCGAGTCCAGCGGAAACAAATACATTCTGTTAATTGGAGATCAGTTTACAAAATGGTATGAAGCAATTCCCATGAGCAACCAAGAAGCTTCAACGATAGCTAAGGCCTTTGTAAACGTATGGGTTTCAAGGTTTGGTTGTCCGGCAATTCTTCATAGCAACAAGGGCAGTAATTTTATGTCGAATCTTTTCAAGAACATGTGTAAAGAGCTGGGAATTAACAGGATTTCAACAACAGCTTGTCACCCTCAAAGAAACGCAATGATAGAGCGCACCAATCGCACAATCGAAGAGAGTCTTGCAAAATATGTTGGCGAACATCACAACACCTGGAGCGACTATCTTCCGCTAGTAATGATGGCGTGTAGATCATCTATTCACTCTGTTACGAAGTACAGCCCCTTTTACCTCCTTTTTGGACGATCATGCGCGCTGCCGATTGATTGCATGTATCAATCAATACAAACCAAAATCTACCAATCTTTGAGTGATTACGTTGGCTGCTCGAAAGACGAACTACAAACTTGCCATGAGATGGTACGGGAAAGCATGGATGTGGAGCAAGAAAGGCAAAAAACCTACTATAGAAGTAGGTGATTTTGTAATGGTGTTCAACGCCACAAAAAAAATGTCCCGACAAAGAAATTTAAATCCTTTTACAGCGGGCCGCAGGTAATACGTGAAATAATAAACGATATGAACTTTGTTATTGAGGATGTGAAAACAAAAAAACAACAAAGGTCCAATACGATCGACTCAAACGTTTTAACAGTAGAAGTGCTACCACTGATAAAAAAGAACCTAAGAGGGGAGCGATTGAACCGAGAAAAACACAAAAAGACCTTACGGAGGACAATGATTTTTTGGAAATTGAAGTGGTTACCCCAAAATTGAATGACACAGAAAGAAGAGAAGTTCCGAGAAGTTCAACCTTAAGGAAATTTTAGTCAAATTAATCCTAATACTGAAGCTCACAATGAGACATTCAAAGACGAATCGTTTCAAACACCTATGGGTGGGAGTACAAGAGAATCAATAAATACTAACACCAAAAATAAGAGCAGAAGCACAAAGATACCTGCGCCCAAAGTAGCCACACAGCAGAAGTGGGATAGTCTGGTGTCAACATCCGAAAGAAGTGAAGGCGAAGAATTTCAAAATAGGAGCACGGCTTCTACTTCACAAAATGTCGCCGAACGACGATATCAGACAAGAAGTGCGTCTGGAATAACAAGACCATGGAAACTGAAAGACTATTTTTTATTCAACTATAACGATTCAGATGAAAAATTTGATAATGATGTATTTTTTAAAAGGTGATACGACAAAATGCAGAGGGCGTGGAACCCACATTGGATCGTGCAGCTGAACTGGTAACTTTTTCAGTTGGTTAGCATATTAGGTTTTTCACAATCCTTGGAGATTGTGGAGTATGATTTTGAGAAAATTCTACAGACGCAGAAGTTTGCAATGACGGAACCGACAAAATGTGAAACGTCACATATAAATGGGGAGCAGGTAAACAAAGGAGGACTGATCTACGCCAAAAGCAGCATGAGTAAACTAAATCACTGCATGTAAAGGGCTGCATAACGGTATCTGTGCTGAAAAAGAGTAGTTGGTATGACGACGCAACTTACTTAAACGAAAAATAACAAATAATTCCAAGGTTTTACCTAATAAAGGAGTCAGTCTTTCAAAATCTATGGCAGGGACACAAAGCGCGGTTACCGGGTCTTGGTGATTTTGAATTCAATGCTCCCAAAGAAGTCCTCAACGAGATGAATGTTGACCGAACCGACGCTGAGTTGTTCAGAAGATATCAAAAACTTTTATGAAAGGCGGAGATGAGAAAGGAATGAATTATGTCTACCCCGTGGATTGGATCAATCCAAAAGTTGAAACACAGAAAAGTGACATCATGATAAATGCTGAAATTTTCATGGGGACTTTGTTCATTGAAACTAGGGAAGCAAATGAAGGAACACGGTTATTTTTTAAAGACCCTTTGAAACAGGAGCAGACCTTGTTATATCAAGGAGACACATTTTAAATAGATTCAGTACAATATCTGTTCGATCCAGACAAAAAACCAAACATCTTAACGATCGTTAAATTTTCAGACTCGATAACAGCAAAAATAGTCCGCGCTGGAAACAAAAAGCACTTTAAAACAGAAAAAGAAATTTAGTTGTCCAGTTGAAAAACAAGACAAAACATATAGACAATTTTCTGCTTTTTGAAACAAACCACAGAAATTTGTTTTACAAAACGGAACAGTTGACGACCACGCAACAAAATTTCTTAACAACAGATATATCTGAGACAGATCTCAGGGACATAAAACTCGGCCAACTTTTTGTGTGGGATTTTCGAGGCATGTTTGAAAACCTGAAACAAATAGAGTTATTAAATTGTCACATAGAGAAACTGCACAGAGCTATGATTCTAGCGACATCAGTTAACGAAAATTCACACCAAATTTTCCTAAGTCAACAAAACGCTCTGTGTGCACACGCGGAAAGAGCGGGAGGAATAATTTATGTCCATAGATGCGCTAAAGTGATCGTACATGTTGTCGAAAATCAGTTTTGTACGGAGGAAGTACGAATTAGGGTGTCTTCTGACATTACTTCAGAAGTAATTAGATACATGGACCCCATTTCTAGAGTATTCTATAGAAATTTCACACTGATTAATTGCAACCCAATGTACCCGAACGCTCTTGAATTGCAGAATGGGTCATGGATAACATATGGGCGAAGAATACAATTGATTGAAAAACCCAATAATATGCCTAATTAAAGAGTTAACGTCAATTGGTTCGGCGCCAATGGAAAGGGTTTTTCAATGACCAGGACCTGGAACTCAGCAAAGGGTCCAAAGATTAAGGCATTCGAGAAAAACGATAACAGGAAGAGAAATTTTCCTGGGACAAGGAGGTTTTTATGATTATGAGACTCTAGAGTATTTCAACACGGACTTAAAGTACAATCATCAGTGGCATGAATTGCTGATTTTTGAATACTTGGGTAATGAAGTAAAACAAATCTGGCATGTGGCCAGGGAAATAACCATCAGTTTGATGACTATTTTTATTGGATCTAAAATTATATTTTGTTTGGTACGCGTGTTTCTTTCAATCGATATGCCACGCATTGGCACCAATCCTGTAATTGCACTGCAAGCAATTAACCCAATGGGGGAACTAGTTTATTTTCATTATCTAAAACAACGTACATAGGAACAAAAATTGAAAGGAAAAAGGACAGTTGAACTAAGAAACTGGATTGAGAACGGGAAACGCCCTCAAAGAAGACACATGGCAGGAGCCTCTAGGGCACTGTGGAAACTTCGGTCTGATTTCAGAAACTTACGGATTGAAAATGATCTAATCAAGAAACAGAAACGTATTGACGAATTTAATAACTTAACACAAGTAGTCATTCAGAGATCACTTTTAAAAGAAATTCTAGCTTTCCTTCATGAACATTGCGGACATTTTGGTATGGCCAAGACATTTGATCGTGTTCGAGAACGATTCTACCTGCCCGAGATGAAAAAAGATGTCCACGAGTGGGTATGTTCTTGCGAAGAATGCTGTCAAAAGAAACCTCAACACCAGAAACACATACACAGCCTGACAACGTGGAAACCGAGTCATCCGTTCTGTCAAGTTGCTTTAGACAATATGGGACCTTTACTCGAGTCCAGCGGAAACAAATACATTCTGTTAATTGGAGATCAGTTCACAAAACGGTATGAAGCAATTCCCATGAGCAACCAAGAAGCTTCAGCGATAGCTAAGGCCTTTGTAAACGTATGGGTTTCAAGGTTTGGTTGCCCGGCTATTCTTCATAGCAACAAGGGCGGTAGTTTTATGTCGAATCTTTTCAAGAACATGTGTAAAGAGCTGGGAATTAACAGGATTTCAACAACAGCTTGTCACCCTCAAGGAAAGGCAATGATAGAGCGCACCAATCGCACAATTGAAGAGAGTCTTGCAAAATATGTTGGCGAACATCACAACACCTGGAGCGACTATCTTCCGCTAGTAATGATGGCGTACAGATATTCATTTCACTCTGTTACGAAGTACAGCCCCTTTTACCTCCTTTTTGGACAATCATGCGCGCTGCCGATTGATTGCATGTATCAAACAATACAAACCAAAATCTACAAAACTTTGAGTGATTACGTTGGTTGCTTGAAAGACGAACTACAAACTTGCCATGAGATGGTACGGGAAAGCATGGATGTGGAGCAAGAAAGACAAAAAACCTACTATGACCGTAGCACATTTGGACCACAGCATGAAGTAGTTGATTTTGTAATGGTGTTCAACCCCACAATAAAAACTGTCCAGACAAAGAAATTTAAATCCTTTTACAGCGGGCCGCAGGTAATACGTGAAATAATAAATGATCTGAACTTTGTTATTGAGGATGTGAAAACAAAAAAACAACAAAGGTCCACTACGATCGACTCAAACGTTTTAACAGTAGAAGCGCTACCACTGATAAAAAAGAACCTAAGAAGGGAGACATTGAACCGAGAAAAACACAAAAAGACCTTACGGAGGACAATGATTTTTTTGAAATTGAAGTGGTTACACCGAAATTGAATGACACAGAAAGAAGAGAGGTTCCAAGAAGTTCAACCTTAAGGAAATATTAGTCAAATTAATCCTAATACTGAAGCTCACAATGAGACATTCAAAGACGAATCGTTTCAAACACCTATGGGTGGGAGTACAAGAGAATCAATAAAAACTAACACCAAAAATAAGAGCAGAAGCACAAAGATAACTGCGCCCAAAGTAGCCACACAACAGAAGTTGGATAGTCTGGTGTCAACATCCGAAAGGAGTGAAGGCGATGAATTTCAAAATAGGAGCAATGCTTTTACTTCACAAAATGTCGCCGAACGACGATATCGGACAAGAAGTGCGTCGGGAATAACAAGACCACGGAAACTGAAAGACTATTTTTTATTCAAGGATAACGATTCAGATGAAAAATTTGACAATGATGTATTTTTTTAAAAGGTGATACGACAAAACGCAGAGGGCGTGGAACCCACATTGGATCATGCAGCTGAACTGGAAACTTTTTCAGTTGGTTAGCATATTAGGTTTTCCACAATCCTTGGAGATTGTGGAGTATGATTTTGAGAACATTCTACAGACCCAGAAATTTGCAATGACGGAACCGACAAAACGTGAAAAGTCACATACAAATGAGGAACAGGTAAACAAAGGAGGACTGATCTACGCCAAAATCAGCATGAGTAAACTAAAATACTACTTGTAAAGGGCTGCATATACGGCATTTGTGCTGAAAAAGAGTAGTTGGTATGACGACGCAACTTAATTAAACGAAAAAACACAAATAATTCCAACGTTTTACCCAATAAAGGAGTCAGTCTTTCAAAAACTATGGCAGGGACAGAAAGCGCGGTTACCGGGTCTTGGTGATTTTGAATTCAATGCTCCCCAAGAAGTCCTCAACGAGATGAATGTTGACCGAACTGACGTTGAATTTGTTCAGAAGATATCAAAAACTTTCATGAAAGGCGGAGATGAGAAAGGAGTGAATTATGTCTACCCCGTGGATTGGATCAATCCAAAAGTTGAAACACAGAAAGGTGACATCATGATAAATGCTGAAATTTTCATGGGGCCTTTGTTCATTGAAACTAGGGAAGCAAATGAAGGAACATGGTTATATTCGAAGACCCTTTGAAACAGGAGCAGACCTTGTTATTTCAAGGAGACACATTTGAAATTGATTCAGTACAATATCTGTTCGAGCAAGACAAGAAACCAAACATCTTAACGATCGTTAATTTTTCAGACTCGATAACAGCAAAAATAGTCCGCGCTGGAAACAAAAGCACTTGACGAGCAAATTAAACAGAAAAAGAAATTTAGTCGTCCAGTTGAAAAATAAGACAAAACATATAGTCAATTTTCTGCTTTTTGAAACAAACCACAGAAATTTGTTTTACAAAACGGAAAAGCTGATGGCCACGCAACAAAATTTCTTAACAGCAGATATATTTGAGACAGATCTCAGGGACATAAAACTCGACCAACTTTTTGTGTGGGATTTTCGAGGCATGTTTGAAAACCTGAAACAAATAGAGTAATTAAATTGTCACTTAGAAAAACTGCACAGAGCTATGATTCTAACGACATCAATTAACGGAAATTCACACCAAATTTTCTTAAGTCAAAAAAACGCTCTGGGTGCACACGCAGAAAGAGCGGGAGGAATACTTTATGTCCATAGATGCGCTAAAGTGATCGTACATGTTGTCGAAAATCAGTTTTGTACGGAGGAAGTACCAATTATGGTGTCTTCTGATAATACTTCAGAAGTAATTAGATACATGGACCCCATTTCTAGAGTTTTCTATAGAAATTTCACACTGATTAATTGCAACCCAATGTAACCGAACGCTCTTGAATTGCAGAATGGGTCATGGATAGCATATGGGCGAAGAATACAATTGATTGAAAAACCCAATGATATGCCTAATTAAAGAGTTAACGTCAATTGGTTCGGCGCCAATGGAAGTGGTTTTCAATGACAAGGACCTGAAACTCAGCAAAAGGGCCCAACGATTAAGGCATTCGAGAAAGACGATAACAGGAAGAGAAGTTTTCCTGGGACAAGGAGGTTTTTATGAGCATGAGACTCTAGAGTATTTCAACACGGACTTAAAGTACAATCATCAGTGGCATGAATTGCTGATTTTTGAATACTTGGGTAATGAAGTAAAACAAATCTGGCATGTGTCCAGGGAATTAACCATCAGTTTGATGGCTATTTTTATTGGATCTAAAATCATATTTTGTTTGGTACGCGTGTTTCTTTCAATCGATATGCCACGCATTGGCACCAATCCTGTAATTGCACTGCAAGCCAGTAACCCAATGGGGGAACTAGGTTATTTTCATTATCTAAAACAACGTACAAAGGAACAAAAACTGAAAGGAAAAAGGACAGTTGAAAGGTGTGATGGTGAAACAAACATCGTAGTTATAAAAGCAAAAAAGGCAAAATTTGTACCAGATTTGGCAAAATTGATATTGATACAATAGACTAATTTACGTGTATGATATGTAGGAATGACAGAACCAAAAATCGGTGATTATTGCTACTATCTACCCGAGTTCTTTGAGGTTAGGTCGATAGTCAGGCACCAAGTGTATCGGATTGTTGGAGTAACCTCAAACAAAAGGTACGTGGTGCCACTGACGCAGCTGCAACCACCCAATATAGTGGATAGAGCCGCAATTAGCGTTGGGGAGTTGAGTGAGATGCAACACAGAATCGAGGAACAACAAAAGAAGATTGACAACAGCGAAATGCTGGGAACAGCCGGAGCTCGGCTCGAAGAGGAGCTCCGGCAGTTAAAACTTGAAAGTCAAAGATTAGGTGATCAATTCCTGGACACCAAACAGCAACTTGAATACGCTGGGAAACAGCGGGAGTCCTGCAGGAGGCAGGTGGAAACATTGAAGAAAGAGTTGGAGGAGGTTACAAATGTAGCCGAAACAAAAACAAGGGAATGTATCGCTCTGGTGGACGAGCGGGAGTGCGCTTAGCTCGGTAGTTGGAGAATGTCGAGATAATCAATAGAAAGCTAAGGGGTAGAGTAAAAACAGAGCAAACCTCAGAGAAGGTCATACAGAGGAGGCTGGAGGCGATCAACGCGAGAGCGCGTTCAGTCGACCTCCAAACTTTTATGAACTTCTATTCCTGCCACAGGGGGCCACAACCAGTACTATCCAAAAACATTTCAAAACGCTGGCAATGCTCTGTCATCCGGACAAGGGTGGTCGTGAGGACATGTTCAAAATCATTCTTCAAGCACAAAAAATTATGGAAGACGAGGAGGACCGTAATATTTATGACAAGTACGGGAATGAACAAGCACAAGTTAGTTTAACTATATATATCTGTTAGTTTAACTAACAGGGACCCGTGCGGTAGAAAATAACCATGAGAAAATCCCAAGGAGATTAACGCAAATGGGTAAAATTAACCTAAGATTATTCAACTATTGATAGGACTGAAACCAAAGAACATATTCAAAACTAAACCTTACACAATCGAGCTGCCTCTTTAATTGCTTTACATCTCTCATCTTCACAAAACTTCTAATATTTACAAGCAATAGATCTAACTTTATATTAAATTGATTGTACATTTACAACTGCTCAATTAAATTCAAGTCGGAAACTTGGAAAATTTTCCTCAGTAACTCCGAGGTTTAAAGTGCTTAAGAATAACATCCAACCCAAAGACCATTAACCGTAGACGGTGCACGGATATTACTATATTTCAACACTAACCCCAGTGATTCAAGCTCAATGTCGGAGTCCTGATGTTGGTTGACTGTCTCCATTAAACTTGAATCCGAGCCGGAACGGCTGGTCCAAGTTAACAATAATTTTGTAGGAAAATTACGGTTTATTGCCTTGATTTTGTTACTTTTTGTCAAAAAGTTATGTTAGACATTGCAACTAATGATCAGTCAGCAAATGCAAATCAGCCGCGCGAACTACTGTGAGCGGCAAACACCTGAATTGTTTGACCACTTGCCCAGAAGGGGAACTCCTGCGACTAGATTATCATCCCGTTTTGTATCCCTTCTGATCTCTGAAAAAATTCTGAAACAGCTGCCTTATTCGTTCAATCCATTACTCGTGATCGAGCCAGATGATGACCGGCCCTAGTTTTTGACTGGAATCTGACTCCTATCGGCAACCCATCGGCTTATTTATTGTTTCGATCTCTAAGTAACCAAGCCATGGTTATGAGGTGATCTATTTTAGATTACGCACACCTTCTGACATGCTGTGGCGAATTGAGAAAGCAGGCCATAGGTAAATGTCACATATTGAATCTTGTTTATCTTGGTGCCCTGGTAACAACCAGCGTTTACATAAGAAATGGAATTATTGACTTATTGCTACACACCAGAAGCGGGATAGTCTGGTGTCAACATCCGAAAGGAGTGAAGGCGAAGAGTTTCAAAATAGGAGCACGGCTTCTACTTCACAAAATGTCGCCGAAACACGATATCAGACAAGAAGTGCGTCTGGAATAACAAGACCACGAAAATTGAAAGACTATTTTTTATTCAAGGATAACGATTCAGATGAAAAATTTGATAATGATGTATTTTTTTTAAAAGGTGATACGACAAAATGCAGAGGGCGTGGAACCCACATTGGATCATGCAGCTGAACTGGAAACTTTTTCAGTTGGTTAGCATATTAGGTTTTCCACAATCCTTGGAGATTGTGGAGTATGATTTTGAGAACATTCTACAGACGCAGAAATTTGCAATGACGGAACCGACAAAACATGAAAAGTCACATATAAATGAGGAGCAGGTAAACAAAGGAGGACTGATCTACGCCAAAATCAGCATGAGTAAACTAAAATACTACTTGTAAAGGGCTGCATATACGGCATTTGTGCTGAAAAAGAGTAGTTGGTATGACGACGCAACTTATTTAAACGAAAAAACACAAATAATTCCAACGTTTTACCCAATAAAGGAGTCAGTCTTTCAAAATCTATGGCAGGGACAGAAAGCGCGGTTACCGGGTCTTGGTGATTTTGAATTCAATGCTCCCACAGAAGTCCTCAACGAGATGAATGTTGATCGAACCGACGCTGAATTTGTTCAGAAGATATCAAAAACTTTCATGAAAGGCGGAGATGAGAAAGGAATGAATTATGTCTACCCCGTGGATTGGATCAATCCAAGAGTTGAAACACAGAAAAGTAACATCATGATAAATGCTGAATTTTTCATGGGGACTTTGTTCATTGAAACTAGGGAAGCAATTGAAGGAACATGGTTATTTTTGAAAGAACCTTTGAAACAGGAGCAGACCTTGTTATATCAAGGAGACACATTTTAAATAGATTCAGTGCAATATCTGTTCGGCCAAGACAAAAAACCAAACATCTTAACGATCGTTAAATTTTCAGACTCGATAGCCGCAAAAATAGTCTGCGCTGGAAACAAAAAGTACTTGACAATCAAATTAAACAGAAAAAGAAATTTAGTTGTCGAGTTGAAAAACAAGACAAAACATATAGAGAATTTTCTGCTCTTTGAAACAAACCACAGAAATTTGTTTTACAAAACGGAAAAGTTGACGGCCACGCAACAAAATTTCTTAACGACAGATATATCCGAGACAGATCTCAGGGACATAAAACTCGACCAATTTTTTGTATGGGATTTTCGAGGCATGTTTGAAAACCTGAAACAAATAGAGTTATTAAATTGTCACATAGAGAAACTGCACAGAGCTATGATTCTAACGACATCAATTAACGGAATTTCACACCAAATTTTCTTAAGTCAACAAAACGCTCTGGGTGCACACGCAGAAAGAGCGGGAGGAATAGTTTATGTCCATAGATGCGCTAAAGTGATCGTACATGTTGTCGAAAATCAGTTTTGTACGGAAGAAGTACCAATTAGGGTGTCTTCTGACAATACTTCAGAAGTAATTAGATACATGTACCCCCATTTCTAGAGTATTCTATAGAAATTTCACACTGATTAATTGCAACCCAATGTACCCGAACGCTCTTGAATTGCAGAATGGGTCATGGATAACATATGGGCGAAGAATACAATTGATTGAAAAACCCAATGATATGCCTAATTAAAGAGTTAACGTCAATTGGTTCGGCGCCAATGGAAGTGGTTTTCAATGACAAGGACCTGAAACTCAGCAAAAGGGCCCAACGATTAAGGCATTCGAGAAAGACGATAACAGGAAGAGAATTTCTTCTGGGACAAGGAGGTTTATATGAGCATGGGACTCTAGAGTATTTCAACACGGACTTAAAGTACAATCATCAGTGGCATGAATTGCTGATTTTTGAATACTTGGGTAATGAAGTAAAACAAATCTGGCATGTGGCCAGGGAAATAACCATCAGTTTACTGACTATTTTTATTGGATCTAAAACCATATATTGTTAGGTACGCGTGTTTCTTTCAATCGATATGCTGCGCAGTGGCACTAATCCTGTAATTGCACTGCAACCCATTAACCCAATAGGGGAACTAGGTTATTTTCATTATCTAAAACAACGTACAGAGGAACAAAAAATGAAAAGAAAAAGGACAGTTGAACGGTGTGATGGTATGAATTGATATTGATACATTAGTCTAATTTACGTGTATGATATGTAGGAATGACAGAACCAAAACTGGTGATTATTGCTACTACTTACCCGAGTTGTTCGAGGTCAGGTCGATAGTCAGGCACCAAGTGTATCAGATTGTTGGAGTAACCTCAAATAAAAGGTACGTGGTGCCACTGACGCAGCTGCAACAACCTAATATAGTGGATAGAGCCGCAATTAGCGTTGGGGAGTTAATTGAGATGCAACACAGAATCGAGGAACGACAAAAGAAGATTGACAACAGCGAAATGCTGGGAACAGCCGGGGCTCGGCTCGAAGAGGAGCTCCGGCATTGAAAACTTGAAAGTCAAACATTAGGTGACCAATTTCTGGAGACCAAACAGCAACTTGAATACGCTGGGAATCGGCGGGAGTCCTGCAGGAGGCAGGTGGAAACATTGAAGAAAGAGTTGGCGGAGGTTACAAATGTAGCCGAAACAAAAATAAGGGAATGTATTGCTCTGGTGGACTGGCGGGAGTGCTTAGCTCGGGAGTTGGAGAATGCCGAGATAGACAATAGAAAGCTAAGGGGTAGAGTAAAAGCAGAGCAAACCTCAAATAAGGTCATACAGAGGAGGTTGGAGGCAATCAACGCGAGAGCCCGTTCAGTCGACCTCCAAACTTTTATGAACTTCTATTCCTGCCACAGGGGGCCACAAACAGTACTATCCAGAAACATTTCAAAACGTTGGCAATGCTCTGTCATCCGGACAAGGATGGTCGTGAGGACATGTTCAAAATCATTCTTCAAGCAAAGAAAATTATGGAAGAAGAGGAGGCCCGTAATATTTATGACAAGTACGGGAATGAACAAGCACGAGAATATATGAACTCGAAAATGGACATGTGAAACTCTTACTGTATGAGTGAGTGGAACAATCACATTTTCTAAGAGGGAGGCAGTATAGTGAACCCTAATATATGACATGCTCATAAATTACTTTTTAAACGCTTAATTCAAAATTTTCACAAACAAATAGGAGAACAAAAAGAGATGGTTACTAATAGTAAACCGGATTTTAACAATATAGAGAGAACATTATAAATAATGATGGGAATTATCATGGAATTTCATCTTGACGGGACACGTCAAGGAATGTTTGTTCATGACTGGATTCGTCAAACAGGTAAACCTGTTATCTGTTAGTTTAACTAACAGGGACCCGTGCGGTAGAAAATAACTATGAGAAAATCCCAAGGAGATTAACGCAAATGGGTAAAATTAACCTAAGATTAATCAACTATTGATAGGACTGAAACCAAAGAACATATTCAAAACTAAACCTTACACAACCGAGCTGCCTCTCTTTAATTGCTTTACATCGCTCATCTTCACAAAACTTCTAATATTTACAAGGAATAGATCTAACTTTGTATTAAACTGATTGTACATTTACATCTGCTCAAATCAATTCAAGTCTGAAACTTGGAAAATTTTCCTCAGTAACTCCGAGGTTTAAAGTGCTTAAGAATAATATCCAACCCAAACCGTGACCGTAGACGATGCACGGATATTACTATATTTCAACACTAACCCCGGTGATTTAAGCTCAATGTCGGGGTCCTGATGCTGGTTGACCGTCTCCATTAAACTTGAATCCGAGCCGGAACGGCTGGGCCATGTTAACAATAATTTTGTAAGAAAATTACAGTTTTTTGCCTCAATTTTGTTACTTTTTGTCAAAAAGTTATGTTAGATATTGCAACTAATGATGAGTCAGCAAATGCAAATCAGCCGCGCGAAGTACTGTGAGCGGCAAACACCTGAATTGTTTGACCACTTGCCGAGAGGGGGAACTCCTGCGACTAGATTATCATCCCGTATTGTATCCCTTCTGATTTCTGCAAAAATTCTGAAACAGCTGCCTTACTTATTCAATCGATTACTCGTGATCGAGCCAGATGATGACCGGACCTTATTTTTGACTGGAGTCTGACTCCTATCGACAACCCATTGGCTTTTTTATTGTTTCGATCTCTAAGTAACCAGGCCATTGTTATGAGGTGATCTATTTTAGATTACGCACACCCTCTGACATGCTGTGGCGAATTGAGAAAACAGGCCATGGGTAAATGTCACATGTTGAGTCTTGTTTATCTTTGGTGCTCTGGTAACAACCAGCGTTTACATAAGAAATGGAATTAACGACTTATGGCTATATTTGTTTACAAGCCAGTCAAATTACAATAATCATCACCCAGGTTCAAGTCACGAAATCATTTTTTTCATTTGTGGTTGTCAAATTTAGTCGTCTTCAAAAATGAGCCAGTTCCCGTTGAAAGTAATCGATGCTCATGAAACTGGCATGAAAGTTATTAAAAGATGCCTAGAAGCTAATTTAAAAGAATATTTCGAAAGTGTTCAGATAGATCTGAAAGTTTGTCCTAATTTGTCCGAGGTTCCGTTCAATTTCCCTATATCAAGTATATCAAAAGGGGCAATTCTTGATGTTGGAGGACCATTTAATATTGAACCATGGGCAGACTATACAAAGAAGTTTTCTATGGATCAATTGCTCGATCTGTGCAATATTCTTCATGTTCCAAACGATACTTTATTTGGACCATGCGGTGGGCCCTTTTGGGAGGTGGGGAAAAACTCGGAAATGGTTGCCTGTAAGCAGTCAAAGCATTCGAAAACTGAATCGTTCTTGGGCTTGGTTGATAAAAATAACAAAGCTTGTTTTCAGGAAACACCAACTTATAATTTTGGGTTATTGGGTAACTTCTTCACTTGTTCTGACGAACCAGAAGCGACAGTTCTGCGAATTAAAGCTGGAAAGCGATTAACGAACGAAAACTTTACCAACGGGATTCAGAAATCTATAGCGGTCGATTTTCCGAGTCAGGTGATATCGCTTGGTGGTGTTTTTACTATGTCGGGATCGCAAGTTAATTGCCACATTATGCCAGATTTCTCTACAACTCCTCTCGACAGCTTAAAAAAGGTAAAGGAATGGTTGAGTTTCTATTCATTTGATTCGCCGATGACCTTCGCTTCAGTTTTGCATGGTCATGATCCAGGTTTGAATTTACGAGTGGAGCATTCACATGGCTACAACAAAAAAAATCGACAGCTTGGTCAATATCACCACGATTTGAACCCAAAACGTTGGCAATGCTCTGTCATCCGGACAAGGGTGGTCGTGAGGACATGTTCAAAATCATTCTTCAAGCAAAGAAAATTATGGAAGAGGAGGAGGCCCGTAATATTTATTACAAGTACGGGATTGAAAAAGCACAAGAATAGATGAACTCGAAAATGGACATTTGAAACTCTTGCTGTATGAGTGAGTGGAACACCCATATTTTCTAAGAGGGAGGCAGTATAGTGAACCCTAATGTATGACATGCTCATAAGTTACATATTAAACGCATAATTCGAAATTTTCACAAACAAATAGGAGAACAAAAAGAGATGGTTACTAATAGTAAACCGGATTTTAACAATATAGAGAAAGCATCTTAAATATTGATGGGAATTATCATGGAATTTCATCTTGACGGGACACGTCAAGGAATGTTTGTTCATGACGGGATTCGTCAAGCAGGTAAACCTGTTATCTGTTAGTATAACTAACAGGGACCCGTGCGGTAGAAAATAACTATGAGAAAATCCCAAGGAGATTAACGAAAATGGGTAAAATTAACCTATGATTAATTAACCATTGATAGGACTGAAACCAAAGAACATATGCAAAACTAAACCTTACATAATCGAGCTGCCTCTCTTTAGTTGCTCTACATCTCTCATCTTCACAAAACTTCTAATATTTACAAGCAATAGATCTAACTTTGTATTAAACTGATTGTACAATTACATCTCAATTAAATTCAAGTCTGAAACTTGGAAAATTTTCCTCAGTAACTCCGAGGTTTAAAGTGCTTAACAATAACATCCAACCCAAAGACCATTAACCGTAGATAGTGCACGGATATTACTACATTTCAACACTAACCCCAGTGATTCAAGCTCAATGTCGGGGTCCTGATGTTGGTTGACCGTCTCCATTAAACTTGAATCCGAGCCGGAACGGCCGGTCCAAGTTAACAATAATTTTGTAGGAAAATTACGGTTTATTGCCTTGATTTTGTTACTTTTTGTCAAAAAGTTATGTTAGACATTGCAACTAATGATCAGTCAGCAAATGCAAATCAGCCGCGCGAACTACTGTGAGCGGCAAACATCTGAATTGTTTGACCACTTGCCGAGAGGGGGAACTCCTGCGACTAGATTATCATCCCGTATTGTATCCCTTCTGATTTCTGAAAAAATTCTGAAACAGCTGCCCTACTCGTTCAATCGATTACTCGTGATCGAGCCAGATGATGACCGGCCCTAATTTCTGACTGGAGTCTGACTCCTATCGACAACCCATTGGCTTATTTATTGTTTCGATCTCTAAGTAACCAAGCCATTGTTATGAGGTGATCTATTTTAGATTACGCACACCCTCTGACATGCTGTGGCGAATTGAGAAAGCAGGCCATGGGTAAATGTCACATGTTGAGTCTTGTTTATCTTTGGTGCTCTGGTAACAACCAGCGTTTACATAAGAAATGGAATTAACGACTTATGGCTATATTTGTTTACAAGCCAGTCAAATTACAATAATCATCACCCAGGTTCAAGTCACGAAATCATTTTTTTCATTTGTGGTTGTCAAATTTAGTCGTCTTCAAAAATGAGCCAGTTCCCGTTGAAAGTAATCGATGCTCATGAACCTGGCATGAAAATTATTAAAAGATGCCTAGAAGCTAATTTAAAGGAATATTTCGAAAGTGTTCAGATAGATCTGGAAGTTTGTCCTAATTTGTCCGAGGTTCCGTTCAATTTCCCTATATCAAGTATATCAAAAGGGGCAATTCTTGATGTTGGAGGACCATTTAGTATTGAACCATGGGCAGACTATACAAAGAAGTTTTCTATGGATCAATTGCTCGATCTGTGCAATATTCTTCATGTGCCAAACGATACTTTATTTGGACCATGCGGTGGGCCCTTTTGGGAGGTGGGGAAAAACTCGGAAATGGTTGCCTGTAAGCAGTCAAAGCATTCGAAATCTGAATCGTTCTTGGGCTTGGTTGATAAAAATAACAAAGCTTGTTTTCAGGAAACACTAACTTGTAATTTTGGGTTATTGGGTAACTTCTTCACTTGTTCTGACGAACCAGAAGCGACAGTTCTGCGAATTAAAGCTGGAAAGCGATTAACGAACAAAAACTTTACCAACGGGATTCAGAAATCTATAGCGGTCGATTTTCCGAGTCAGGTGATATCGCTTGGTGGTGTTTTTACTATGTCGGGATCGCAAGTTAATTGCCACATTATGTCAGATTTCTCAACAACTCCTCTCGACAGCTTAAAAAAGGTAAAGGAATGGTTGAGTTTCTATTCATTTGATTCGCCGATGACCTTCGCTTCAGTTTTGCATGGTCATGATCCAGGTTTGAATTTACGAGTGGAGCATTCACATGGCTACAACAAAAAAAAATCGACAGCTTGGTCAATATCACCACGATTTGAACCCAAAACGTTGGCAATGCTCTGTCATCCGGACAAGGGTGGTCGTGAGGACATGTTCAAAATCATTCTTCAAGCAAAGAAAATTATGGAAGACGAGGAGGCCCGTAATATTTATTACAAGTACGGGATTGAAAAAGCACAAGAATAGATGAACTCGAAAATGGACATTTGAAACTCTTGCTGTATGAGTGAGTGGAACACCCACATTTTCTAAGAGGGAGGCAGTATAGTGAACCCTAATGTATGACATGCTCATAAGTTACATATTAAACGCATAATTCGAAATTTTCACAAACAAATAGGAGAACAAAAAGAGATGGTTACTAATAGTAAACCGGATTTTAACAATATAGAGAAAGCATCTTAAATAATGATGGGAATTATCATGGAATTTCATCTTGACGGGACACGTCAAGGAATGTTTGTTCATGACGGGATTCGTCAAGCAGGTAAACCTGTTATCTGTTAGTATAACTAACAGGGACCCGTGCGGTAGAAAATAACTATGAGAAAATCCCAAGGAGATTAACGAAAATGGGTAAAATTAACCTATGATTAATTAACCATTGATAGGACTGAAACCAAAGAACATATTCAAAACTAAACCTTACATAATCGAGCTGCCTCTCTTTAATTGCTTTACATCTCTCATCTTCACAAAACTTCTAATATTTACAAGCAATAGATCTAACTTTGTATTAAACTGATTGTACATTTACATCTCAATTAAATTCAAGTCTGAAACTTGGAAAATTTTCCTCAGTAACTCCGAGGTTTAAAGTGCTTAACAATAACATCCAACCCAAAGACCATTAACCGTAGATAGTGCACGGATATTACTACATTTCAACACTAACCCCAGTGATTCAAGCTCAATGTCGGGGTCCTGATGTTGGTTGACCGTCTCCATTAAACTTGAATCCGAGCCGGAACGGCCGGTCCAAGTTAACAATAATTTTGTAGGAAAATTACGGTTTATTGCCTTGATTTTGTTACTTTTTGTCAAAAAGTTATGTTAGACATTGCAACTAATGATCAGTCAGCAAATGCAAATCAGCCGCGCGAACTACTGTGAGCGGCAAACATCTGAATTGTTTGACCACTTGCCGAGAGGGGGAACTCCTGCGACTAGATTATCATCCCGTATTGTATCCCTTCTGATTTCTGAAAAAATTCTGAAACAGCTGCCCTACTCGTTCAATCGATTACTCGTGATCGAGCCAGATGATGACCGGCCCTAATTTCTGACTGGAGTCTGACTCCTATCGACAACCCATTGGCTTATTTATTGTTTCGATCTCTAAGTAACCAAGCCATTGTTATGAGGTGATCTATTTTAGATTACGCACACCCTCTGACATGCTGTGGCGAATTGAGAAAGCAGGCCATGGGTAAATGTCACATGTTGAGTCTTGTTTATCTTTGGTGCTCTGGTAACAACCAGCGTTTACATAAGAAATGGAATTAACGACTTATGGCTATATTTGTTTACAAGCCAGTCAAATTACAATAATCATCACCCAGGTTCAAGTCACGAAATCATTTTTTTTCATTTGTGGTTGTCAAATTTAGTCGTCTTCAAAAATGAGCCAGTTCCCGTTGAAAGTAATCGATGCTCATGAACCTGGCATGAAAGTTATTAAAAGATGCCTAGAAGCTAATTTAAAGGAATATTTCGAAAGTGTTCAGATAGATCTGGAAGTTTGTCCTAATTTGTCCGAGGTTCCGTTCAATTTCCCTATATCAAGTATATCAAAAGGGGCAATTCTTGATGTTGGAGGACCATTTAATATTGAACCATGCGCAGACTATACAAAGAAGTTTTCTATGGATCAATTGCTCGATCTGTGCAATATTCTTCATGTGCCAAACGATACTTTATTTGGACCATGCGGTGGGCCCTTTTGGGAGGTGGGGAAAAACTCGGAAATGGTTGCCTGTAAGCAGTCAAAGCATTCGAAATCTGAATCGTTCTTGGGCTTGGTTGATAAAAATAACAAAGCTTGTTTTCAGGAAACACCAACTTGTAATTTTGGGTTATTGGGTAACTTCTTCACTTGTTCTGACGAACCAGAAGCGACAGTTCTGCGAATTAAAGCTGGAAAGCGATTAACGAACGAAAACTTTACCAACGCGATTCGGAAATCTATAGCGGTCGATTTTCCGAGTCAGGTGATATCGCTTGGTGGTGTTTTTACTATGTCGGGATCGCAAGTTAATTGCCACATTATGCCAGATTTCTCTACAACTCCTCTCGACAGCTTAGAAAAGGTAAAGGAATGGTTGAGTTTCTATTCATTTGATTCGCCGATGACCTTCGCTTCAGTTTTGCATTGTCATGATCCAGGTTTGAATTTACGAGTGGAGCATTCACATGGCTACAACAGAAAGAATCGACAGCTTGGTCACTATCACCACGATTTGAACCCTGAAACTGTTGAATACGATGGAGTGTTTGCACTGGCAAATAAGATTGTCCGAATTGACATGCCTCAATAAAGCGCTGAAACTTAGAGTTAAAACTGTAATTGAGATTAGTTCGCAAGTTTCTAATAATTTATTTGTGCGTTTATTTAGTTGTACAAAAATTCACGTTGCAAAATTTTTTTGTTTTTTAAACGCTTAGATCTGATGTTGCAACGTTTTTTGAAAAATGGAATAGGAGAGCTTTATGCCAGCCCCTCTTTTTTTCTTTTTTTACTCTTTTTGGCTTATTTTGAGGGCATCCCAGACTAGTATTCCTGTGGATTATAGTAGTCATGTGGTCTTTTTTGGGCAATTTTTGGTTGACCAATTTTTGGACCCATTTGACTTTTCGTCTTCAAAAACGGGATAAAGTACGTTTTGATTGTTTCGGAAATCATTTTGAATTAATACCGAGAGTGGGACCCTTATTCTTACCACTATTGAGCTGTACGGTTATCGCAAAACAAGTGGCTCTAGGGTGTGAATTTCAATTGGAATTGAGAATGTGAAAACAGATTTTCGCAGA
Organism: Convolutriloba macropyga; assembly: GCF_964194025.1. Taxonomy (NCBI): domain Eukaryota; kingdom Metazoa; phylum Xenacoelomorpha; order Acoela; family Convolutidae; genus Convolutriloba; species Convolutriloba macropyga. Next base: position 22,248,168 of record NC_134477.1, read on the forward strand.
AACGTTCACAGGCAGTTTTCCAACTACTGCTGTAATTGTTTCTTTTCAGTGATTTTTATTAAAAAATAAAAATAATTTAAATTCATAGATGCTTACTTGTAATTAATTTAGTGAATGGGATTCAAATATTTTTTGACACTTTGACCTCATTTGTTTTGGTACAAACATTCTTTTAGTGAAGCTCCTGTTTGGAGTTTTGGGTGATTTGTTGGTGGCAGGTGGTAGCTTCTTTTTAATGACGCAAGGATTCATCTATCTATTCATTCATTTTTTTCTCTTTGAATCTTACAAATTTTGACAATTACAAAATGTTGGTTGATAAAGGATAATTGTTATCAGTTCAACCCATGCAATCACTCTCGTTTCCTTCTTGGAAAAATTGTTTGAGGTAAAACTTCCTGTTTTGGGCAATCACATTTCAGCCGCCACTAGTCGAGGCTTTTAATTTGCTTGACAAAATTCGTTTGTATTAATTGTTATATGCTTTCTACGTTTCGCCGGATCTGTTGTTTTTTTAAGTAATTTGAATCATTTGAGGGGTTAATTGCTCTGTTCATTTTGAAATAATTTCGATAGCGCTTTGGTTAGAAAATGATGTTTCAATTTTTGAAAAATGACATTGAACTAAAATTTACTTAATTGTATTGTCCTAAAACGAAATAATTGAGATTTGAAGTGCTCTGTGTAACTCAATTTGCTGGACTGACCCCAAAAAATTTGTAATCAAATTTGCGAGGTAGTCAGGCAAGTGTTTGTGCCAGTTTTTTTTACGACTTAACTCGCTGTATTGTTTAACAAAAGGGGTTGATTTTGTTTCTCTTACTCTTTTCGCTTTCTCGACATTTTGCCTTCTAGATGCTAGTTTCAATCATTCTTTCTATTGAATATCCATTTAACAGACGTTGCTAAGTATGATCTGGCAACAATAAGAAAATTGATGTCTGGTTTTAAATTTTCGTAGAACACTTCAATGAATGCAAAGCGAAACGAAAAACTTTTGTGTTGTTTTTTTGTTTTTGGGTTGATTAAATATAATCTGGATTACATGAAAATCATTACATAAAAACTTCTGTCAAAAGCAAAATTATCAAATTTTACTATGATGTGTGTGTCAATCAAAATGACCCTAAAATTGTTGAAATTTTCAGCTTCTTTTAAAAGTAAAACGAAGAAAGAACTAATGAAGCAGAACCAAAAACCCTAGATGACACAAAAAAAAGTTCCTAAATGGGTAATGTTTGATTTATAATTTCTAGAGGATGACTATTTCCATTTAGGCTTATGAGCCACAGTTATTTAGTTCATTATTAACACTTGTAAATTCGTCATTATATAATTTAATCCTTATAGGAATTAATTGAGATGATGAGATTAAGGTATGTTGTTCTTAGTTTGACTTGAGGTGCATTTGCATTTAGACATGTGTGCGTGCAGATTAGTACATCAACCGATTTTGGTAAAATATGATTCGTGTGCCTAATGGGTCAAGTGGTTGTCACAAGACAGTTTTGAGGAGACCTAAACAGTCTGAATGGCGTCGATTAAATGACACTCGTGTCACTACTTCACATATAGCACAATAATCTTTTTGTCTATTCCAAATGTAGCTGGCACGCAATTCGAATATAGCTATAGCATCGATGAACCGGCACAGCGAGATCAAGAAAAATGTTTTCTGCTGTTCTAGGAAATAAACCAAGGCAACGAAACCCCACAGAAATAAGTCCCTATTTTAAAATAGATTTTGTGTGGCGATTTGTCAAGTCCCATGCACTGCTATGGCATGGCGAAATGCGGAGCTCTTAAATATTTAAGTGCGGTTTTTTACGTGAGTTTTTTTCCGAAACCGATTTTCAGCATTGGTTAAAAAAAATGTGAGCACAAACTGTTGATCGACATCAATTTCAATGTTCCCATTGATATTTTGAAACAAAAGCTTAGCTTAAAGGCTATAAAGATTTGTATTAAATTTGCGTTTTTTATAAGCGGCTTCTCTGAAGGCCAATTTTGCAAACTACATTCAAGTCAGTGGAGTCTGAATTTAATCACAGCTCGCAGAACCGAAAATTTGTCTTACCGTCTTTTCCGAACTACTCTGTAAAAAGAATCACTCTGCCCCAATGTGAGCTATTCCATGTCATTCTGTTTTACCTCCTTTTCTCATTTTCATTAATTTTATAATATCTTTTTTGTCCGACCCCTCTTGAGGGGGGAACTATATACTCAACTGGTTTTTTGTTCAGACAAGTTTGACCGATCGAAATATTCATCGTAGAGTTGTGAACGGTATAATTAAAAAGCCCGTCCACCGTAGAAGGTGAAATTAATTTTTTTGGATTTCGTTCTCTAGAGCGAGTTATTGCGGTTTGTTTTTCTTGTGAATATTAGATTGATTTCCGTTATTTTTATTCACATTTGCGGATTCTGCCTAAAAGTTTGGCAATTTTGCTGAAATATGAGAAAATTGTTAACATTAACTCTGTTGATTTTCTTTCGGAGACAATGTCATGCTGACTATATTGATATAATTTTTTGGGCTAAAGTTTTTGCTAAATATTTCAAAATTCAGCCCTTTTCATCAAAAATTGTCCGAAATAAGCTTCTTTAGTCCACTTTTTTTAAATTGCCAGAAGTAAACACTCAAAAACAACCAACACAATCATTGTAAAAACAAAGAGAACTAGCCCTACTTTCACTTCCATTAAGAGTAGTCTGGAATTTAAAAAAATTGACGTTTTTGCTAATTTTATTCCATGGTTATCAAAATCACAGCCTTTTTTTGATCTTTTAACAAAAAAAATATCTAGATCTCAAGCATTCAAAACAATTGAGTGCTTTTAATGCAAGAACGGCTATAACAAGGCTAGTGTTGGTCCTTATTGGACTCTTACAATCCAAAAATAATTGAGATAGTATAAAGCCGGTTTTTTGAAACTTTGATGATCTTTATGTTAATTAAAGAACAGAACAATTAAAATCAGAGTTCCTTGTTGATAGGTCCATTGGCTTCCTAAACAGTTCCAAATTAATATATCTAGTTTTTTTCTCGAAAGATTATGGGCGTTTTGACTTTTAAGAATGTTTTATCTTTAAATAAACAATGGCTTATTGAACCTTGACAGTATTTTTGTTTGGGGAATTTGTAGCTTAGTGTAAGCAAAGAAAGAATGCTTTTTCTGCCTCTTCTTTCTACTTAATTAAAAAAATTTTGTTTTTGGTTTTTACGCGTTAAATTATGGGTTTCTAGCTTTGATACTACTAGATTTCACAATTTTTTTTTCAGACATTGGCCTATTTTTCACGTTTTTTTCTCGTTTTTTCACATTATCACATTATTAGCAGTTAACAATGAGACACAATTGACAATATAAAAGTCTGTAATGGTATAGAGTATGCAGAAGATTTATTTTCTTACATTTGCCTTAGGTAAATTTTGTACATATTAGGTAAAAGATACATTTCTTTACATTTGTCTCTAACTGTAATTTTTACTTTGTCCTTTTCGTCGTATAAAATTTACAGGATAATTACCGGTCTCATTGGTTTTTTATGCAGTAGTAATTGAGACAATATTCTGCTTTGAGTTGATAGCTGATGGCTTTCATGAGTTTGAAAACAATTTTTTTTCAAGAATTAAAAAAATATATATTTTTAACATCGCATATTTGTTCCTTTTGTCTATTTGTTTCGTTGATAATTACCGATCACATATGACATTTCTTTTGTCAAGGGAAAGTATAATTGTACAAAAGAATTCGTTATGAACATACTGGCTTCGAAACTGGTCTTTCGCAAAAAAGTAAACAGATTTTTGTCTATATTTGACGTTCTTTGTAGACTTGAGACATATTCTGAATATGACTCAAGTGCCTCCTTTGGACGAACAAACGAACCTAATGAATTATTTTCATTGTAGCTAATGGCGTTCATGACTCTAGAATTAATTGTTTTCGAAAAATACAAAATTGTTACATAATTTTGCTGTTTTTCCTCTTTTTTTTGTCTTCTTGTTTCCTACCCTCATTAAAGAGGTCCCATGCCACATGTTTGGCTTTCAAGGAAGTCTCAATTGAACATATTTTTTGGGGCTAAATCTGGCTTTACGGCTTCGAAAGTGTTTTCTCGCAAGTTTTAATTGAATAATTGTTTGTTCTCTCTATTTGTTGTTCATTTTGTAACCGCATAAAAATTGAATAATAACAGGTCTTAATGCCCTACTATAAAGGTGTATGTGATATTAAATATGCTGGACGTTTTCAATTGCTGTCTAATGGTTTCCAATAGTTTGAAAGGAATTGATTTTCAAAATTTAAGCAAATTTTTTATTGATGTTTTTTTGTTCTTTTTTGTCTAATTGTTACCGAGCCTTATTATGGAGTGATCACATACCTTTTCCAGTGCAGTACAAGTTATTTGATTTAGTTTCAATTTTATCTGACGCTTTTTTGACTTGTCAATAAAATTTTTAAATGGGCATAAAACTTTGGATGTAATTAATATTTGTTGTTCGTCTTGACTTGCTTTCTTAATAATGGCTGATCTCAATCTAACGAGGAAATTTTTTACTCCACTGAGTTATTTGCGTTGGAGGCGATCTTTTTCTCATACACAATTCTTTTTGAAAAATACTGTTCCTCAAAAATCCAGAAGTGTGGATAAGCGATGTCGGAACTTTATGTTCGAACGCACATTACCGAGCCTCCTTGTTTTCTTTGGTCGGGATTGATAGCTGACAGCAGCTATAATAGCTAAATTTGTTATTCGTGGAAAAAGTAGCTCATATTAGGCTAAATGGAGCAATGACCAGAGGGTAGTCTGGTAAACTAGTAAATGTACAAAAGAAAGGTATCTTTTTTTTACGAAAGCGGCTCTATACAGTTGGCACCAAAAGTCTAACTAATACGTCACAGTAGGACAAATTGACTCTGAGTGCACTTCACTGGCCAGAATACTTACAACTGACAAAATGAATGACTGACTATCTTACTGATGACATAAGTCAACGGTACAATTTACTCAACGAATTCACAAGGGAAATTGGCAAGAATTTTGGCTGCTTTAGTCACTTCTAGTGAAAACTTTAACCGGGATGCATGTAGCAGAGAGGAACATACTCTTTGAATTCTGCACCAATCACAGACCGAGAATACTCTATTCTCTTTTATATAGCGGAAGCTTATATATTTTAGTGTTTTTTATTCACTAGCATGTTTATACCATTCAGGCAATACTTAAACATCGTGTCACAATATTTGCATGTTTTTAAGTGTTATCCAGTGTCGACTAGATGCAGAAAAATAGGGAAGTCTAATGTGCGCGTTTAAAGAAGCAATTCTACATAAAGAGACCTGAAAGCATTGAAGAGAACCCCTTATTGATTCTGTCTTAACTGGTGGGACCAGTGATTATGTAAACGATAATCATAAAAACACTAATCTTTAGATAACACATAACAAAGCTTTTTGCACTTTTCTATTGAAATCGAAACGTTTCTAACAGGCACAGTTCTAGCAAATCGTTTCACAGTATAATAAACAACCCAGAATAGAATAGTCCTTCCCCTGGCATTGAGAATAGAAATTATTTTTTCCTCAACCGCTTCTACAATTGAGGAGTTACGTTCTTTAAAACAAACCAACCAACAACTTATGGCAAAAGTTTAACCATTTTATGTGGTTAATATCATATCCACAGCAGAATTCAATCTTTTAGTAAGCACAGCAATGGAAAAGTCAATAATTTTGCCGCGAACAACAATCCGCAACTTATATTGCGAATAAAAGCCTACAAATAGCTAGAATAGCGTTTGCATCATAAAAACAATTTTTGGTACTGCCCTTACGAGGAGGACAAAAAAAATCAGTCGTAATCCTATAAATCGCCGCCACACTTCTATGATATATGATACCTTATTTTTTCTTCTCACAGATAGCCTGCATGCAATTTTACAGGGAATGAAATTAGAAAATCACACAGCAGAGCCTGATGACCAATTTTTCAACCATCCTTTGAATTTTTTAAACGGTCAGCATTTTCGCTATTCACAGACACAATCATCTCAATAACTGAAAACGCTCATAAAATCAAATGACAGTAAATCCAAAGTTCTCAATGTTATGTTATCTATTGTTTTGAAAAAGTGTAACAGGTACCGAATGAAATCTTGCAAACACGCTAGAAGTGTTACAACTTTTAACATTGTTTATATATTTCAGTTTTAGTGTAGTCTATTGTTACTTATCTATACTCGGCTACGGGAAATGTTAAATGAGTTTGAAAAACTCTCAGGCTATTTGCCAATTATCCCAGTGCTTTTACAGTATCCATCCAGTCCTGAGTAGTTTCACTATCCTTGAAGCTTGAATGTGCGACAATATTTTCATCACATAAAAATAACACTATGTTTTAAAATGAAACGAAATTCCAAAAACTATATAGGCAAAACATTTTTATCCTCGATCAAAAAATACGTACTACACCATAAAAAACAGGGGAAACAAAACCCTCTACAAACGTGCAAGCTACTGCACAACAGTTTATACTAAGCCAGACAGCTCACCCAAGAGCCATTCGGTATATACAAATGCTCCAACGCCATACTACATGCAAGCGGCGCCGACACAACCTCCATCGCCAGCAGTAAACACAAAGATTCCCCTATCGTATATCCATACTTTAGGAAAGCAGTCCCTACGCAACAATTATTAAAAACCATGATAATACTGACCCAACACAGAGCAGAATACCTACTCAATGCAAAGCAGGACCAGTGATAGCAGGACCAGAACAACCGGACTGACCTTTCCATGGAGCAGTGATATCAAAAATATGGTTATGATCCAAACAGCATTTGCTTGCCCAGAACAATAATTGTACTCCTATTTACCATTAGAATTTGAGAACGATTAGCAACTTGTTTGGCTAAGAAATGCGGCATGCAATAATCAAAGGTCTCGAAAACAATCAGTTACGCTTGAAGGATAGGCATATGTTACTAGCAAGGCAGACATTAAAATTACACAAATGCATGATGCTTTAGTCAAAGACAGACCAACAATGCGCACATGTTGCAAGAAAACAGGTTACAGATTACAAATTAATGGCATTGGAACTCCAAATTCCTTTTGTTCAACATATTAATAGATTTCGCCAAGAAGAAAATTCACCATGCAAAAATCACCAAGAATAAGCTCGCCACAATCTACAAGAAGAATCAGCAACAACTCTCATAAATAATATCACGTTCAGAAGGTTTCAAGGAAGTTGATCTCTTGTTGATACAATAGAATTAGACATTGCACAGGGCCAGATACTGTAATAAAGAGCTTTAGCCAATTTTCCGGCCAATTGCCCTGCTAGTAACTCAAAAATTTTAGAGAACTTACGTGATCCTCAAAATGGAGCCCACGAGTTCCATTTCGATCACCGAATCTGAAAAGAAACCGATCTCATAAAAACTGAGACAAAGCTGGCCAAACCGGAAAATTGTCTCGTCGTCTTTTCAAAACCACTCCATATAAACTCACTTTGCATCAATCCCAGCTATTCTATTTAATTCTGCGTTTAATTCTTTTCTTCTTTTTTAACATACATTTTAATCTTTTTCCTTTGTATTTTCTTTGGTCGAGGTTGATAACTCACATCAGCTTTAACAGCTAACTTAGCTATCGTGGAAATAGTAGCCCACAGAAAGCTAAATCAAGCTATAACTAGGCAACCGTCTGGTAAAGTAGTAATTACAAAAAAAACATGATGGAAATCTTTTGTACAACCAAACGACTCATAAGCGACAAAATTCTTTCCAGTTGGCACTAAAACTTTCAGTAATACAAGACAGCTGAAGAGTATTGGCCTTGAAGGACTTCCGTGGCGATAATACATTGTAATTGACAGTTTGACTGATTGACTACTTTACAAACAACACAAGTCAACGCCACATTTTACTGGAAGAATTCAACAAAAGTTGACGAGAGTTTCTGGCTGTTTTTGACACCTCGATTAAAAAACTCTTTACCCTAGATGGATGCAGCAGACAAAGAACTACTCCTTGAATTCCCCGCTAATCACACACAGAAGACTCGAATCTTTTTCATATTGCGAAACCTTTTATTTTTTAATTAGTGTTATTTTAATCTCTACCATGTGTATACCAATGACGCTGCCAATACCTTAATACCTTGTCGTAATAAATGAAGCTCACTTTAAATGTTATCCAGAATCAATTAACAACTTGGATTTAGAAAAGTCTGCTTCGCGCGTAGAAATAAATGTCTCTTTATCTATAGACCTTAAGGTGATAACTAGAGGCCTTATTGGGTCTGCCAAAGATCCATCTAATTGTTTTGGATATTCGATTGAAACTTTAACTGTTTGGAAATTGCTTCTGACAATTAGTTTATTCTTTGTGAGAACACAGGCACTAAGTTAGTCAAATCTTGAAAATCTAAATTCTCCAAACCTTGACGGCGTCTCGAATTTTGTCGCAGAAGCAATAAGTTTTTCTTTAGTAATACTTTGCCTGCTGAAAATTATATTAATCACATGATTTTTACAAACTTTGGCAACCAAACCAATCTTTTATAATCTCCGAAAACACTTTGCACTGCTTTGATAATTTACTGTAGATCGCGTTATTGCCCATGTTCAATTTTGAGTTTGTCCAAGTTTATCAAAAGAGCTGCAACTCATGTTTAAATTCAATTTAAAAAAAGCAAAAATTGTCCTCGCCTGAAGATTTTGGATAATTAAAATGTGATTTCATGAGTCTTAATTGGATGCTTGCTTTTTATTAAATTCATGTAATTTTGAATAAATTTGAATTAATAATGCCGTGGTACTAAACCAGATTACATATTACAAATCAATCGAATGAGAACTCAAAAGTCTATATCCCTAACTTGCTGAAGAAAATTCACCAAGGAGTTTTGCCGCTCGCCACAAGATACAAGCAAAATAAAAAAAATTCTAAATATTACCACAAGTTCAGAAGGTGATATCTTTAGATGATAAATAGAATTCGATATTGCACTCGGTATAAATATTGTACGCGTTAGCTATCAACGTGAACTTTAGGTGAGAAGCAGATAAACAACCACTTGATGGCAATGGCCAACCATTGCAGTAGAGAGCATTAACCAAAACTCTGGACACCTGCCTTGATTTTGATCCAAAACCCCTCAATGAAAACTCATTTTGCCTTAATTCTTTTTTCCTTTGCTTTAAGTAAAATAATTAATAGAGTTTTTCTCTTTCTTTTTTTTTTGATTTACTGGTAGCTAACAGCAGCTACAATAGATAAATTGGTTTTCTTGTAAAGAGTAGTGAAATAACGATAAGCTAATCTGGTACACCAGTAAACGTATAAAAAAAGATAGAAAACTCTTTTTTATAGACAAACAGACTCAAATAAGAAACAACTATTTGCAGTAGGCACCAAAACTCCCAGAAATACAAGACAGTTGGAGAAAATTGGCTCGCAAAGTACTTCGCTGGCCAAAATACACTGTTATTGGCCAATTGACTGACTGAATACTTTACTGACGACACAAGTCAACGCTACAATTTACTCGAAGAATTCGCAAGGAAAGTTGACAAGAATTTCTTGTTTCTTTCGAAAACTCGAGCAAAATTTCTTTCCCTGGATGGGTGCAGCAAAGATAAAACTACTATGTGAGTTTTCCAGCAATCACAGACTGAGAAGACTTTGTTCTCATTTATATCGTGAAAACTTTTATGTTCAGTTTATGTTATTTTTCACTACCCAGTGTATACCGTTGACTCCGGCGATACTTAAATATCGTGTCGTAATAATTGAAGTTTATTTTAAGTGTTATCCGGAGTTGGTTAACAACATAGATTTAGTGACGACTACTTTGCGCGTAGAATATTCAGCTCGAGATCTATAGAGATTAACGCGATAAACGGAGCCCATATCGTGTCTGCCTTAGCTCCATTTAACTGAATTGGCAATTCGTTTTAAAAATTTTTGTTTGGAATTTGCCTCTGACAATTATTTAATATTTAGTGAAAATACAGCCCCTAAATTGGTCTAAATTCTAAATAACAACTTCTCTAAACCTTGTCTACTCGAATTTTGTTGCAGAAGTAATAAAGTTTCCCTTAATAATCCTTTGCCTGCTGAAGAATAGATTTATCATATCATTTTCTCAAACTTTGGCAATCAAACCAATTTTTTTTCATAATCTTCGAGAACAAATCGCATTTTGAATAGTTTATAATAGTCAAATGAGTCAAATTTTGATGCTTGTTTGCCATCAAGTCATCGTATTTTGAATAAAATTGAATTATTAATGCCTTGGTTAACTTTAGAATAGTTCCATAACTATATCAATCACCATCGACTGCTCAGCTCATGAAGTGGACGCTGATTTCAGTTTCACCTCTTTTTGGGTGAGTGCAATTAAACTGAGAAGCAACAAATCATTTGTTATCTCCCCTCTTTGGGGTGAGTCTAGATTGAAGAAATATTCTCCTCCCCTCTTAGTGAGCTGGAATGGATGACTATAACACGCAACCAGAGTGCGACTTTTTAAAGTATAAATATTAAACCTCATATACTTATGTGCCAATCAAGTCTAGGTTGTTGACGCACGGTTACTTCTGTGTATTATTTGTAGTGTCGTAAATGCGTTCACGAATATTCGAAATAGTCATGCGTGTATTATGGGAATGTCGCTCGGAACCAGTGATGCGTAACATTAGATGAATGTTTTATGACTTTTTCCTCCTTTTTCGCACTACTCACTGAGCACCTTCAAAAGCCAACAGCATACCAATCGACGTCACCAAAAACAAACAAACAAATAGAGATAAACAAGGAAGACGAAACAATGAGAAGGAAACAATATTATCACAGCTATAGCTCCGGGATTAATCCATACCAATCAAGTAAATCTATTCTGAATCCGTGGTCACGATCCACACTGTCTTTGAAAATAAGACCAACTAACTACCTCTTCATTGCCATATATGCACATTGAAAGAGCAGCCACCAAATTGTTCCTAAAGGGCTATTGTTTATTTGTTTGTTTGTCCGTTTGTTTGCTTCTGTTGCTTGGCTGTGTTTGAAGCTCAGCTGAAGAAAGACAATCTTTTCTTGAGCATATATAAGAAGAATAGACAAAAGATAGCTTGCTCTTAATTCAAATTATCAAAAACAGACTTTTCAATCGGACACTTCTGTATCAAATTACTCTCTCAGCCCACGGGCTATTAATTCCTACATATTCCCACATTACTACTTCCATACTCACAAATAATTTACTTTCAACAATTCTTTTAATGCTAAAATATCTTCAAATTAATAAAAGTTTGAAAAGAGCGAATCAACCATAATGATTAGTGTGTATATGAATACCGACGAGAATCGGTGTGAATAAATAAAAGGAAGTGAAAAGAGGAACAATTGAAATTTAGCCCGGAAGTTCCATACCAGTTAGGTGGACCTAATTTCACCCATTAATTGACAGTTTATTCTGAGGTAACTCAGCGGTTAATTAACTTAAGTGACACCCACAAACCCAATTCTATTTTGCCCTATAGGCTATACAGCCCTTCCAACACCCAATACTCCCCTTACACCATACTGGCTCTCCCCCATCCCAGCTCTGAGATTGAATCCTTTCTTTCATTTTGAGCGTGTATCAGCATATGTTTATAAATAGTTGTGGGTGCTTTGTTGTGCGTCATCGCAACTAGGGGTGGATACTATTTCACACTTATTGCTCTCCCAACTGAAAAGTGTCAAAAGGCATCCCAAACTGCAGCAGGGCTCTCTTCGTTTCTTTTCTCTTTTCTTCTCACATTAATGGGCTGCAGTAAATTAAACTTTAATTTGTGACGGCGCTCCTTTAGAAGCTGGTGGCGCCACAAAATAGAGATTGAGATTAATAAAATCCCCCTCGATTGTTTCCACTGGCACCTCTTCTCTCGCTCTCTTTGTATTAACCCTTACCATTCACACTATTGTCACCAAACCACCATCATCATCACCAGGTGAGAACTTCATGCAAACAGAATCTAGGAAACATCATAATCCAAAAGCTTATCTTTTCCAACATACTATTGGTTTATTCCCTGCTTTTGTGAGAAAGCCGATTCAATCATCAAAAAATTATTTGAGATATTTTTATTATTTTGACATGCCTTGCTTAAGACCACAAATAACAACAATTAGATAACTATGACTATACATAGTTGCTACTTGGTGCTACATGATATTTCTTGAAACTTTGATGTTATGGCAAAATTTTGCGAAACGTAGTAAAGTGTCATCAGAAAATCCAAGAAAACGTAACCAGATGAACTCGACGTAGCAGTACTCTATCTTACATAACCAGGTATCCAGCACAATTGCAAATTCCATCCCTAGCTCTATTTACAAATTCAACTTCAACATTTAAATCTAGCAAAAACTCTTGTTTGCGAAGTTAATTTTTCCTAATCTACTAAATCCCAGAGCAGAAATTGCGAAACCACACCTTTTTCGAAACCAGTCTCGAGTATATGCATATTTTCACATTGCAGACCAGCGTCCTTAAAATTGGGAATGACCATTCGGTCCATTTCACCCATCGTTTTCTACAATTCTATACTAAAACATGTAAAATTGTCTGAATATGTTAAATCTGGTTACAAAAAAAATTGTTTAGAATTTGCTTCATTTTTTTGTTACCGAATTCGCTCCTCAGATTGCGCAATTTTAAACAGCAATATTTCGGTGTCTGCGGTATTCAATTTCCACAGGCTTAGAATCCACACATAAGCAAGTAATTAATTTTTGTTTAAGTAGCTACTAACCCGACTTCAAAGACGATTTGTAAAAATATAAATAATTCAGTTTTTTATAGGTTAAAAGGCATAGTGTGCGTTCATTTGGTGAAGAATGAGTCATTACTTTTTTTATTTATGAAAAATCCCTTTACTGGGAAATTGATCAGTAATTATTAATTTCTAAAAAATCCTTCTTTATGAAAAGTGATTGGTGAATAATAATTTTCAAAAAATGTTCTGCTTGAAAAGTGATCAGTAATTGTTTAATATTTCTCCCCAGTTCATTAAACTCAAATTTCAATAAAATTTTATAGTGTTAAATATTAATAAATTTTTTAGAACTCAAACACTTTCCTCTCCGTTGTTCATGCTCTGACGCCGGATGGCCAGTCAGTTTGGAATGAAGGCGCTCAACCTCCATCATAATAAATTTATTTCCTCAGAAACGACTCAAAAATACGACCTAGTTACTGCTGTTTCATATATTTCATACTTATTAGCTAGCAATTTTTGCGGAAACGTTTTGTTTGTTATAATTGCTATTATTTTAGGAAATTTTTGGCAAATAGTTTTCCAATTTGTATCAATTAAGTAAACACATTAACTTTTTAATTGTATTTTGATTGAGCATTAATAATTTAAGAAAAGTGGTTAGTCGAAAACACTGCTTGAAATCAATAAGTATGAAGAAAAACAATCAAAATTTAATTAGTTTGTGAAAGTTCCCACAGCTAAAATAAAACAATTGTTTCAATATTTGACTACTTGATTGTCGGATTTGTTTGGCAATTACAACTAGCTTTAAGAAGTGTTTACGGACGATTTAGCAAAACCAACACCAAATAGATAACTTTAATTTACCAAAAACGTGCTCGCGAGCTTAATTCTGGAACAAAGTGATGAATTTGTTTATTATATTCCACAGTCTTAAACTCTCGTTTTCCATAACAAAAATGTTGAAAATGATTAAAAAGATTGTCACCATATTCCACAAGATCAGCCATTTTGCGGAATTGGTATTAATCTTTTTCAAGTTCCGTTTGGTAGAGGCACTCGTCTGTAATGAAAGTTATCTGTTTCCTTCTTTCCTTCATCAGAATCTCTACTGAAAAAAAATCCAAAACATTTTTTGACAAATTTGAATAAGAAAAACGCATATTTTCGCGCTTACTTTCAGCAAGTATAAACCTTTTGCACCAAGGTTTGAAACACAATCAATTTTAAGAATAAAAGGCAATAGTGCGTTTAGTGTCCTTTTAATGAAAAGACTTCGTGCCATAATAATTGAAGGACATCATCATGGATACTATTTGTCGGAGTTGAGTTTATAAAATGAACCAAAGCAACGTCCAGTTAATTCATAGCAGAATTTAGCTTGGAATGATACCGCATAAAAACCTAACAAATCCTAACTGACTTGTTCATACAATTAGCCACCGTATGCTAAGATTACCTAGATTATACATGATTCTAAGCTCAAACTCAAATCGATTTGCACAACTATCTTTAAATCAGATTCGTCCCGTATTTAGGAAACAAAAAGTAAACTGTACTATTGGATTGAATTCATCCTGGTCCTGCTTTATTAAAATTGACAGACGTTCGGCATGGTTAACAATTACCCTATGACAGCCAAATTACAATTACATATGACGTTATGGAAATATCGCCTGTTGATATTCTGTCGACATCTGTACTTAAAACTTCCCGTGTTGAGCTTTCTTGGCAACTAGCCATATATGGTTCCATACACGCCATACAAATTTCTTGTTGCATGATCTTACCATGGTTGCCATGTTTTCTATACAATTTTTTTTTTCGCATTTCAGCGAATCCATGGAGTGGTTGGTATACACCAAAAAAGTAAACACGGTGCATCACAAACAGAACAGTTTTTGTCTCTATGGCTCTTGTATGGCATCCAGGAAATCTTGTATCGCATCCAAGAAAACATCTTTTTGAACAAGTAAATTGAAAATATAACCCAGGGTTTAAATATTACCAGTTTAAAATGTTATATTCGAAATTAGTACAATGTTAAAAATCAAAATTAGTGGTTCCGTTTTTTTAAAGGTAAAAATAACTTTTGAAGCCACCAACGTTCCTTTCCAACGGTACAAGTTTGAATTGTTGGAGCAGATGCTGTTTTAACATGCGTTTAATATGTGAGTGCGATCCGATAGTCAGGACTTCACGCGGAAGTTTATTCCATTTTTGGAAGCTTCTTTTTTGTAATGATCGATTGCTCGACCTTAGGAGAATTAGCTGTTCAATTCTGTTGTTTTTTCTAACTAAAACATTACCGCTGAGAACAAAACGCTCAGTGCCCTCTGATTTCAATAATGAAATATCATTCCTAAGTTCTGAAACACTCATTTGGCTTATTAAATGTTCTGCAGGTAAAATGTCAGATTTTACTAAGAGATCTCTAGATCTCTCAAACTTTTTTCTCATATAGCAAACTTTAATTCCTCAATTGATTTGTCGATTAATTCGCTGCATTGCTGAGAAATTCAAGTTCTGAAAAAATAGAGCACTGAAAGTTAAATGAGAAAGAACTAGGGATTTGAATAGCACCAATCGCGCTTTTAGAGGTAACTGATAACGTTTAAGGTATATGGATCTAGTCGCTGTGGCCATATTTGAAAGGACTTTGTTGAGTTGTGAAAGTTTAATTTAGAATCAATCATTATACCCAAGTATCTGCAGTGACTTGTGGCTTAATTTCTTGTCCCCAAAAAACAATTGGATGAAAATTTTCATTTTCTTTTGAGACGCAAAGGGGTTCATTTTCATCGGTATTCATGGGTAATTTGTTTTGCTTTAGATAATTATCTGTTTTCTCCAGTAATTCAGAAACAAATTTTTCCAGTTCGCTGACATTGTTTCTGCTAAAATGGAAACTTGTGTCTTCAGCAAATTGAATTATGTCGAAGTTTCCTTGTACCTTTTCTCGAAAATCATTGATGTAGAGAAGAGAAATTTTTCTAAACCATTCTGTGTAAAAATCATTCATCTTAACACACTGCTGTCTGTTTTTAAGAAATGAAGCAAATAAATCAACTGCACTTTCTGAAAAACCGTAAGCTTCAATCTTTTTGAGAAAAATTTCGTGCGATCTTGAATTAAATGCTTTAGCTAGATCCATAAAAACAGCAACTGAAATTTGTAAATGATCATAGTTTTCTCGTAATGCTTCGATTAAGTGTAAAACAGCATCTGTAGAAGACCTTTCTTTTTGAAATTCAAACTGTGTACCGTTCAATTTTTTTTTGTAAAAAGTCGTTAAACTGATTGAGAAGTATTTGCTCAAAGAGTTTTTCAAACATTGGAGTAATTGAGATAGGCCTATAGTTTTCACAAATTTTTACATCCCCTTTTTTGTAGACCGGACTAATGAAAGCAAGTTTCAAATTTTCTAGGAAAATATTTTGATAATTGCATGTGTTTAAAACAAACTGCAAATGGGTTCCGATTGCAAAACTTTGCTGCCTTGATTGCCCAAAAACGCTTGGACCTCGAAACTTATTGTTGTCGAGTGAATCAATGGCATCATAGAGTTCTTTTAGTGTGACTGTTCTGAAACAAAACTTTTTCCTAACTTCTATGCGAGAAATATTTGGAGCGCTCGCATATTGTCCATTGTATACGCCTAATTTTTAAAACTTCTATTGAGACAATTTGCACTATCGATTCCATTTTCTTTTTCTCTTTCACCATCGACTGGTTTGTCTATAACGGGACACTTCCTTTCTTTGCCAATTCTTTTTTTGATGAAACTCCATTGTTCTTTACTTGTTGGTAGTTCATTGAAAAATTGTTTGCAAAACTCGTTTTGGGGTGTTTTTATACGCCTATTAACCAAATTTCTCTGATATTTGAAAATGGTATGCGCTTGCTCCGATTGGTTCCATTTCCAGATTTCAAAATATCTATGTTTTTTCATAATTTCTTCTCTCGGTTCTTTTGTTAGCCAAGCCTTTCAGCGGTTTTTTTTCTGGTTGAAAGCTTTTAATAAGTGAGGCGTGCAACTCTAGAGTACTACTGAAAACGTTTATGAAAACATTGTACATGCTATTTTCATATTCACATTGATATAAGTTACTCCAGTCCTGATTTGAAAGATCAAGACTAATTTTATTTGCATCGAACCTGCTTTTTTTTCTACTGAAAAAATTTTGCTTCCTTTTTTCAAGGTTCACTAGGAAAAAATAACCACATTTTTTTGGCCATCAAGGTCTGGTTCTTGTATGGCATCCGATAAGTCTTGTATGGCAACCAAGAATTCTTGTATGGCATCCACGAAATCTTCAATGGCATCCAGGAAAACATTTGAACGTTTATGGTCATATATATGGTTGCCAAGAAACCATGAACTTGAACTTTTTTCAAATTTTCAACAGATGTTCTTCACCACTAAAATATGTCAGAGGCACTTATTTCACGCTTTTTCAGCCTAAGTTCGAAATTTCGTATGGTCACGTATATGGTTGCCAAGTTTTTTTGGTCACCATATATGGCTTGGATATGGTTGCCAAGATTTAAATATTGTGGTCAACCCGGGTTAACAATAGTGGGTCTTTGCCAATTTTTGTCGCTTCAATAAATGTATAAGCACTCACCACTTAAGATCACGAGTTGGTCGAATATTTTCAAAAACAGTTCGTTTTCGATGCAATTTTTCTTCAACACTGAACAATTTGTTGCTGTCTCTCCTTTCGTAAATCAACTTGTGATTTTATAACATAACTATAAATTGTATTAATGAAAAAAAATTGCAATTTTTGCAAACATATGTTTTTTTTGGCCAAATAAGTGCATTTTTGAGATTGATTTGATAATTTTAATCTCAAATATATGACGGGAAAAAGTTCTATTCATGACCTCTCCAATGTTTTGATTTCGGTCCATTCGTTATCTTCATAGGTTGGCCTGATGCCAGCTCGCCACTTTGCCTCCTTTCGTTGCAAGCTGGGATTATTCAATCTGTGAGGATAACGAAAGGACCCAAATCAAAACCTTGGAGAAGCGATGACAAGTCTTGGAAAATAAAAGAAAATTTTAAAAATGACTATTTATGCAAATAGTTTTGTTGAAAGCTGGTATAGTGTCCTTTGAATCATTTTGTGACTCCCATCATAGTAATTTGTTCTTCAACACTGCGCTTCCTACCACTAAAATTTCGTTTGAAATAGTCCGACAAAATTTTTACGTTAACCATAGACGACTGCATCTCAAATCCCGACTGTGTTGTTAACTGGAAGAAGTTTTTCGCAATAAGCAGATATATTTTGCGTGCTTTCGACAGGGGTAAAACAATGTAAGGAACAACAGGAAAATTTAATGGCAATTAGATTTGACCGATGGAAAGACGATGAGTATGCTGCTCTCTTGTACGGAGGCGCTCCAATGAAGAAAGTAAAACACAATAACAATTAATCAATGATGGCACATGCTTCTCCAGCCAAAACATTGTCTTTAAGGACAAATCAGCCGTGCGGCAAAAAAAAATGTCATCGCAGGGAATAGCACCCGACAACGAAAATCCCTTATTGCCTTATTGATCTCGAAAAACTGCATCCAAGAGAAAACGAAATTCTTGTTTGGTGTTAGACTATAGTTGCGAAGCAAATCAGTTCGATGAAGCAAAAGTGCTTTTACAACTCCAGACTATTTCAAACTTTACTGCGGCTGAACCGTCCAAGAAGTAACCAGATGATCTTATCCACGCAATCATTTTTTCAGCTTCCGATCAATTCAAGCGTGCAACGACATCCAAAGCCAGCTTCTGAGCCTTTTCTCCCCCTTTTTGTATTGCTTTCTTAACAGCATTGAAGAAAAAGAAATTCGGTGTTTGACCTATTGTTGTATGCGAGGTTATTTGGCAAGGTTACATTGTCAAATGTATAGCAAAAGAAATAACCTTCCAGGCAGTTGAATTTTTCAGCATGTTCGAGTTGTGGTCATTAAAAAGCATAAACAAAATTGATAGTTTGATCAACAGGAACAGCTTCGATGGATTTGAAGTTTTAGGAGTTGCTATAGGATCTGATGCTTTCGTTTCAACTTGTGTACTAAAAGGAGGTAAAATTTTAGAGGATTTCCTAAACAATTATGCTTTTTGGACGATCTGAAGTGCACCCTTAGTAGCCTGCGACATTGTCTTGCTCCCTCGGAAATGGTCGACTCTTTGCGGTGCATTTCTCCTTCAGACATGCAGTTCCTGCAAATGTTCGGTTTGGTTCAGCGTGCAACTTTCGAAAATATTTTTCGATTGTTTCTTCAAGGAGCCAAGAATGGCGTCCAATTAACGAATTCGGTGTATGAATAAGAAGGTAAGCTGATCCATTTCGGTCCGCATACATTGGTTCTGTTTCTCAAGGCTCTGCTCTGGTAGATAAACGAACGGGCCATGACCCTTCTGAAGACATCGCATTTGTTGGGACAATTCACGAGTTAAGTGAAATGGCTTCCAAACACACCTCTCAAACAAAAATTCAAGAGAATTTTGTTAACTCATTCTATGACGACTTGATGAGAAAACAGAATTTAATTAGAGAAGAAACTCGCTTGTTATCCCTTTGTCTACCACAACCAGAGGCATGGTTATCCGCAGACCCACCCCAGCGGTTGGACTACATTTTTCTCTGAATGATTCCTTTTCTGCCCTTAAAAATCGACTGAATGTTAAATTGTATGACAACGAGAGAAAATGCTCATTTTGTAAATCTTTGACTCTAGATGTATTGACCAATCATGCGATTTCATGTCATAGTCGAGGCTATATGATCGCTCGTCAAAACCAAATACTCGATAGAATCAAATCATCGTGCTCGGGAGCCCTCTTGACTCAAAGTTCGAGCAGAAGATTTTACTGCCCGACGACAGCTCCAGAATGGGCGTCATTTTTTCAGCTCTATGGAAATCAAGTCAGTCTGCAGCTTTGTATGTTACCGTCACTTCTCTTGCGATGAAGTTTTATCGCAAATGTGGCTGTGAAAATTGATTTTGCCTTGTCAAGAAATACTTGCTGAGGACAGGAAGTACGAATAGTACGCAAAGAAATGTTGCAAAATCAGAATTCAATCAAATTTATCAGAAATCAAATGGCCTTTGAGATGTTTGGGGAGTTCTCAGAGACAGTTCGTCAGACGCTATAAAAAGCGCCATACTGGTTGGTTGCAAAAGCTTGCAACCTGTTGAGCTATCTATAGATTTTAGAAGGTTATCTTAATCAGTCTTGGTTACAGCTACTCGAAGGTCCGCAATCAAACTGATTGCAAGAGATCTCTGATACCTCTGACTGTGGAGGTATGTATATGAGCCATAAATCCGCTTTATAATTTTAGAACTGGATTCGAGGTACGAATACAAGTTTTTACTAGTTAGTGGGATTACCACTTTTAGTTTTGCTTAGCAAAAGAGTTACGATCGTAGTCGAAATCTGCTGACGTGGAAATCCTCCTCGAATCCAATAGTATTCTTCTGATTGCATGACTAAGTAGATTGAGAACAACTGAATTGAGATGAAGAAAGTTACGGGAATGAAATATAATTAAAAGTGGGTGATGTGAACAAAACTGAAAAGTTGACTTATTAGTCGGCGGAAAACTTAACATACGTGAACTATGACTTTTAGTCAGACAAGGGCAAACTTAAAGTGATACTATACTTAAACAACAGAATATGATTTTATTATTGTACAACCGTACCCCATATCCTCGGCTCTAATTAAATTTTAAACTGCAACAGTGTAAAATTTATGATATTAATAACATATGTACTGGTTAGTATAACTAGTAAATTAATGAGAGCAGCAACAACCAACAGAAAATTACAGTGGAATTGGGGGTTGTATGCTAGCAAAATTACATTACGTGTAAATCCTTTACATTTACGTTTAATCGTAAATACAAAACACAATTTATTGCACAATTGTGGTGCGAATCCCTAACAGATTGAATGGTTACGATTTACCTCTAAGAAACCAAATTTAATTTAGCAATTGTAAACTAAACACGTTCACAAATAAATAATGATCTTGAACAGAAAATCTGCACAATGGTACTGCGAATCCTGATTTACATTAAATAACTGCTAATTGAATGAAATAAAATTGAAATGCAATGAAGAAATTGGTTTTGAACAATAGTTTACTCAGTTTTCAAATTTCGTTTTCGGCGCCAAAGACGCTCATGCTAATCACCCTAGCATAATCGTCGTATTTGTAACTCTGCGGAGATCATGTTCTGACAGGAAGATGTGCAGGAGGACTCACTACTGGTAGCCTAAAATCTGTCTATGTTGCAGGAGGCTGTGACGTCTCTTCCTGGATTATTGTTTCAATAACGGGATTTGCGGTCTTTTGTCTTTTGGGTGCAGGGGCAGAGTCATCGCTAATGGAACAAACTGAGTTCTCGAAACGAAAATAATCTGGAGCTCTCCGATTTCTTCTGGTTTTCGATGTAGACGGCAAAGCTGTTGACGAGGTGACCGATGACGCAGCAACAGAGGATGCATTGGATGTATTTGAAGTGGTGGACGATTTTCTTGAGCAATTACCTCCCGGTTGTGGCTTCTCTGGTTTGCTCGAAGAAATGGCCTTGGATATATTGCTCTTGGCCGATGAAACTCCTGAGGCCGCGAATTTTGATCTCCCCACGATACTTCTTCTTAAGATCCTTTGTGTGTTGGGCAATTTTTTCTTTCCTGGTCTTCTCATAGGGAAGAGGACGTCTTTGAGCGTATTGCCATAGCTCTGTGTTACGTTCAGCGCGAGTGCCGAATTTGGCAATATCGCTGTTCCTCACACGTACCTCAGGGACTCCGGGTTACTTAATGACTGTTGTCGTGTCAGAAGTTCTGACAACCGTACTGCCCGGGGCCAGTATTTCCCATAGGCCACGAAGATCTCTCTTGGACCTCTTGGACACCTGGCGTGCCAGTTTGATTTCCAGCGACTTTTCCGATCGCGGAATCGGGCTTTTGAGTTTTGGATGCATGATGAACCGGGATACCGATCTGTTCGTGTCTCCATTATATCTACGCCCAGCATCCACTTGAGCCTTTTGCATCGCCTATTCGATTAGTATGTCGCTGCGGTCACCGGTCACCCATCTGTTTTCATCAAGGTAGTCCTCCACAGGAACAGTGTCAGCGTCTAAATAGTGGTGAAGAATGTTTTCTCATGATATATTTGATGGTTTTGTTATTGTGCTAATATTACTAAGTGGTGTGTTTGGCTTCCGTCCAAAATGTGCTTGGAAAAGTGGTACATTTGTTGTCTTTTGTTTGCATATTTGTAATTGATAGAGAATTGACTTTATTGCTTCTTTAATTGTGAATGTGTTATTTCTACTATCTAATTTCATGCAGCTTAAGCGTCGTTTAATAGTTTGTATCAAACGCTCTACTAATCCAATAACTCTATGGTCATTAGCAGGAGCGGTGATTATGTAAATATTATTTTGTTTGCAGAAATTCTTAACTTTATATCCAATTAAACAACGTGCTTGATCTAACCTAATGTTTCGGGGAACACCGTGTATTTGAATGTATTCATCTAAAAATTTAATTACATTAGGTCCGTTAGCTTTGTCACTGACTTCTACAGTAGGATATTTGAAAAAACGGTCAATTCATGCAAGAAAATGAATATCTTGATCCTTTTCATTCGTAATGGGGCCGCCGAAATCAATTCGCATTTCTTCATTAGGATCTGAACAATTTAATAAAGGCTTCCATTTCGACGCCGGAACAACGGGTTTTAGATTCTTACCAATATCACTGGGCAGCCTTGTTGAGAATTTCACGGTGCATATACGGCCAGAACGCATACTGTCCAAAGGTTATCATACCCCAACTGCCAGGATGCGTTAGATGTAGACTTTCGAGCACGGCATCTTGGATGGAGTGTGGAACCGCCACACGTTCGTCCACGCATACACAACCTGGCCGTACGTGCAAGTCCCTCCAGTAGGAAAACAAGCAGGCGTTCACCTCCCTACACCGTTGTGGGTCATTTTGTAAGATGCAGTCTCGCACTTCTTTAAGGACCCCATCCTTACTGGTGAGGACGGCCAAGAATCTTTTAGTAAATAACTGCGTCGGGTTATTTTCGAACACTTCCTCCTTCGACAGTTCCTGGCTGGTGGAGTTTTGGCCGTCATTTGAAGAGTGAGTGGAGTTCACGGCGGAGTTTGGTGTCGACTGGAACGTGACCCTGCTGTGGGTAGGGGGTTTGTGGGTTTGACTTCGGGCTGGTCATATTTAGTTGAGAGATTGGATGAATGTTTGTTGAGTTTGCGGTAATTTTAAATAGAGGATGGATTTGACTTGAGTGTGAATTTGAATTTGAATCGGAATAGAATTGAGATGCGTTTGCAGAGTTCTCGAGAAGAAACTGAGTGGTATTACGGTTAATGGCAGAAAGCAAATTGGAATAGTTTGTTGGGTGAAGATGTGAGGCACGTGTGGAATGTGTGTGATTGACGCTGCAAAAGTGCTGTGATTGACAGTCTTGCTGTGTGGTATTTACATAAATTTCTGCAATAGCGTCACGAATGCGGGTAATTGTTGCTACAACAAATTCCTCATCGTATTTGTTTGTAACTTTTGCTTCTTGATTTGGTTGGCGGGAAATATAATCTACCAGCCCAATTTTTGCGCCTGGTATGCGTTCAATGTTAAAATCGAAGGGTAAAATACGATCTACTCAACGGGTTAAACGACTATTATATTATTTGTTAGACTGGTGTTCTTTCCTAATTGAAAGTAGTGCTCGATGATGTGCGATGATTGTGAATGATTTGCCAAATAAGTAATATTTGAAGTATTCTACGGCCACACAACCTCTAAAAATTCTATCTCATTTACACTATAACCTTCCGCGAATGCGACTGTATGCCAACCTGTCGGTGAACGTTGTTCTAATGCTGCTCCTAATCCCGCTCTAGATGCGTCGCATTTGATCCGCGTTTCCAAGTGGGGATTATAATGTGTATTTTCTGTTGCAATTGCTACTTTATTTTTAATTGATTGGAAGTGATTTTCATGTTCATCATTCCAGACAAATTTTGTGTACTTTTTAAGTAATGGCCGAAGCGGGTGAGATAATTGTGATAAATTAGGAATGAATTTTCCTAGATAATGGATTGAACCTAGAAATGAGCGTAATTGTTTTAGATTTTTAGGTGCTGAGAAATTTAAAATTGCTGCTGTTTTTGATTCAAATGGTGCGATTCCTGACTTAAAAAATTTGTGTCCTAACCATTCAACTTAGGTTTAAGCGAAATGACTTTTAGGTAAATTTATTCTTAAATTGTCATCGTACAATTTTTTTAAACAGTTGTAGACTAGCTTTAAGTGGTCTTCTTTAGAACCAGGACTAACTATTATAATATCGTCCAAGAAACTATGGGTATTCTTAAGTCCAACTAATGTTTAATCCATTACTTTGTGGAATACTGCTGGCATGTCAGTTAGTCCGTAGAAACCGGTAATGAAACGATATGTACCCTTTCCCTCACCGCTAATAATATTAAAGATGAAATGCCGGGCCGTTTCCGTGTCTAAATTAAGCTGACTGTATGCGTTCTTCAAATCCAATGTAGAAAAATATGCTGTCTCCTGTGATGCAATTGTATTTAAGTTTTGTTGACTCGTGTCAATTAAATTATCTATATTCAACATTTGATATCCGTTTTTATTGATAGATTTATTCAAAATTTTGGAATCTAAAGCCAGTTTAACTGTTTTATCTCTTTTAACCGTGATAACTATAGGTGAAATGAAATTTTTATCTGAACAACTGTTTAATTTTATGATGTGTTTTTCGTCAGGTAATTTTTTAAGATCCGCATTAACTAGTGGTTGTAAATTAATTGGGACTCTACGTCCTTTTTGATGTGTAGTTGTAAAATGTTTATGAAATGTGGATTTAACTGAATGTTTCAAAGATTTACCGATTCTTGTGATGTGACCGGGAAAGTCAACTGCAATCTGTTTTCTGATTAAGCATTGGTTTTGATCAACATTTGCGATTTGTTTCAACTGGGTAAGAGAGAAGCCTAGCTTTGGGAAGAGGTCTCGTCCGATGATGGGTCTATGACCATTTTCCACTACTGTCACATCAACGCCCGTAGCCACCGAATCGTTACACTCAATTGATGTATTAATCACTCCAATGATCTTGATTATATCATTAGAGAAGGTTTTTAGGTCATGCAGCTCCGGTGACTGTACCCAATAGCTTTCCTTACACTCCGACACCACAGTGTTTGCGAGACTTTTATTGATTATAGTGCACACGCTCCCCGAATCCACCAAAGCCTTTGTCTTTGTATTCCCGACACAAATGTCTAAATTCACCGGTTCCACCTCTCGAGTGTGGTTATTAATTGAAATCGTAGCAACACAATTATCATTATAGTAGTCGTAGTCCGAATCGTAGTTTGCGTCGTAGATACCTTGTTTTTGGAGTGATCTATCTATATGGCTGACTTGTTCTGCCGCTGTTGCTGAAGTACCTACTGTGGCCGCTTCGAAGATCGAATCATTTACATTGTTTACTCCGGGTTTCGATTTGTATGGATGTTTAGGTTTTCGACAAACTTTCGCGAAATGATTAGCAATACCACAATTTTTACAATTCTTCCCACGGGCAGGGCAATTTTGACGATGTGTGGTTGACCATCCATAACCACAGTTTGGACAAATTGTAGGCTTTGCGAATTGACTAGTTGATGGACGTGATCTATTAAGTAATGTACAAGATCCTTGTACATTTTTCACTGATTCACTTGTAATCTTGTTCGTAGTTTTCTGAGCGGAGGTCCCAGATTTTTTTAACTGGTTTTGTATGCCCATTTCAATGTTCATGGCAATTTCTAGTGCCTTTTTAGCTGTCCTCGTTTCCTTTAGCAATTCCCTTTGGATTTCGCCATCCTGCATGTTTGCTATGAAGACGTCACGAATGATTGATTCTTCATGGCTTCCTAAATTTCAATTCAAAGACAGTTCCCGAAGGCAACCGTAGAACTTTTCCACAGGTTCTCCCTTCAGTTGTTCCCTGGTGAGGAAGGTATACCGGTCAAAGGTGATATTGCGTTGTTTAGTAAACATTTTATCAAGGCTTTCCCAAAGATCTTTTGTTGTTACCCGATCAATTTGGATAGTCGGTACTTGAGAACTAAATATTCGTCTACCCTCCATCCCCAGGCTGAGATAAGTCAGAGAGACAGCTTTGCTATCGCAATACTTCCAGGGTTTGTCACCACATAATATACCTACGAGTTCTATCTTCTGACAACGATTTAGCCACGAGCTCTTAAGTTGCTCGTTTCGGGTTTTCCGGTCTCTCTCACTCTATGATGTGCTGTTTTCAACATTATCCTCGTATATAGGTTCAGGAGGTTGGGTGACCTAATTCGGGGGGGTCTTCGCGTAGAGTGTCAATTGAAATGCCGTCTTTTGCCATGATAGACTCTGGTTTGCGCGAAGAAATGGCCTTGGATATATTGCTCTTGGCCGATGAAACTCCTGAGGCCGCATCAGACTGGGTAGGTCTATGGCGAATTTTGATCTCCCCACGATACTTCTTCTTAAGATCCTTTGTGTGTTGGGCAATTTTTTCTTCCCTGGTCTTCTCATAGGGAAGAGGACGTCTTTGAGCGTATTGCCCTAGCTCTGTGTTACGTTCAGCGCGAGTGCCGAATTTGGCAATATCGCTGTTCCTCACACGTACCTCAGGAACTCCGGGTTACTTAATGACTCTTGTCGTGTCAGAAGTTCTGACAACCGTACTGCCCGGGGCCAGTGTTTCCCATAGGCCACGAAGATCTCTCTTGGACCTCTTGGACACCTGGCGTGCCAGTTTGATTTCCAGCGGCTTTTCCGATCGCGGAATCGGGTTTTTGAGTTTTGGATGCATGATGAACCGGGATAACGATCTGTTCGTGTCTCCATTATATCTACGCCCAGCATCCACTTGAGCCTTTTGCATCGCCTATTCGATTAGTATGTCGCTGCGGTCACCGGTCACCCATCCGTTTTCATCAAGGTAGTCCTCCACAGGAACAGTGTCAGCGTCTAAATAGTGGTGAAGAATGTTTTCACATGATAAATTTGATGGTTTTGTTATTGTGCTAATATTACTAAGTGGTGTGTTTGGCTTCCGTCCAAAATGTGCTTGGAAAGGTGGTACATTTGTTGTCTTTTGTTTGCATATTTGTAATTGATAGAGAATTGACTTTATTGCTTCTTTAATTGTGAATGTGTTATTTCTACTATCTAATTTCATGCAGCTTAAGCGTCGTTTAATAGTTTGTATCAAATGCTCTACTAATCCAATAACCCTATGGTCATTAGCAGGAGCGGTGATTATGTAAATATTATTTTGTTTGCAGAAATTCCTAACTTTATATCCAATTAAACAACGTGCTTGATCTAACCTAATATTTCGGGGAACACCGTGTATTTGAATGTATTCATCTAAAAATTTAATTACATTAGGTCCGTTAGCTTTATCAATGACTTCTACAGTAGGATATTTGGAAAAACGGTCAATGCATGCAAGAAAATGAACATCTTGATCCTTTTCATTCGTAATGGGGCCGCCGAAATCAATTAGTATTTCTTCATTAGGTTCTGAACAATTTAATAAAGGCTTCCATTTTGACGCCGGAACAACGGGTTTTAGATTCTTACCAATATCAGTATAAGGCTTGCACTGGGCAGCCTTGTTGAGAATTTCACGGTGCATATACGGCCAGAACGCATACTGTCCAAAGGTTATCATACCCCAACTGCCAGGATGCGTTAGATGTAGACTTTCGAGCACGGCATCTTGGATGGAGTGTGGAACCGCCACACGTTCGTCCACGCATACACAACCTGGCCGTACGTGCAAGTCCCTCCAGTAGGAAAACAAGCAGGCGTTCACCTCCCTACACCGTTGTGGGTCATTTTACAAGATGCAGTCTCGCACTTCTTTAAGGACCGCATCCTTACTGGTGAGGACGGCCAAGAATCTTTTAGTAAATAACTGCGTGAGGTTATTTTCGAACACTTCCTCCTTCGACAGTTCCTGGCTGGTGGAGTTTTGGCCGTCATTTGAAGAGTGAGTGGAGTTCACGGCGGAGTTTGGTGTCGACTGGAACGTGACCCTGCTGTGGGTAAGGGGGTTTGTGGGTTTGACTTCGGGCTGGTCATAATTAATTGAGAGATTGGATGAATGTTTGTTGAGTTTGCGTTAATTTTAAATAGCGGATGGATTTGACTTGAGTGTGAATTTGAATTTGAATTGGAATAGAATTGAGATGCGTTTGCAGAGTTCTCGAGAAGAAACTGAGTGGTATTACGATTAATGGCAGAAAGCAAATTGGAATAGTTTGTTGGGTGAAGATGTGAGGCACGTGTGGAATGTGTGTGATTGACGCTGCAAAAGTGCTGTGATTGACAGTCTTGCTGTGTTGTATTTACATAAATTTCGGCAATAGCGTCACGAATGCGGGTAATTGTTGCTACAACAAATTCCTCGTCGTATTTGTTTGTAACTTTTGCTTCTTGATTTGGTTGGCGGGAAATATAATCTACCAGCCCAATTTTTGCGCCTGGTATGTGTTCAATGTTAAAATTGAAGGGTAAAATACGATCTACTCAACGGGTTAAACGACTATTATATTATTTGTTAGACCGGTGTTCTTTCCTAATTGAAAGTAGTGCTCGATGATGTGTGATGATTGTGAATGATTTGCCAAAAAAGTAATATTTGAAGTATTCTACGGACATCACAACCTCTAAAAATTCTATTCCATTTAAACTATAACCTTCCTCGTTTGAGTTGAGGAAAAGAGACGCGAATGCGACTGTATGCCAACCTGTCGGTGAACGTTGTTCTAATGCTGCTCCTAATCCCGCTCTAGATGCGTCGCTTTTGATCCGCGTTTCCAAGTGTGGATTATAATGTGTATTTTCTGTTGCATTTGCTACTTTATTTTTAATTGATTGGAAGTGATTTTCATGTTCATCATTCCAGACAAATTTTGTGTTCCTTTTAAGTAATGGCCGAAGCGGGTGAGATAATTGTGATAAATTAGGAATGAATTTTCCTAGATAATGGACGGAACCTGGAAATGAGCGTAATTGTTTTAGATTTTTAGGTGCTGAAAAATTTAAAATTGCTGCTGTTTTTGATTCAAATGGTGCGATTCCTGACTTAGAAAATTTGTGTCCTAACCATTCAACTTAGGTTTAAGCGAAATGACATTTAGGTAAATTTATTCTTAAATTGTCATCGTACAATTTTTATAAACAGTTGTAGACTAGCTTTAAGTGGGCTTCTTTAGAACCACGACTAACTATTATAATATCGTCCAAGAAACTATGGGTATTCTTAAGTCCAACTAATGTATAATCCATTACTTTGTGGAATGCTGCTGGCATGTCAGTTAGTACGTAGAAACCGGTAATGAAACGATATGTACCCTTTCCCTCACCGCTAATAATATTAAAGTTGAAATGCCGGGCCGTTTCCGGGTCTAAATTAAGTTGACTGTATGCGTTCTTCAAATCCAATGTAGAAAAATATGCTGTCTCTTGTGATGCAGTTGTATTTAAGTTTCGTTGACTCGTGTCAATTAAATTATCTATATTCGACATTTGATATCCGTTTTTATGGATAGATTTATTCAAAATTTTGGAATCTAAAGCCAGTTTAACTGTTTTATCTCTTTTAACCGTGATAACTATAGGTGAAATAAAATTTTTATCTGAACAACTGTTTAATTTTATGATGTGGTTTTCGTCAAGTATTTTTTTAAGATCCGCATTAACTAGTGGTTGTAAATTAATTGGGACTCTACGTCCTTTTTGATGTGTAGTTGTAAAATGTTTATGAAATGTGGATTTATCTGAATGCTTCAAAGATTTACCGATTCTTGTGATATGACCGGGAAAATCAACTGCAATCTGTTTCTTGATTAAGCATTGGTTTTGATCAACATTTGCGATTTGTTTCAACTGGGTAAGAGAGAAGCTTAGCTTTGGGAAGAGGTCTCGTCCGATGATGGGTCTATGACCATCTTCAACCGCTGTCACATCAACGCCCGTAGCCACCGAATCGTTACACTTAATTGATGTATTAATCACTCCAATGATCTTGATTATATCATTAGAGAAGGTTTTTAGGTCATGCAGCTCCGGTGACTGTACCCAATAGCTTTCCTTACACTCCGACACCACAGTGTTTGCGAGACTTTTATTGATTATAGTGCACACGCTCCCCGAATCCACCAAAGACTTTGTCTTTGTATTCCCGACACAAATGTCTAAATTCACCGGTTCCACCTCTCAAGTGTGGTTATTAATTGAAATCGTAGCAACACAATTATCATTATAGTAGTCGTAGTCCGAATCGTAGTTTGCGTCGTAGATACCTTGTTTTTGGAGTAATCTATCTATATGGCTGACTTGTTCTGCCGCTGTTGCTGAAGTACCTACTGTGGCCGCTTCGAAGATAGAATCATTTACATTGTATACTCCGGGTTTCGATTTGTATGGATGTTTAGGTTTTCGACAAACTTTCGCGAAATGATTAGCAATACCACAATTTTTACAATTCTTCCCACGGGCAGGGCAATTCTGACGATGTGTGGTTGACCATCCATAACCACAGTTTGGACAAATTGTAGGCTTTGCGAATTGACTAGTTGATGCACGTGATCTATTCCAAGATCCTTGTACATTTTTCACTGATTCACTTTTAATCTTGTTCGTAGTTGTCTGAGCGGAGGTCCCAGATTTTTTTAACTGGTTTTGTATGCCCATTTCAATGTTCATGGCAATTTCTAGTGCCTTTTTAGCTGTCCTCGTTTCCTTTAGCAATTCCCTTTGGATTTCGCCATCCTGCATGTTTGCTATGAAGACATCACGAATGATTGATTCTTCATGGCTTCCTAAATCGCAATTCAAAGACAGTTCCCGAAGGCAACTATAGAATTTTTCCACAGGTTCTCCTTTCAGTTGTTTCCTGGTGAGGAAGGTATACCGGTCAAAGGTGATATTGCGTTGTTTAGTAAACATTTTATCAAGGCTTTCCCAAAGATCTTTTGTTATTACCCGATCAATTTGGATAGTCGGTACTTGAGAACTAAATATTCGTCTACCCTCCATCCCCAGGATGAGATAAGTCAGAGAGACAGTTTGCTATCGCAATATTTCCAGGGTTTGTCACCACATAATATACCTACGAGTTCTATCTTCTGACAACGATTTAGCCACGAGCTCTTAAGTTGCTCGTTTCGGGTTTTCCGCTCTCTCACTCTGTGATGTGCTGTTTTCATTATTATCCTCGTATATAGGTTCAGGAGGTCGGGTGACCTTATTCGGGGGGTCTTCGCGTAGAGTGTCAATTGAAATGCCGTCTTTTGCCATGATAGACAACTTCAACATTATCTGCCAGCGGTCCCATCTCAAAGGTGGTTCTAGTTTTGGTTTCTGCCAAAAGGGTTCGATTCCAAGGACTGCGCGTTCTTTGCCTGCTGACTGCGCCATGTGATACCTCTGACTGTGCAGGTATAAATATGAGCCACAAATCCGCTTTATAATTTTAGAACTGGATTCGAGGTACGAATACAAGCTTTTACTAATTAGTGGGATTACCACTTTTAGTTTTGCTTAGCAAAAGAGTTACGATCGTAGTCGAAATCTACTGACGTGGAAATCCTCCTTGAATCCAATAGTATTCTTCTGATTGCAACTAAATAGATTGAGAACAACTGAATTGAGATAAAGAAAGTTACGGGAATGAAATATAATTAAAAGTGGTTGATGTGAACAAAACTGAAAAGTTGACTTATTAGTCGGCGGCAAACTTAACATATGTGAACTATGACTTTTAGTCAGACAAGGGCAAACTTAAAGTGATACTATACTTAAACAACAGAATATGAGCTTAATATGGTACAACCGTACCACAAGATCCTAGACTATAGGAAGATACGAAACGCGATCAATCCTTTTTATCCTTATCTCACACGTTGGAGTCTTCTCTGAAAACTGTGTCACCCAAAGAGGGGGGACAATCAATACGGATACGTTTGGACGTCTCACGCAAAGAGAGCAGAGCGCAAAATTTTCTGTTTCATCATATGGATCGCTGCGAGAGTGTTTCTATTGATGATTTGAACTGAACTGATATTAAAAAATGATCATCTTTGAACTAATATTTTACACTGATTGATGAACTAATCTGAATTCAAAAAAACCAGCTTGCAATGTTATTGTAGTCTCTTTCTTCCAAAGCACTCCAATTTTGGGTTAGACGAGTGAATTTTGTTGTTTTATTGCACTTTTAATAATCTCAAAGAATAACTGATTTCCAGAATCGAGATAATTTTAGGTAGACTCTCTCCAACATTCGGAAATTTTTATATCAAGTTGCTTTGTTGACCTATTGGCCAATTAATAGAAAACAATCTCCTAGAGAGCAGACCTTGAAGTTAGTGATTCGATACAGTTGGTTGACGTTTTTTATCGAAGAGAATTGCGGCGAACCAAAAAACAAGATAGATGTAACTTCAGTGACAGCTTTCTACGCTTTTCAGACACCCTATATGTGAAAAACCCTGCTCGACACAAAAAAGGTATGAAAACCATGCTCGACTAAAATTGTTAATGTAAAGACTTCAACTCGTCTTATTTGATAATCTAGGCTTTAGTTCAACCCAAGTTCTGGTTTAGCTCCACCCGAGTTTTTGCTGCTGGTCTTTAGCTCGAACCTATCATTTTGCTAGACTTTAGCCGATCCAAAAATTTTATGCTGGACTCAAAATTTTTACTTGCACGTTAAGAGTAGCGTAGTCAAGCGGTGTAACTTCATAAATTCCAATTTGTTAGGAAGATATTTAGTCTAGAGCGTGTCAAGAGTTTCGCCTCACTTCAAGGCTTACAATTGAGCCAGTGTTTGCCGCTCACAGTAGTGTGCTCAGCCAATTTGATGTAGCTGATTTTATGTTGGGGCCGCATGCAAAGTCTGATCAAAAGTTACCTTCAAGATCAGACACCATGGGTCCTTAGTTAAGGGAATGCAATCCGGTGGGGCCCTACGCTTGCCATCTAATTTTTTTATAACTAGTAACCGGACCACCAAGGAGCTGTTCTATTATAACTACCAACAGTGTCAGTTACTTGTAATGAAACGGACTGAAAAAATAAGAGTTAATCTCATTGTTTAAGTTATTGTAACTAGTTCTATTCACTAGAACAAATCTGTAATATAGCCTACTTGCGACAACTAATTTATGTCAAGAATTCTGCTTTGTTGAGATTATTGGCAAAATTGAAACTGTTTTTTAATGTTTGACTGCCTGTTGTAAATGATTAAAAATGCCAAAGCAATCTTTTGCTCGACTCATGAAAAGACCAATCTCGACATTAAATTGCTATTTAAAGACTCTAGCTGGTCCCGTGAAAAGACCAGCTCGCCTTTAACTACATGCTGAACCGTGTAATTATGGTCAAAATTGCCCCCTCCCCCCACTAGAATTATAAAGTCTTTTCTTTTGTCGAGGTCCAAACCTAGGTATAGTTCTTACTCGATGAAAGCAGGGAGAAGAGAACACTAGCTCTTATTTTGATGGTGAATAAATGTGCTCTGTAATTATCCTGTCATTCGTAACTAGATTTCTTAATTTACTTTACATTATGCAGAAAATTGACACAAAAGTTATGAAAATGTGAAGGTTATCTGCCTTTGTGTGCTTTTTATTCCAGATACTTCCATTTGTCGTAAAGATTTTGGGAATTCTATGCGATACTGAACAAAAATTTGGATTGAAGTTATACACTATATAAAATAAACTTTCTACATCTTGTCAGGTGCCTCTTAACTGAAAGTGACATTTTGTCTCAAAATCAGTCATGTCAAGTGCATACATCCAAATACACACACGTGTACACTATCTACATGAGTTTCTGTGTCTAATGTGAATTGAGTCAGTATATCCAAATAAGGGCTAATATTGATGGACTGATCTAACTATATTTTTTTTATTTCTCTCTCTCTCTCTCTCTCTCTCTCTCTCTCTCTCTCTTTTCTTTTTTCATTTGTGATGAGGCAGGCAAAAATTTAATAATTTGAAGATGATAAAAGACTCCGTTCTCTATAGCCGTCTCTGCTAAAGATAAGAAGCGTTTATTGAAATCCATCGAGCGTGTTATCAATTTATAAACCACCAATGCCGACCAATTACCAGTTACCAGTTAAAAGGCCACCCAGGAGGAAAAAGAGCTGCGCTTTCATTATATTTAAAAACACCGAAGCGTGCAGCTGCAAAGTAAGGTATGTGATAGATTTACTAACAAATTTTAATTAATAATCTAAACTTTTAACGAAACACTAAATTTCATATCCCAAAGCAAAAATTTCTGACACATATAAGCAAAAATCTTTTATGATTTGTCTACTTTTTTCAATTTTCAATAATTTTTCTGTCGGATAAAAATTACCAATTAAAATCTACTTTTAAGTTTACTTGATTTTTTTTCCAGTTATAAATAGATAAATAAATATATTAACCGAGAAGCCCTATTATACAAAAACAAAGTATCCTTTGTTCTTCCGATCCCAAAAATTGAAATGGTAAATTTCACCAAGTTTATTCTTGAATTATGTGCAACGGACTATGAAGCACTGGCAATAGATTCCCAGGTTAAAGACTTAATTATTTAACTAACGGATTGTAAAAATTCATACAATTTTGCTGATTGCCCACGGATCGCAAAAAAATTTTTGTGTCTGCAGAAACTGCCGAAGTATTTATAACAACTGAATAAAGGTCTTAATACTATAAAACAGAAAAAAAAATTGCCTATTGTAAACAAAATTAAGTTGTGTTGAATAAACTTCAAAAAATATAATGGAAAAAGTTTACATGCAGAAAACCCAACAAACGTAATTCCAGTGAAAAATTCTCTTTACTTCATATACAGAAAAAATAGTTTTCTATCATTATTGGCAGGATCAAAAACGTGCTACTTGTTACTGTAAAGCATTAATATTAATGTTGACTATAGCAAACATTTAAGAAAATATGAAACGTTGCATATTGCGGCCTTCGAAGACCATTTAACTTATAACTTAGATGCTACACACTAAAGAAAGGTTAGGTAATTTTATCTGAAAAAAAAAACACCTGAATTTTATTGAACCGTTCAGGCAACTGAACTACACGTGAACTTGCCTTAATTCAACCTGAAAATTACCTGAATTTTTCAGGCGTCAATGGCTGAACTTTTACCTGAATTCAATTGAAAAATACCTGAAAAAATACCTGAACAGTTCAGGTGATCCAAAATTTTTATATGTAATTGCCAGAAAAGTTCTGGTATTTTTACCTGTATTTTTCGGGTGCAATTCTGGTAAACACGCCTGAAAAATTCCGATCACCTGAACAGTTATGGTACTTTTTTCAGGTATTTTTCAGTTGAACTCAGGTAAATGTTCAACCAGTGACGCCTGAAAAATTACTGTAAAATTAAGGTAAAATTCAGGCAAGTTCAAGTGTAATTCAGGTGAGAACAATTACAGAACGTTCATTAAGTGTCGCTAATTCTTTGAAAAATTGCAAACATTGCTTAAAAATGAAAATTTCGACTGACAAACGTACTTTGTTATAGAAAACAAGAAATTTTCGACTGGAGTTTTCAAAATTCATTCCCGTGATCAGATTTGTCTTGTTGTGGAAATCAAGCAAAAATAAATAAGATTTTTTGCATTAAAAAAACACTGCAATTTATGATTCCTAATGGTTGCAGTTATTCACAGCGAAATCTCCGCAAAAACATGACATTTTAGATATATATCAGAAACAGTGGCCAAATATTCCAAGGGCAAAAATGTAAACTTAATTACAGAATCTAATTTAGATAATGTTTAATCACTTAATCACAAAACAATTGAGATAATTGAACAAATTTATTTTTTCTTGGAAAAGTATGCAGTCCAATCATTGTTTAATACTTAATTTGTTTTCCTGATGCGTAAATTTTGTGCGCATTTCTTCTCAGTTAATGTAAATTGAAATATATTTGTATTTAAATTTAACGGCATTGAACTTCATGATTTCTGCGATGCATATTTTAAGAGAAGATTCCAATGTAGGTGCTTTTTATTGAAAAGCAAGAAGAGAGAATGATTCTTTATATAAAAAGACAAGTTGACTTTATTATTCTGAATGTCTGAAATTTGTTACAGAGAAAGCAAGCACAAAAGATGTTGCAATACTTAAAAATACTGATCAGTCAAAAGCTGAGTGGCCAAATATGCCAAGGATTAAACTGTAATTATAATTACAGAATCTAAATGTGTTCTTAAAGTAGCTGACAATGTTTTTTGTCCCGACCCGCTTTAGTTCAACTAATTTTTGTCGATCTTTATAATAGAGGATTGTGATTGATATATTTAGAAAGCCTGTTCCCGGGAGAATAGGTAACCAACAAGATTTGTTCGAATTTCATTTATTCCACGGAGTTATCGAGTTTCAAATTTTTGTGAACATTTGAATGATTTCGTTGTTCTTGTCAAATATTTCCAAACTTTAACCCATTTTTGTGTCAATTTTGCAGGAAAACATCTTGAAATTGTTAAAGAGTGTTGTTTGTTTCACCTGAAAAAGTAGATGAACGTTGTTGACCTAATTGATCCAATGTATTGTCCAATTTGTTTTGCTAAATTCTTCGAAATTCAACTTTTTTCATCAAAAATGGAACGAAATAAACTTCTTTAGTCCACTTTGTTTAAATTTGCGCGATTAAAAACCTAAAATGTGCTGAAACAATCTTCCTTAAGTCCAAGAAGGACTACTTTTATTTGAGTTCTTTTAGTGTGTTCTTGAATTCAAATTATGCTGGGTTTTTGCTTTCTGTTGCCGGTTTTTGCTAATTGAACTCGATTATTATCAAACGTGCATCATATTGTTGATTGTCATATTTTTCATATTGTCTTTTTTGTCAAATTATCCATGTCCATAATATAATCAAAACAATAACGTGTTCCAAATGGACGAACGGCAAAAAAATTCTGGTTTTTGGTCTAATCTTTGTTTTTAAATTCCAGAGAAAATCGGATTGTAATCATTCACTGTCTTTCTTTAAAAAAATTGCTGGAGAAATTCAAATAGATTCCTATGAAATTTCAAATAAACTAAACTAGTTTTTTATTAAAAACCTATGGATGTTTTCATAATTAAAAATAAGCATTTTTTTTTTCAAAATAAGCAATGGATTATTCAGCTTTGCCACTTCTCACTTTTTCTGGTCAACTTGTAGTTGATCGTTTTATCACCAAATACAAGTTTCATCGTCTTTCTAACGCATTATAATTTTAAATTTATTGAAGTTTTAAGTTTTAAATATTGGTTCTGCGGTTTCGATACCACGAGCTCTTGCAGAAAATTTTCATTATTTGGACGTTTTCCCACCATTGAGGTTCTTTTTTTGTCTTGTCACATTAATAACTGGTCAGATATCGAATTATTGGCATGTAACAAAAGCCGCAATTCAATATATCAAATTTTTCATAGAATGGATTATGATTTTAAGGGTTTTAAACACCATCTTATAGCCTAGAAGAATTTGAAAGAATTTTTAACGTTTTCTATGATTGTTCTTCTTGTTGTAGTCGTATGAAAAAAAGTCTGGATATTTGCAGTTGATAGTGCCATTTAATGTATGAGCAAGGGAACCTATTTACTGATTTCAGCTGATAGCTTAAAACTTTCATGACTTTGAGCTCAAATTATGCCGGTTTATTGCTAATTTAACATGAAAATGATCAAAAATGCACCATTACAATTTGATATTTTGGCTGTCTTCGTCAAATTATCCAAATCCATATTAAGAGCCACAATTGTGTTTCAACTGCCGAAACAGCTATAGGAAGGCGATTTTTGACCCAAACGTTGTTTTATACAGTCGGAAAAAAATGGGATTAAAATCAGTCCAGCCGTTGCCTTTTTGTTTTTTTTTGCTTTTTTGCTTTTTGAAATTAACAAACAGTGGAATTTAAATCAAGACTTGCTACTAACACAATAAATTGGCTTCTTATGAAGCTTCAAAGTAACCTATCTAGATTTTTAGTTGAAAGCTTATGGCCATTTTGACTTTCAAAGTTTTTTGTTTTCGAAATAAACAGCCAACTATTGAGCTATGCCGCCTTTTTTTATTTGGACGTTTTCCTACCATTGAGGTTCCTTTTCTAATCTGGTCACATTAATAACTGGCCAGATATCGAATTATTGGCATTTAACAAAAGCCGCAATTCAATATATCAAGTTTTTCATAGAATGGATTATGATTTTAAGGGTTTTAAACACCATCTTATAGCCTAGCAGAATTTGAAGGAATTTTTAACTTTTTCTATAATTGTTGTTCTTGTTGTAGTCGTATGAAAAAAAGTCTGGATATTTGCAGTTGATAGTGCCATTTTATGTATGAGCAAGGAAACCGATTTACTGATTTCAGCTGATAGCTAAAAACTTTCATGACTTTGAGCTCAAATTATGCCGGTTTATTGCTAATTTAACATGGAAATTATCAAAAATGCACCATTAAATTTTGTCATTTTGACTGTCTTCGTCAAATTATCCAAATCCATATTAAGCGCCACAATTGTGTTTCAACTGCCAAAACAGCTATAGGAAGGCGATTTTTGATCCAATCGTTGTTTTATACAGTCGGAAAAAAATGGGATTAAAATCAGTCCAGTCATTGCCTTTTTGTTTTTTTTTTTGCTTTTTTTGCTTTTTGCAATTAACAAACAGTAAAATTTATATCAAGACTTGCTACTAACACATTAAATTGGCTTCCTATGAAGCTTCAAAGTAACCTTTCTAGATTTTTAGTTGAAAACTTATGGCCATTTTGACTTTCAAAGTTTTTTATTGTCAAAATAAACAGCCGATTATTGAGCTATGCCGCCTTTTTCTCTTTTTCCAGGTCAACTTGTAGCTGAAGGTTAGCAGAAGCATATTGTATCGTCTTTCAATTGCATTGGAAATTAATATTTTACTGCGATTTGACGTTTCAAGTAATGGTTTTTTTCGGTTTTGATACTATAATTTTTCCCAATCAGTTTTGACTTTCTGCCATCTTTGAAGTTTTTATGACATTTTAGTTTTTTGATATTTTGTCATCTTTGAGTTTGGTTTTTGCTCTTGCCAAATTATGTTAAATTTTTAATTTTTTAAAATTTTTACCTAGTCTCATAAATTACAGCTGGTATATCACATAACTTTTGTCTTTTTCGTCAAGAAAGCAAGATTGAAAAATATCTATAGCATTGTTCATTGTTCTAATTGTTTCGACACTGGTTTCAATAAAAAAATTTTCTGATATTTTTTACCTTTATCTGTATTTGCAGTTTTTTTTAGATTTATGACATATTCTGAAATATGACAGATCTCAATGGTTTTCTGTCGAGGAAAAAAAGTGAGGACCTATTTAGCGGTTTCAGGTGATAGCTAATCATGACTTTGAATTGAATTGTTTTCGAAAAGTACAAATAGATTTCTTAAATATGTCATTTTTTGTCTACTTGCTACGTAGTCCCATTGTTCAGAGGTCACATATCACCTTATTAGTGTTCAAAAAGTGCAATTGTGTTCATCTGACTGTTCACGGAATAGATTTTGTTTTTTACGGCTGAGACACCGTTTTCTCACAACTTTTAGTTGTTTTTTTATTTCCCTTCTGTATTTGTTGTTTGTTTTGCAGACATATTATGACATATTCTGGACAATGACAAGTATCAATCTCAGGTCTTATATGGAGGTATGAATGAACATAAACCTGTCGAAATTTTTTGGATGATACCTTATGTTTTTCTTTATTTGAAATTATTTATTTCCAATAAATATATTTATATATATATATATATATATATATATATATATATATATATATGTATGTATTTTTAAATTTTTGTTCTTTTTGTTTGTTGCTGATTCTCATTAAAGACTGTTAACATGTTTTTTTCGCGAAAAATCTGCTCTGTTTTCCGATGTACCGAGTAATTAGCAGAGCTTTAAAGTTAGGGAAAAGATGAAGATTCCTCACAGAAATTAACTAGTTGGATGAATTTTGCTAAGCTATGGCGGTTCTGGCATTCCCTGATTGAAATCTTCGGAAAGCGGGAAAATGTCAAGTAAATCATGAAGATTTGAAGAAGATTTCATTGCTAACCGTTCCTAAATATTTCTGTTAATGCTCCAATGCTGACCATATTTAAAAAAAACTACCCTGGCCGAAGCTTCCTGAATGAAATCTTCTGTCATCGTATCAAAAAGACGATTCGTATTTTTCGAATTATTTGTTCTGGATATGCATATCACTAAGTTTCGGTGCGGCTGGTTTTATGGAAATGACTACCTTTGGACTGGCCTGTTTCTCTGATATTTGTTGTGTATTCTCTGGACTAATTTTTTTCCACAGTGAACAAACACAGGTCTGGTCTGGCCTACATTCTGGTCTGTTTTCAGCTGAACAAACTGCATCCGAATTGAGGAAGACGCTTCACACAAAAATAATTTGGGAGACTAATAGTTTCATTCAAATACAAGAGAGAAATCTTGTAAACAATAATTAAGTTATATCTAATAATTTATTATTAAATAGCAAAACAAAAGCTCAAGAAACTTCAGTAAACTTGGGGAATTACGGCTAGAGAAACTCCAGCAGAACTAATAGGTGAAGTATATTCCTCTATTTTATCATATCCATGTTTGATTGTTGCATGATCAAAGTCATTATTTGGTATATAATTTTCAGAAGCTAAAGGGTGTCGAAATTCATCGAATGCATTTGATTAATCAGCAGTCATAAGTTTTCCATAAGAAATGACAGAAGCGTGTTTGCCTGCTCTTTAATCAAAACAGTTCTGCCTTTTATAGAGGAAATCATCACATAAAATGATGAGTTCAGTGATTTGTTTTTGTTTCGATTGTAAAGCGCAAACCCATTAATTACATGGCTTTTTACACATATTTCTGTTAGGGCTCAATTGTGACATGTTTGCATAACTTTGACTGAAGCATAGTTAATGATATGCTCTTCTCAAAAAGTTCATAGAGCATATCTTCGCGGGAGGTCAGGTGTTTATGTTTGAATTGATGAATATTGCAACACTCTAGGACCTGGTTTGACCTTTTAGCATTGGGATTTGTTTTATGTACATGTTAACTAGAGTACAAAAGCAGCAGCCTTCTCGTTTCTTATCATACCTGTTACTGATTTATTAGTTATAATATCATAATTTTGACACATTTACCAGGTTGCGCCCATTAATCAATTGGTTGTAAATCTATTACTGCTGTATGGTTGAAACATTTTTACTAAATCATAAAACAATTTGACTAGTTCAGCTACATTGAATTGACGACAAACGCGCTAACACCAAAAAAACACTGAACGTTGTTGCGAAAATGTTTCAATTCTAAAAATTGCTGCATTTAAACAAATGCATTTTCTTGTTATTTTTTCTGTGTAATTATTGTCAATTTAACTTTGAACTATTGAAAGGGCTGTTTATTGAAAACTAGATAATTGGATCCAACCAGAAATCATTTTGTCAATTGTATATTTTGTCAATAGGAAGACTTAATACAATTTTGGGGCCTAATTATCAGCCTTAATTGACGTGTTTTATATTACATTGAAACCTAAAGCAATCGAGACTGAATCGACACATACTGATTTGTTGAGTTATTTCATCACAGGCTCATTTTTACAGAACGCAGTTTAGTTACTTCACTCTATATTCGCAAAAAAACTTAAGAGATCTTCGGAAAAACAAGTACAGAAGTGAGTAGAATCTTCGGCACAACATTAAATGAGCAGTTTGTGCTGTCTGATTATTAGAAAAATAGTCAATGTGATTTTACGCATTTATTCTTCTCATGTTCTCAACGACGAGCAGTTTGAAATTAAGTTTTCAGTTTTCTGGCAAACACTAAAATATGGTTTATAGCTTAGAAGATATTTCTTAAATCCAGCTGAAAAAAAGAGCACAATAACCAGAATGCCACAAAACAACTGCCAAAAGTTATTCTAACAACCACAATATTAACGGATATTAAGGCACGAAATTGATCGAATCGAACCATCATTTTTAGCAAATTTTTATTTGAATCAAATTGAGGGTATTAGATAGATATCTGCGGTTTGAAAGTTGTCGAATATTTACAACTGGTTGTATATTCTTGGCTTTATTTGCTTACTGATAACCGATTACATAATTTTAACCCAATCGGTAGATAACCTCTATTTGAAAAAAGTGTTAAAACTTATTTTCGGCACTAATTTTCAAAAAAAACACTCTAAAATTAAAGTTGACCGTAATTTTGAAGAAAAGTAATTAAGCAAGAGAAGATTGAAATCATTCAAGATTACCTACATTCTGAGTAATTTGCTCCATGCATCAGTTAATAAAAACAAAGGAAGTGGAAAAATATGCATTTGAAAAGCACATTTCATGACAAACGTAAAAAGCAGCTAAAAACTTATTTTTTTTAAATCTCGGAAG
This sequence comes from Convolutriloba macropyga, assembly GCF_964194025.1. NCBI lineage: Eukaryota > Metazoa > Xenacoelomorpha > Acoela > Convolutidae > Convolutriloba > Convolutriloba macropyga. Next base: position 22,290,538 of record NC_134477.1, read on the forward strand.
GCAATATTTGATGGTAGTTTGATTTACAAAGTTAGTTGATCCGTTCAATTGAAGCCATTTAAAAGAAACAAAATTTAGTGTTTTGCAATACCTGAAAAATTTAAAATGCCAAAACAACAATACTGTATCAATAACTCGTAAAACATTTCTATGACTCTTCTATTTTAGCGTACCACTTGGTTTTTAGGGATAAAATATCTGCAACCGAGCAGGGGGAGATACTCAGAGAGAAAATTCAAGAAAAAAGTGGAGGCACGCAAGCATCATAAGTCGGAGTTTTATGCATCGTTCTGATGTATACATAAGAGCCCTGCTTAAGCCACCGACTTATGATGTTGCGTGCCTCCTTCAGTATTCTTGAATTTTCTCTGTCTCAGTATCCCCGCAGCTCAGTTGCAGATATTTCATCTCTAACTCTCAGGTTTTGGTCTAAAATAACATTGTCACAGCAATGTTTTATGAGTTATAGATACTGTATTTTTGTTTCACAGGAGACAAATTTAGATTGTACAGCCAAAAAAAGCTTAGCGGATAGTTTAAACTGATAATTTTTTTCTCGTCAAGTTATTTGCCGTCAAATATTAAAAAACATTTCTCATCAATACCTGGACAGCATTACCTGCAAGATGCAAGATTACCCAAGGCCTCAGAAATATCGAGGAAGGAACTGATCATTGTTTGCAATCAAATCGTTATCCGTGGTTGAAGTTTTTTTGCTTTCAATCAAGGATCATTTTTGATTTCATTCTATCTAAACTCGACTTCGTAATACGGTCCTCGCATGAAACCAAAGAAATCATGTATGATCCTTGAATGAAATCCAAGTTTCCATATATGACTCCTACATCATCAAAGAGTTGATGCATAATACTTTCATAATACTTACGTAATCATGCTAGAAATAATTCCAGTAATAAATCAGAGAAATAATATATGAAACTTTTTGAAAATGTTCGAAAAATGTTCAGGAATTTTTGATGTCTCAAGAGCCTTACGAAAATCGAAAATATTAGTTTCTTAAAATTTTTCTGAGGCGTCACAAGCGTGATTTGAAATTGATAGTTTTGGTTTTGGACAAACCTAAAGCCGCGATTTGTGACAAATAATATGTAGTGTTTCTAAATATTACTATTTCCGACCGTTTTTGCACTCTGTCTCTCTTTATTTCTCCCATTTAAAGAAACTAACACTTTCAGAATAACTTTTTTTGTCCCCTCTTTCTTACACAGATATACCACATACACATTACTTATACCCACGCGCTCATACACATACACATACAGGCACACGCACACATACGCCGACGAACACAAAGAAAGCCCCGACACAAAGTTTTTTATTTATTTTCTTTTTCCGGGGACCCGTGGTTCGTTTGGTTCATTTATATATTTTTTTGTTTATTCTTGAGGGGTGGAAATCTTAAGGCAAATTTGTTGGTACTTGTAAAATTGACTCTTAAAAATTAAATAACCTAAGTTTAAAGTTTTTTTCAAAAATTTTGTCTTTCTTGATGTTTTATGAACATAATGAGCCAATTCCTAATTTTTTAAAAACGTTAAGCAGGTGTGTTATTAGCTAGATTTATTAGGCACAAGTTTAGTTAAATAAACAATATGGGCACTCTGCCTCTGATTGTGACTATCATTTGAAGGTTTTAGCTCTCTCTCTCTCTCTCTCTCTCTCTCTCTCTCTCTCTCTCTCAGACCAGATCTCTTTTTCTCACTTTCTTGGATTTACATAAAAGACAAATTTCAGCCCCCAACAAACACACACGTATTAAATTCACATGCATTCGACCACACAAGCACACGCAAACACGCACATACGCACAAATAAAAACCTCGATATAAAGAAAAGCTTTTTTAGTTTTCTCTTTGGCAACTTATCTTTACCCGGGGTTTGTAACGTTCAATTATGTCTGCTTGTTTTGTTCGGAAAATTATGTCTTTAATTTTTATGGTCTTGATGAAATTGTATCGTTTATCACGCAATTGACACTAAAATTTGGAAAGAACCTCTTTTTTTTCAAAACTTTTACCATACTTGACGATTCATGATCAAAAAGGATCAATTTGTTCTTTTCCAAGATCGCAAAAGCATGTTACCAGCTGGATGCAAAAAACACAAATTGACTTTGATTATGTTTGATCAGCGATGGTTATGTAATTAATCTCATTTTTAAGATTTCTGACAATTTTTGCACTCTGCTTCTAATTGTGCCCTATATGTAAAGGAAAGTCAATGGCTGTTCTTACAAAGCTGTTTTTAGTATTATTGAGGAAAATTGGTTATCACTAATTTTAACGTTTGTTCCTTTCATTTTTTGGATAATTTTTTAAACAAAAAGACTATTTTTTAAATTTTTATATGCTGAAAACTTATATCTTTAAAAGCACCATGTTTTAAATATGAACACTTTCGTTATCAACACACTTTTCGTTCTTTTTTCAATTTTCAGACATTTATACAGTTTGGAAAAGACGATAACTTCGTTCGTTTTGAAGAAGAATGTCAAGAAGAAGATAAACGGGAAAAAAAGTTTTCCGAGTTTTCAAAAAAAAGAGCTATTTTATTAAATTATTCAACCTGGTGATCAATAGACTCTACAACTCTTCAATTATTGTTTACTGCTTTATACTAGAAGAAATTAATTCGAATGATCTCCTGTGACAATAAAAGGGGTACAAATAAAACAGATAAGAAAGTATTTCCATCTTCAATGTTCAATATTGAAAGTCATTGATTTGAAGTTCATTCCATGAAACCGTTTTTTGCGTCACAGAAGTTTTGTAAGTACTTGAATGGTCACCTTTTTTGATTTTAGAAGAACTGTTTGCAGAAATAACTCCAGAGTTTAGAAAAAAATGAGTTTTCTGCTTTTAGTTTTATTTTTTCCAATAATTTTTTTGCTACTTTGAAAGCTGTAAGTTCCCTGAAGTCATCTATTTTCCAGAAAAGTTTGTTCCATACAGAGAAACATCATTGGTTACATTCATTTTTAATATGCGAAAAACAGAGACGGAAAAGTCTTTTAAACAAAATTTGAGAAAAAAATGTTCTGTTTTCTTGGTTTATCCTAATTTTTGAGAGCTCAAAATTATCTTATTTTGAGACCTCTAAGAAATCTTTTTCCAAAAAAACTTTTGTTCCATACAAAGAAACATTAATGTTTCCATTAGTTTTTATAATACAGATAACAGAGAGACCAAAAAAATTCAAACAAAATTTCGAGAATGAATAAAAAATATTTGATTTTTTTGGCAATTTTGGTCAAATAGTTACAATCGTTAATTTTTAGGCTTAAAACTGTAAAGAATTACTTGTGGCCATCAAAACTCATTTACTCTACTAATTTTATCACAAGTGTCTGTGTTTTATCTTAAATTTCAGCACGACCTGTCTCCCCGAGCGATAGTTTTTCTGATAGTTTTTAATATAAATCAAAACTAGATCCCGAGGGCTACAAAACGACGTCTTTTTTTTCTCTGCGATGCGCTAACAAAAAGTGAAAATTTGAGGAAAAAAATCCAGCCTCGCATTTTGAAAAAAACGTTGGAACAATACTATTTAGACTGCCATAATTCGACTCCGAGGTTTCAATTTTAAATTTTTTGCTGATTATTATTACTGCAATACATTGTGTTTTCATCCTTTACGGAAACAATTTGAATTTCACACATTTGAAAAACTTGGAGAAACCAATAAATCTTCTCACGAGCTTTTGTAGCAATTCTTCTTTCATGATTGTTGTTCACTGGCGCTTATCATAATTCGAAAAGCGAACAATTTCTGATCTATTGTTTTGACGATGTTTCTGTTATTTCACACTCTTGTGATCAAACAGGCCGTGTTAAAATTGAGAAGTGGAAAAGTGTGCGTGGTCTATTTCGTCAATCGGAATTATTTATTTATAAAGTTGATTGCGTCAATAATGCCACTTTGTTTCATAATTCATTCCCAATCGCGTCAACATTTTCTTGACCTACCTGTACTCCTATTCCCATAATTTTACAACTTTTGGGAATAAAACAGCCGCCTATTTTTTGTTTTATTTATCAACAACCAAAACGTGAAGATGTAAAAATAAATCATCATTTTCTCCTTGTTTGTTTTAGATCGATCAACACAAACAAACACAATCACAGAGAGAGACTATTTGTAACAGTTAAAACAGTCTTCAAATTATATCTCGACTCTTCTCAAAAGCTGTCAAATTTGTTCAACATTCATCATCAATCAATAAGTACAAAAATAATGATGAAATTCAGTTCGCAATATTTCAATTTGAACTCAGGCGCAACAAAGATTATTTCTGGGACTAACGAGGTGTGTTTGGATGGCAATTGGAGAAAAATCGGGAGTGATGATGATTTGCTTTCGATGAAGGAGCCAGAGCAGGGAAAATGGCGGTGGATGAATAGCAGCCAGATGAGTTTACGCACCAGTTGGTCATGGACAAATGTTTTGATCATATGTGTTGTCCTCGCTCAAATTTTTGTAAGTTATTTTATCGTTTATTTCTTTCTTCGATAATTGCTAAGATTTCTGTGTTAGCTGTAGCATTTTAAGGATAGTTGTAGTAAAATTTGAAAAACTCACTTCAGAATAAAGTTATTTTATGGAGTAAAAACTAATTGTTCCGACCAACCTTATTGTGAAAATTTTTTAAACGGTTTCTAGACTTGTTTTATCTGACTCATATAACGAGGCCTGTTTCTGATGTGTCTCGGGACCCTCTGGTACAATAATTAAACTACAATAATTAAACTATTAATTAAACTATCAGGAGCTCTGATTGATATTTCGATTTTTGATTATATCCATTTGATCCACTTGACATCATCAAAATTTTTGAGTTGAGAGTAGGCATCTGTTTATAAAATTATTTACCCAAGTCATGTTTGGATGTTAAACTTTCAAAAATCTTGGAATACTGTGCATAATCCTGCAGGATTTAAGCGTTGCACAGGCGAAAAAAAAAACATAAAAAGCCTGAAAAATACGAAAAAAGCTTAAAGAATCAAAATACTAACATTATGAGCCTATGACGCGAAAAATTTCAATTTTTTGTTCTTCTTTTTCCTCTGCAATCTATTTAAAAAACTGAAAAACATGATTCTTTCCGGCAAAACAAGATGGGCGCCATTAGGAACTAACGAGGCGAGAGCTGAACCGGAAGGAGCGTGCAAACATCTTCCATGATAACCATTCGTCTTGAAAGATTTTGCATGCTTAGCATTCGGTCTTGTCCATGGCCATGTCCCAGTTTTGAACCGAATCCCATTTCTTTGTCTTGTTCTTTATACTCGGCTTAAAAAGAATTCAATATCTTTTTTGAAGAAAAAAGTTGTGTTAAAAAACACAGGACTAAATTGAAAAATTTTGTAAATTTAATCGAACTCTTTTGTTTTTCAGAATTATTCGAGTTGATTTCGTTGACGTTTTAAGAATGAATGTTATTTTGAGAATATTTTTTTCAATGAAATGATCAAAATGAAAATTGAAAACTGTCTCTATTTTTACCATTTTTAAACGTTTTTGGTGCCTTTTGTATACATTTGTATGTCTGCTCATAATTTGAGTTTTGATTTATGGGCCCCTAAAACTTTCTGCTGAACAATTTTAAATTCATTTTCAAAATATCCTGGAAAATGTAATATATAATATTGAGATATAATATTGAGTTTTACAAATTATTAATTTCAGAATACTCCACTCTTCTGTACAGAGAACTTCTTTCTAGTTGTCAGTGCTCTTATATTAAGAAAGGTGTTAACCTACTGGTGTATTTCATTCATATACTGAAAGCACACAATAAAACTGGTAATGATCAACGATGAAAAAGCGCATGCAATTAAAAGACTAACTCTCAAAAATACGATCACGCAGAGAAAGAGAGAGACAAAATGAAGAAACACGATCACACACACACACACACACACACACACAAGCACACATTCACACACACACACACACGAAAAATTACTCAAACACAGAGAAACGAACACACACAAACGCACAAACACACCAAAATACACACACCAGAGCAAGCAAAAGCGAACACAATCACAAACAAATTATTTTTCACACACACACACAAACCAGCCAACACTTAAACGATCTGCCTCACACAAGCACTGACACAAATACACCGACAAAAATACACAACACACACACAGACACACAAAAACACATTTAAACACAGAAAAAAACCCACACATAATAACGAACACACACGCAAACGCCCATTCAGTTGTTCCCACACACAAACTGACAAAATACACAGATACAGAAGCTAACAAACACATAAGCATACACAAACACACGGAGATGGACAGAAAAACAGATAAACTCCAACTCACTTACACAAACCCACAGAAATTCTTACGCACTTAAGCACATAAGCGCATATTGATAGAGACAAAACCGACACAATAAATCACAAAATCCTGAACTTGATGGAATCAAATCTCTTACAGCAAGCAGTTGACTTCGAGACGAGAGGAAGCAACTTACTCGATGTGGCTTTATTCGATAACTGCTCTCTAGTAGCGCTATAAGAGGATGAGTTCTCAAAATCATATAATTGCTACGATCATGATGCAATCTGTCTCTTACTGGAAAACCAAAATCAGAAAATCAAACCTCCCATCGACAACTTTTGAAGTTTTGGTTATGCAGACTACTCGGAAATGAATAAAACCATGGAGCAAGCTGAGTTTGAAGCAGTCTGTTACTCAAACATCGACAATATGTGCAACGAATTCGATGAAAACTTGGAAAAAATCATCGCAATTCACGTACCCAGGAGGACAAAAGATTGTCAGTCAGTACCACCATGGATAACCCTCGGTACTTCGAATCCGATGAAGAGAGTGAGGACACAAAAACGACATAAAGAATTGAAGCCAACTAGCTACAGAAGAAACCTGGTAACCAAGATGCAAACATGGTCACTGGAGTTGCAGAGTCCGATAGGGTGATGTACCAGGAAAAAATGTGGCCGGCTACAGATAAAAACATGATCTTCAAGCATCTGATAAGTCTAAATAAATCCACTTTTCTCCCATAAATGATGACGAGAAACGGAGTTGCATATTCAAGCCTCCATGAAAAAGTCTTCCTGAACAACTTTTTTCGATCCGTTTACTCTCCGAAAGTTGAGTTAAGCTCTCAGATATCAAATTTGAAAAGCCTAAGCTGACGAACTTCAGAATTTTGCAAAATAAAATCTTTGACATCTTAGCAAAATAAAATCTTTGACTCTTGATATCAAAAAATCAAGAGGACCGAACGGATACCCTCCAATCTTATTCCAGAAAACAGCCCTCCACATTAGTAAGTGCCTCCACAAACTATTAAAGAAGATCAGAAGGCTTCAAAAATTCCCAAAGTTTTGGAAAGTGACAGCTATATCTCCAGTCTACAAGAAAGGAGACAAAAGGATGGTTGAAAATTACCGCCCTATATCCCTATTGAACATCGACTGTAAAGTACTGGAGCAGCCAAGGTACAGAGCACTATACGACTTTTTTGTGGACCACATGGTCTTGTTTGAAGGAGAACAGTCCTAACGAACATGATTTCGTTCCTGAAAAGAATCTATAAGGGACTTGTACTTGGCATGATGAAATCATGGAATTGTACTTGGAATTCTAAAAAGCTTTCGATAGTTCTAATTTTTGAACTGCTGAAGAAAGTGGCACAAATGGGAGTCGGAAGCCGCTTCCTCGAACTCCTATACGATTAATTAAAGGACAGGAAACATTACTTGAGAGTAAAAAAAGTCACCTCGGAAACACTAAATGTCACAAGAGGAGTACCAGAGGGCTCACTTCTTGCACTCTCGTTGTTCTGCATCTTCATTAACGGTCTACACGTGCTCAAGTGCTCAAGTTCAGTAGCACAATCATCTTTGCTGACTACCCTAAAATCCTCCCAATTGCGAAAACCACCAAAAAGCGCGGGAGGAAGTACTGGCAATCAAACGATAGGTGAAAAATAACAAAAAGGAACTAGCATTTGAGAAATGTGCTCAAATAATCTTTCGCGGAAGTCATGTCGATCATCACCTGGGCGCAGAGAAATTCAACTCTGCAAACGAAAAAAAAGATCTGGAAATCACAGTGTGCAGCACTTTGTCTTGGTCAGCATATGTCAACGCTGTTCTGAAGAAAAAACCAGAGTTTTGTACGCAGTAAGGGGAAATGTGGTCTTCAAAGTCAAGACGTTAATTTAGCTCAGACTTTATAAACCAATCGTTTTGCCTTTGCTGCTCTACGGAAAGAACTGTGTCCAACTGACAAAAACTAACCAAAAGATTGAGAAGTTTCAAAGAAGAGCTGTCAATTGTATAACCGATAATGAAGAACAGTACCAGACAAGCCTGCTACTACTGAATATACTACCGCTTCCATTGTATATACAGCTGAAGACCTTCTCACGTTTTTCGAAATTTTTTCAGGAAACACCCGACGGAATCAAATTTTCTGATCTGATTGAATCTAGAGGACGAAACTCTGAACTGTTCAATCTGAGGAAAGTCAGAATTGAGAAAGCCAGAAGTGAGTTCATCTTCAAAACCGCAAGAGCTGTCAAAAAAACGAACTTTGATATCGACTTTCTAAAAACGGAAGCCTTGAAAAACAGAATCCTGAACGTTATGTGGAATTTTGACAATAAATGTAATTCAAGAGATAAATTCGTCAACAAATGTTTTTCAAGAGATAACAGTTACTCACTCAAACACACGCACTAACACTTACACACAAACGTAACCAAACAAAGATAATTGCAATTGGCAATTAGCGTGCGGTTGCCATACGTGAAGAAATAACTTGAACAGATTTTCGACGACTTGCCAGGGTTAGACTCCCATCAGCCATCGGCTGTAAATCTACAACAACAACAGCAACAAAGACAAAAAATACATAAAACAAACAAACAAAAACACTCAACAAAAACAAATAATTGAACTCAAGCGAAGACAATAACACACAATTTATGTTTCACACACAAAAAACTAGACACAAACACACTCCCTCATGCAAACACCTACACAAACATACGCAAAAATTGAAATACAAACACATGCAGAAACACACGAATAAACGAACACTCATGCAAACACACAATCATTTCCTACACACAAACACATATTGCCTACAGATAAAGAACGAAACACACAATTTCGTACACATGAGCACAAGAACACACAAACATACACAAACAAACACAGACTCAAACTCACACAAATAAACAGACAACCCCAAACACACGCTCACTCTCCAAACACAAACACGTACAACACACATATAAAACACAAACACAAAATTAGAAACAAAAAACAACACACATATACGCACGAAAATGAACACAAGCATTCAAAATCACTTACACATTAACACTCACAAAATCTCACTCCCAAAAACAAGCAAAAATAGAAAAAAACTATAACATACAAACACAAACTTATCCACACTCTCATAAAAACAGAAAAGACAAAAAACAAACACCACCACACTACCACAAGCACGCACAAAAATACACACGAACATATATTCACTCACTCCCTCCCTCTATCTCATAATTGCACACATTTGTATACAAATAAACTCACACAAAAACAAACACACACAAAAACTCACTCAATTGTTTTTTCCCTCAATCATTCGCTCATTATCACACGGAGAGAAAAATGCACAGAAAAACAAAAACAGTCATTGAAATCCTCAGTAAGAAGATAAACACACACTCAATCACTCACGCAAACAAAAAACAAAAAATCAATCTCTCAAACAAAGAGTGACAGATACTCAAAATCAGAAACACCAAACAAAACACAACCACAGTCATACAAATAGCTCAAACCCACCTAATTAACCCAGAAACGCAATCTCACACACAAAAACACTTTAGCAGACTGGCAAAACATACATCACACACACGTACACACGCACACACACACACACACACATCTACACACACACGCCGAAGCACACACATACAGTCACTCACTCAAACACACACACACACAACACTAACACTAACTCTTACACACAATTGTAATCACACAAAGAAAACTTATATAAACCCTAACAAATAGAGTGAAAAGTCTCTAACATAAACAGACACAAACAAGCACACAAAAAAACTCATGCTCTCGCACTCTCACACTAAGAAACTTCCTTCGTTCACAGATAAATAATCAGACGTATAAACAAAAAATCACTGACTCAAGCACAAAAGCACTTTTTGATAAGGAAATTATAACACACATGCACAAAGACACACAAAAGCAAATAAACAAACACGACCGAAAAAAATCAAGCGCAGTTTGTTTTTAGCACACAAAACCATGTTATAACATACTAACACAAATCCACAATTACAGAAATTCGCACATAAACAGAAACTAGCTCCAACGCGCACTCACTTTCTTGCACACAAAAACAGAGGTCACACAGATAAAGAAGCGAACACACATATATACACTAGCACAAAAGTAATCCGGCATACACTAACAAAAACAAACACACCCACTCACATAAACAGACATACTCTAATACAAACTCACTCTCTCAAACACAATCACACAGATAATGAAACAAACACACATTCACATACGCACAAAGCAAAACAATAAAGCAGACACACCTACAAAAATACACAAATTTTCAAACTCACTTTCACTTAAACACGCACCAACTTTTACTATCTCACACACAAGTGCTCTTATATACAGGGAAGCCCACACAAGAAACACAATCATATAATAACATATCCACCCACACACTCATGCACACGATTTTTCACTCACTCCCTCCCTCTCCCACATACGTGCACGCACTTGTAAACACCTGAAAACCCTCAAAACACACACACACACAACAAAAACTCATAAACTCACTCACTAATTCACTCAGTCACCCACAAACACACAGAGTGAGAAACACACACATATACACAATCACTCATTCATTGGGACAGAGGATTACAAACACGAAAGTCAAGGCAAACATCTACACAGACAAAAGCACACACCCACTCAAATGCACACTCAGACACTAACTCACTCAATGACACACTCAGAGATGGAAACACACGAAAAAAAAAACAAACACGCGCACTAACAATTGCAAACAATCAAGCAAAATTACTCACTCTCACACATGCATACAAAAGTGCACATACGCGCTCAGTCACTCACGCACATACAAAGAGAAAAAAATAAACATAAATACGGATGCAGAGAAACGCAAATGTAAACACATATTCGCGCACAACCAACCAAAACAACGCATATACCATCATGCACACACGCAAGCAAGCAAGACCACACAAGTACCCTGACAGAAATGAAATAAAATTGCACACGCCCAAGCAGACACACAAATAGGCACAACCAGACATACACGAAGAGACACACAAACACCCACACCGTTAATAACTCACTCTTGCACGCAAAGAGAAAGGCACATCATACAAACATACAAATACAAGCTCAAGAGTGAAACCACTAACAGAAACAATCAAACACAATCATAAAATCAAATGTAAACGAAAACATAAAAATAACTACTCACTAGCTCACTCACATACACACATACACCTAGTTACACACAAACACTAATTCATTCAATCACACACAAAAGCACACTTTTTCTATATAAACATAAAGCGCTCACAACTAATTAAATACAACAATATACTAAAGCTCTAACTCACTCTGACACACACACAAACACACTTGAACATGAAAAAAACAAAAGCGCAGGCACCCATATAAACACAAGTCACAAACACACACACAAAAAACACACACACACACACTCAAGCAACACCCACACACTCACTTATATACACACCCACTCGCTCTCAAACACACATGCAATGGCACGCAATCATTTGTATATATTTATATACATTATATATATATATATATATATTTATTTATATATTATATATATATATATATATATATATATGTCTGTATATAAATAAATATTTATATATAGTATATACAAATATAGTGTATATGTATATATATATATATATATATATATATATATATATATATATAGTATATACAAGTATAGTGTATATATATATATATATATATATATATATATATATATATATATATATAAATACTCACTCACTCGATGTATACATACACAGAGACACAAATACTCTCGCACAGCACACAAACACAAACAAACATACATACTCACTCACTCACTCACTCACTCCCTCTCTCACACACACACACACACACACACACACACACGTTTACTCACGCATACATTCACTCACGCGCTCACTCACACACAAGCGTACGCAGTCATGCATACACCTATTGTTTACTATTGTTTGTTTTGTAGGTGTGTCCCAGCTATGCAACTGCGTGCAAGCAGTCTGGCTTTCCCTCTGGATTCTGCAACTGTATCTCCATTGGCTGGTCTTACAGGAGCTGCGCCAAGTTAGTACCTTTACTTTTAGCGCGCTATTTGACCTATGATTGCCTTTTTTCGGCTGTTTTTCGGCTATTCAGGTAAAAACGACGAAAACCGACGATTACCTATAATTCACTGTGAGCCCGAATAACTTTCTATTCAGACTATCCTGTGCTAAAATCCACCTATGATCAGACTTTCCAGACCAAATTTGCAGTGACCTCTGATCAGACACTGTAGTGTTCCTTCCAACACCCTGTAATTTCCCTTTGGAAGCACACGGGTGTGCGCTCGAGTGGGTTTCATCATAGCTCATTTTGGGTCTGGACCTGAACCTGGGAAAGTATTTTCAACTGACAACATTGTTTATCAATATAACTTTTAAACCCTCAGCGAAGACCCACGACATCCCTATGATTTCCAATATCTTGGCAAAAATTTGCCTGATTTTCCATCTCAGAAAATTTACCAACTGTAGAACTTAAAAACACACTCGAAAATATTTCTGCTGATGACGTGCAAGTATTCCAAGATCTTTTGTCAGCTTGAAGACAAATATTCGCTGATTTTGGAGATATTTTGAGATAAGACAAATTTTTCTGTATAACATGTCCAAGGTCTGCTTCACAATTACACGTAAATCCGTAGTGCATAAAATTTCTATGAGTTACTTGGCTACATCTCCACACAATCTTATCAACTAAAATATTTTTCGGGGACCTAAGAAGCCCAATTGAAGTCACCCAAATGTGTTAGCAAAAGATTTTGAAATCCAGATTCACCGGAAATTCACCAGGGTACGATCCAAAGGTTGAATCCGCTGTCTGGGCCATACATTTGCCACCTTAATTTGAATCAAAAGTCCGTTTCTTCGAATCGCAGTCTGCTATATTTCTGCCACATCACCCCGGGCGGTAATGTGTTTTCAAACATAATGCTCTTGCGCTGCTCATCTAAAACTTATGCTCCCCGAGCACAAAAGAAAAAACATTTTGCATTAAAATATAAAGTAAATCACGACGTGAATAGTCACAATTGATAGGCATAACAACAGATAGGCAAAAAGAGAAGAAACTAGACCTGTTGACCGCATCAAATAGATGTGACACAAAAAATTACCAAAACTCTATCAAAATCAGGACAAAAATCAGACACATTGACTAAGCGCAATGAGCCCACTCCTTGATTTGTCGAAAAATGAAAAATGCAGTTTTTATAATGTTATTGAAAATAATGAACATTCAAAACAAAACTGCTTCAACTATTATGAATTCATCCTCATCCGCACCTTAAGTTTGCGGCTCAAGAAGAATGAATTCAGCAAATGGGCGACTGAGCTCGGTGTTCACAGCAAAATTTTAAAAAAGAATTGAAGTTAAGAATTATGCATGATTTAAAAAATTAAGATTGCAAATGTTGTTAACGGGAAACAGGGTTGCTAAATTACAAAATTTGTATTCACTATTTAATTGCTTCTTTTGAGCTTAATTTCCGGCTGAGGCACTCCATTACAAATTAGAGAAGAATTTTTTTTAGTTTGCAACGAAACGGTACAGAAATCCAAAGTGAAACAGTTGCAAGCCTGGAAACATCCGAAGTTTTTGAAACAGAAAGCTTATTGATCTTTCGTTTTTAGTTTTCTTGAGACGTAGAAGCAAACCGAAGTCTGTGTAAAATATGAGAAAATGAAAAAGTTAGTCTGGCATTGACATTATAGAAATGATTTTGAATCACTAATCTCGAAAGGTGTTGAAAAGTGTATAATTGCTTTGATATCGCTAGCAGTCTAGCAATCTGCAAGCAAGATTTTACAACCAGTTTGATGCATTAAAAAGCAGAAAATTTCTTTTCAACATTTAGAGCATAAAATAATTTTTTTTCAAAAAAAATCTCAACTTGCAAAATGAAAAAGCCATTTGGCTAATGTTACATACTGTCAAAATGTAAACAAAGCAATGCATTATTTAGAGTTTTTTCAAAAACAGCACTTAAAATTGGTTTACAGCGTTCTGAAAAAAACGCATACAAAAAGTATTTAGGTACTGTAACTCTTATTTCTATAGTAATTTCTATAATTAGAAGTCAAGGATTCATTGTTTTTACACTCAGTCACGCCAATTTCTGCTGTGAGATGTCTTCAGTTATATTGAACTTTAGGTTGGATTGTATTGCCTGTCGAAACGTGTTTAAAAAATTGCTCTCGAATATATAGGAAAAAACTGCTTGAAGAAAAAATTGCACTTGAAATTTTTTTTTATTTGGAGCTGCGCGTGAAGAATTTTTGTTTCTAACAGCTTATATCGTGCAGTTTCGTATTTGGTTCTGAGAAAACCACCTTGCATGCCCTAAATGGCTGGCTTGTTTGTTCTGTAAACCAAATGCAATGATTGGCTTTGCATAAAATGACATTGGAATCGAAAATGCTTGA
>NC_134477.1:22313120-22487147 GCF_964194025.1 Convolutriloba macropyga
TAGGTAGCTGCCAATGAGCAACTTTGGATCAAATTCTCGGAAATTTTTTCCGACCTCGCTTGGCTCGCTTGACAGCAAGCATGCCTCCCAATTACTCTATCAGGTTTTGGGCTCAAACAATCTCAAGGTCAATATAAAGCTGCTTAAGTGGGATCCCTCATATCGTAAGATCATTTTGTTATAAAAATCACAAGCCAGTCTCCCAAAAAAGACAGCAAATTCGCAGCTCTATATCAGAGTTTGATTCTTTTGGGTTGTCTTTATGTACACAATAGAAACCCCAGAAGTGTTTAGATCTCCAAAACTTTGGGACCCGAAACAAGATCATACCTCAGTGAGGAAAAGAGCTAGACTTGCGTTGCTGTCTTTTCCACAATCAGACGCATGGCTAGCTCCAGCACCCATACCTGCTCTAGGTCTGCATTTGCACTATGATGAAATTAGGGTGATTGTAATATACAGAACTGGTATTAAATAAAATTCACAGGTTGGAGAGATAATGCCTTTATAATGCTTCGGACACTCTGGGTGTGATTCTTGACCCTGCTGAAGTATGTTACGGACGGAGAGACGCCATTGAAAAACACGACCGAAGAAGAGACTGGGTAGGAACTGCTTGTTCAACAGCTAAATTATCTCCAAAAGTGAAAAAACGAAACCTTTTAGCTGATAGCAATTCGCCACCTCAAAATATGTTTCAGCCATTATGGACGTTGGCCGTTTTGCTGCTGTTGATGTTACAGTGATTTCTTCTCCTTAGCCAAACGTTATCAGAAATGCGGTTGAGAGGTCAGATTACGCAAATGAAGTAGCTAGAGATCAACATTTTAAGGCGTATGAGCAAAAATTTCCTCCGCAAGGTATCGGGTTCGTTGCATTGGCAGTGGAAGTATTAAGTGGTATGTCTTGGATTTTCAAGATGACATTAAAACATTAGCCACACTTTTAGACAGCATTAGCTACTAGTAGCAGGGATTTTCTATTGCATTTGTCAGGCTAGCACAGTCACTCTCAGTGGTTGCAATTCGCGCGTCTGCGGTAATGTTGGCAGCCCGCGCACCATGAGAGTCTCGGATGTTTATAAAGAATTTCGAGCTCACCAAAATATACTGCAATAATTTGTGAGCATTCAATTAGGGGATATCGTCATCACCTTCAATCACGCGATCTTATTTTTACTTCACCAAAATGGGGAGAGTAAAAAGTCAGCAAAATGCTCAGAAAAAAGGAACGCACTGATTCATTAAGTCGTTGATCTGTTGTTTTTACAAACATTGTTATGTTAATCAATTTATTGTTAGTTTAAAAAGCAAACAGAGCTGGTGATATCGGCTGATGTTTTTAAAGTAAACCACGCAGATGGAGCTTCAATGTACATTTGAAGAAAATTTGGTTGGTTTCTCACAACACTATTTTTTGTGGAAAACGTCAAAAAGTTTTAATCTGGTCTTCTTCAAAATTCTGTTTATTTTGAGATTCTATGGTTAAAAACTAATTTCGCATATTTTATCTGTTCCCATTTTAGAAAGTATAGAACTTGGTCAAGTATCTTTATCTTAATGCGCAAATAGAAATCTTTGTTGACGGAACGAAGTCTTTTTAAACTCTAGAATCTTATTTTAACAAACAAAATTTTCTTAAAATTTAAAGTTCAAACTTTTCTAATTCAAGGAGAGTTGCGAACAAACAATAGGTTTCTATGTCCTTGGCGCTACAGAAAACAAACTTTTTTTAAGAATCTAGTTTTTTGCAAGGTGCAGAAAAGTAGAAAATTCTAGACCCCTAATTTTGTCGATGCTTATGTTTATTAGTGTATTTTTTTTTATTATATGATGATTTTAACTAAAAATTGGATCTGTTTCATCAAATCTATCGACCCTATTTGACTTGGTTCCCTGATATGAATGACAATTTAAATTAAGCAAAATTTTTTTACCTTATCTGTGTTACAAATTATTATTTTCTTATGTTGTGTCTAGTCTGTTCTTGCTATCTAAAAGAGCTCTCAGTGATTTCTGGTTATTTTTGCAGTCATATGCTCAGGTAATTTACTTCTCATTCTACAGATGTTTGAATTCATGACGCACTTTATTATCACACGGTTTAAATAAGGTACTTTTAAGCACGAAGCAGCTCTCTTGCATCAAATCATACAACTGCATGGAAAAGTCAAAATCAAGAAAAGTTAAATGCTTCTTAGAAACTTGATCATTAGGAGCATCTAGAACTTTTGCTCTAAATATGGCGGGGTTTAACTAAAAATGTTGGTGAGAAAATTAATAAACGTTCCGTGTAATTTGCTGATTTTCCAATCAAAAATTTGGAAACCCCGTTTTTCTTGTTGTTTATTCTAATTGTATTTTTTTACCATTTTATGTCAATAGGTTCACTTTAAAATATTGTTCTCATTGCCGAAATTTGCTTATCTTAATTTTGTTGGGCGTTTGTTGTAAGGCATCAATTTAAAGTCGCTGATCCAAAGATATCTTCTTGTACAAATCTAAGTGGTTTAGCTTTTAATTCTGAATTGATCTGTTCATAGACGTTTGTAAAAATTTTTTTTGCAAGTCTTTAGTTACGATTTTTCTTTAACTAATTTCAAAGTAGGTTTTTTAAATCTCAAAGACATTGATTTTTTATTGCGGGAATCTCACTCAAAATGGACAAAGAGCGCTAAACATTTCTCACCAAATCTTTAATTTTTGTAATGGAAACCTGAAAATTTTGAAAATATTAGAAACCAATGGTTTGCAAAATTTTGGTTTCGTGTACAAATTCTTTGAAAAGCCGCCCTTCTTGAAAACACGTTTGTCTTAAAAGATACTTTGCTCTCCGATTAGGGATTACGACAAGACTTATTATCTGGAATAGTATATTTTTGTAGAAGAATCAGCCGTTCGACAACAAAAAACTTTCAGCAAACCAATTCACCAAGCCGAACACACAGACACACACACAAACACGCACAGACACAAAAAGACACTTGTTCTCTCTCTCTCTCACTCACACACACACACACACACACACACACACACACACACACACACGCACGTACACACACACGGACAGAATTCATAGATCGGCGTATCATAAAAAATTGCAATTGATCTTTTTGAGAATTTAAAATTAAAAATAAATTAGATTAGTTTAGAGTTTTTGTTGCAGCCAGTTTCACAAGAGAAGCGAACCAATGCTTGACAGTTACCCTCTACCACAGCCACAACATCAACAACAGCATTCGCAATACCTTCAGCTGAATGACTCCCCTTTTCTACAGGAGGGAAGCTCCCCTTTTCTTCAGAAACGACACTTTGAACCATTCAAACCACCCAAAACCCAAACCACCATTAGCACCAACAACCCGGACAACAACAACAATGGTAAACAGTGGCAGCGTCTGTTCATGCGGCCAGCTGCAAGTTTCGAATTTCAGAACGAGTACCAGCCAGAGATTAGAGAAGCCTCGCATTATAACTATTACTAACTCAAAAGTAAATATCCTCCGCTTAATTAAGAAAAGCAAGCGAAAATCAGCTAAACATAATTATCCGATCAATTTTAAAAAAACCGACAATCACAAAGCTATGACAAAATTTAACTGCACACAATTTTCTTCCCTTATTTGAGTTACAACCGCGATGTGTTAAATACAGAAGCGAAATTAAGAAAATTTATTGTGCATGTTTTTCTTTTTAAAAGGACCAATTTAGCCATCAAAAAATCATGTTAGGCCGCCATATAGAAAATACGGTTCTACTTCTTTTCACCCCGATTCATCTAACCCCGCGTGTCTTAACATGATCTTCGTGAACCAAGCGAAGCATTCCGTCTGTCTATCTCTCTCTAATTTGATCACATGACATCTGAGGTTCTGAGAATAACTTTTGTGACAAATTTTGTCCTTCCAGAGTCCAAATATTGGACAAACAAACCATCAAAAGGGGATAAAATTTAATCCAATGGCAAGAGCAAAATCATAGAAAGTGAACCTCTGCACCCAATTTTAACAGTAGACAAAGACTGCGATAATCTATAATTTTTGTACCTGAAGTTTAAGGCTGTGAATGTATATTTAGCTTGAGCAGCATTTCTATAGCTTTCTATAATTACTAATCTTTTTTTTCATTATGTAGCTTTCTATGTTAACCTGCAAGCAAATCAGTCAAATTGAACAGTTAAAATGAGACTCTTTACACCCCCCCACTCTTTCTCTGGAATCATTCCGTGTAGTTTCACTTTTCTTGAATTCTGTTCTGGCGAAGTTGGTCAAAAAAAGAGCTATGATTGGTTTGTGCTTTTCTATATTGGATGAGAAGTTTAATTTAAAAACGGCGACCAATTAGTTGAGCAATTTTCTTGCATATATATCATTTTCATGGAGTGATTTGTTGTTCACAATTGAGAACCACGTATAGGTAAGAGAATGATGAAGTCACTGAGAAAATCTGGCGTCAATCGAGAACCGGGCAACGTTTCAAGATTCAGGTCAGAACTTTGAAGTGACTTTATCAGAGTCATCTGACCTTGGCTGAAATAGGAACTCTGCAAGATTTGAAATCTGGCACCACATAAAGGAAAAGTATTTTGGAAGTACTTTCAATCTATAATGACCAACTACTAATGAATTCTTGACGCACTTAGGCCACCTAACTTAGATATGCGTGGTTGCTGATTGTAAAGGTCACTCTTCATTTCAGTTAATAATTAATGGTCGCAAATAACACAAGAAAGCAGACCTCTGGCGTTCCTATTGACTGTTCATTGTCAGTAAGCAAGAGTCTAATATAAGGTTATGGATTCCTTATCGGTGCTTGCGTAGGATGATGTCAAATTAGTTTAACTTTGTAGTTCTCTCTTCGTCTCTTTGTTTGAATCTCTTAAAAAGCGCACTGATGCGAGAATAAAGCAATTGTGTAACAATGCCGCCTCTTTTATTAACAGCCATCTTTTTATTAATTGGTCTTAACTCTCTTTCGCTGTATTCAGTGCCTTACTGTTTTAAACCACAATAAAAAAACAAAATGGGCAGATTTGAGTTCATACAGGAAAAGGAGAAAAATTCACCCATTAATAAATAGCTCACTGAAACACTTCTGTAGTTTCACAGTAAAAATAGAAGACCTAAATATGCCATCAAACCGATTTCATTAATAAAGAATTACTCACCGCGAATACCGATATCTCATTTTTGGTAAAACATCGATATGATGAATTTTCTTAGCTCAATTTCCACACAATTTAGTTTTTGTGAGTTGCCGACAATCCTACAAAATTGCCGACAATCCTAGAAAGTCATTTATGTTTGGCTTGGTAATCCGACAATCTCTTATATGATTTTTATTTCCTGGCCGCCATTAAACAAACATACAAAATTTCAAAGGACGGTTAAACAGTCACAATTTTGGCGTTCAAATTGAATAACATGGATTAGATAAGGTTCATAGGTCTGGTTTCATAAAGCAGCAGTATTTTTACTGGATCCATTATAAACTTTTATTTCTGTCTGAGAAGTGTTCTCTCGAAAATTTGATTATAATCCCATTCTTTTTGAAAATATGAGATATTGAGTTTTTATGAGTGTTTTTCTGCAATTCCCTCGATTGCATCAAGTGTACCATTGTCACTTTTTGCAAAATTCTGCTGGAACAAAACAAATAGCAAACGAGTGCGAAATTATAGAAATTCAATTGTTCGTAAAGATTTCTTGACTCAGGGACAAAACTTCAAATGCTGGATTTAAGGAATAATAGTATTCGTTATTACTTCTGAGAGTACAATTTGATTTCAGCAAAACGCGCCGAGGCGTTCGCGGCGCTTAGCTAAAAAATCAATTGTTATTAAACAAAGAAATCCAGCTCTAAATAAGACATACGTTGTACGTTATATTTGAAAACAAATTATTACGTCAACTTCACGTCAAAATTCATGACATGGATTTGAAATATTCGGTAGATATTTGGCAAGATTAAGAACGATTCATGACGTCAATTTTTACTTGGAAAAATTCATCTTCAATCAATCAACTGTTTAGAACTGACACGAACAGTGGAACGATCAGTCTATAAATAGAGCGAGAAAAACTAACAAAAACTCAGTTTCAACCTTTGTCTTAATAAATTGACATTGTGCTTAAAGAACCACTACACTTGAGCAAATTTTTTTTTTACTGTTTCGTGTTCTGAAAACTACTATTGCGCAGTGAATTGTCTTTTTCTGTTTGAGACAATTGAGTTGCAACTCAACTGCTGACACACCCAGCTTGTGGTATTTCGACATGTGAAAACAAAGTGCTAAATACAATACAAGCTTAACCTTAAATAATTTTGCAATGGAGGTCTTAGTCATATATCTTTGTCTTTGATTTGTTGCCATACCGGATTGAACTGATATACATAACGATATCCCGTATTCTGTGATCTGTAGTGAAACCAGTCCAGTCTGATAATGAAAAAACTAAGATTAGCAAAAAATCATAAAACAGATTCGTAAAACAACGGTAAACTGCAGTATAGCATATAATAGGGTTCACAAAAGTTAACTTTAAAAAAGTAATATCCGGACAGATATGAAACCCTTGAAACGAAGAGGGCGGTGTAAAAATGGTAAAGGTTTCCTTGTCGTCGGTGGGAGAGCAGCCATTACATTTGGTCCACCGGCCTGGACAGCAGAATGAAAACTTCTGTCTAACCTAATGAAGAGGCCAAGATTTCCTACTCAGGAAAATCGAACAAATCAACAGCGAAAAGCCAGCGAAGGAAATCGAAAAGTGGAATTCGATAACAAAAACGAAGTACAAACCCTGCTTGAACCGAAAAAGCAAAGCAAAAGGGAACAGCAATCAGGAACTTAAACAGCAATCAGCAGAGAACAGTCTCAGTTAACAGCTAACAAACACGACGAAGTTTCAAGATACAGTTAAAGAAGATGACACTGAAAAAAGCCTTGGCCAAAAATTTTTTGAAGACTCAGATCGACCTAGCAAACTTAAGTTTCTTTACCAGCAGGTTGTTCATCTCCTAGAAGAAGGAATTTCTAAACAACAACATCGTTGAAACCGCCTCGTTCCTCTAGACAGAAAATTTGTTGAAGAATGCCTAAAATAAGCAACTGAGTGCAGAGCGGACTAGAACATTCATTGGTTTGCAAAAAATTTGATGAAATTAAGAGCAAAGCAACGCAAATCAAGCAAGGAACGAAAGCCAATGTAACAACCAAAACCCAACTGAAACTTCGGTTGCTTAAACGTTACAAAATGATGAGCATGCAAAAAGGTATCGGAAGCATCTGCAACGAAACAAATGACGAGGGAACTAGGAAGAAATTCAACATCAAGTGCAAAAAGAAACTGCGAAAAGAACAGAGACGGTTTAAACGAAGAAAGATAGAGCTAGAAATGAAATTGAAGAAACAAAAAACCAAACAGGAAGCGTGAGCTGGAGAGCAAATTGAAAAGAACGGCTTTAGAAATTGATGGCTTTTTCCCCAGACAATGCGCGGGACAAAATTAAATGGATCCCAAAGAAGACAGACGCCTCCAATTGCGCCACAAGGCATGGAAAAATTTGAAACGCCAGCTAGATTAAGGGCTGGTTTTGATTCAAGCCTGAACAAAACAGGTATAGTTTGCACGATATCGAAAATCATAAGATTATTCATCAGGCGTTAAAGAACTCTTAGTTCATCATGCGTCTTTAAACAACTTTGCAAAGCAGGTCTTAGTCGTATATCTTTGTCTCTGATTTGTTGCCATACTAGACTGAACTGGTACACAATGGTTAATGAAAAAACTAAGATTAGCAAATAGTAAAAAAAACAGATTGATAATTCAACGGTAATCTATAATATAGCAGACAATACAGTTCAGAAAAGTTAACTTCAAAAAAGTTACATTCGGACAGATCTGAAAACGTTGAAACGAGCGGGGTGGTGTAATGGCGGTAAAGGTCTCCTTGTCGTCAGTTGGAGAGCAGCCATTACTTTTGGTCCTCCGACCTGGACAGTGAACGGACAACTGCTCTCCAACGTGATGAAAAGAAGGCCAAAATTTCCGACCAACAAAAATCGAATGAATCAACAGCGAAAAGCGAGCAAAGGAAATCGAAAAGTGCAATTCAATAAAGTTGAAGTGCAAACCCTGCATGAATCGAGAAAGCACAGCAAAAATGAAAAGCAGTCAGGCACTTCAACAGTAACCAACAGAGAAAAGCTTCAGCTAACAAATACCACAAAGTTGCAAAAAAAAACAAACAAAAAAGATGAAACTAAACTAAGCCCTGGCCACAAAACATCTGAGATTCAGGTCGGCCTAACCAACTAAAGTTTTTTTCCAGCAAATTGATCGTCTCCTAGAATAGGAAGTTGGTAAACAACTACATCGTCGAAACCTGCTTGCTCTGTAGCCAGCAAATTTCTTTGAAGAACACCTAAAACAAGCCCAACAGAGTGCAGAGCCGACTTGGACAATAATTGGTTTGCATATACCAGGAGTTGATTTCAGAAATTCAGAGCAAAACCAGGAAAATCGAACAATGAGCAAAATCTAATGTAACGACAAAAACGCAGCGGAAAATTCACTAGCTCAAACGTTGCAAAAAGAATCATTAGCATACGGCCAGGATACAGAAAAGGCTTCGGAAGCTTCTTCAGCGAAGCAGATGCACGGGGGAAAAGGAGAAAAATAATCATCAAGTTCGAGGAAACTGCAACCACGAAAGAGATGGTTTTAACGCAGAAAGATAGAGCTAGAAAAGCTACTTAAGGAACTAGAAAACAAGCGTAAAATACTGGAAGCGTAAGGTTCTAACCGTAATATACTGGAAGTGCTAATTTAAAGGAACGGCTTTGAAAGTTGATGATTTTCTTCCTAGTCAACCAATGTGTGAGACAAAATTAACCGGACCCCAAAGATGGCAGATTCCTCCCAATGGGCCAGTGGAATCGAAAACGTTTCAGAGCCAGATACTTGAAGAGCTCGCACTACCTGAACCAAACAATGACAGTCTCCTTTCGCGATATTGAAATCCATATGATCGTTCATTAGGCGTTAAAAACTCGACTCATCAGGTGTGATCAATCTCTCAGTTCTTGTTTCTAAAATTCTGAACGTGCTCAAAAAAGAATATAAACAAGTGGATGATTTGCAGCTGAGCTCAATGCTTTACATGACAGCAGGTGGATTATTTCAAGTTCTTAAAAGGAAGTGGTGGTTCTATATTGATGATTAAGATAAAGACTGGCCTGATCTGAACAATGCCTATCAAAAAAATGCGGTCAACAATCATGGTTTTCAGCTTTCATAGGAGAGCATTAGGAACAAAATCAAAAATACACAAAATACAACCGGTTTTCAAAAACTTCAAATTTCAGAGCAAGTTCGAATGTGAGAGAAACGAAGCAAACGCAGAACAACCACTGTCCTCTGGTTGGTCTATAAAATTAGGAATTGTCCATTTTTCAAGGAAATGATCGTGAATGATTGGTAAGCAGCAGTTAGGGAGCAACGATTATGTTACGGATGATTGGGCAAAGAACATGCATTCAAACATTGCAGAGTAAACACGTGAGGTATAAATGAGTTTTCAAAGGTGCCCAACAAATTGCTACACTCAGAAAATCAAGTGGTCAAGGGCACTCACGAAGTCAACGTAAGTATAGCAACAAATCTGGAATGAAGTCAGGGATGCATTCAATCGGAGCGGTTACACGCCCGTCGGCCTCAGTGGGCAGAACAAACTACGGCTTGACCCAACTAAAACAAGGCACCAATCACTTGAGATTTCTCCCAAACAAAAGCTTAAACTTGATGGAAATTGTCATCAATTTAGGTCAAGATTCTTATGAGCGGCAGCGCCCATGAAACTACAAGACAAGGATACGAAGAGAACTGTTCGCCCGTTTTTACAGAACTAGGATAGGTAGTCAGTGGGCCTATGACGGAAAAGGAACAGAAAACTTTTTGTCATTTCGCCGTCACACATGAAGTGAAAGTCGCTGAGAATATTCAAACATGGTGGGACATAGAAACATATGCCTCCAAAACTAACACCAAATACCTCCAGTGAACTGTAGGCAAAAAGGATGCTAGAGTTCGACAAAACTCCACGAAGCAGAACTGAAAAGCACATGCGGGAATAAATAGTATTTGCCACACCATTCAGTGCTGAACCCAAAACAAACTGGAGAAGTGAGATGTTTTGCAATGCTGCATCAATGAAGTATGCCTAAACGACAAGCTACTACCAGAACCTTATCTACCGCTGGATTGATTGGAACGATATTCAGAATATGTGATGGACTAGAAGCCCTGACAGCCAAACATCGAATTGACTTCCTATCTGAGATTCGATTCCTCATTTATCCAATAGAGAACAGCTAGTAGTCATGTGTAAAAAAAATCAACTTTTAGTCCTATACATAGCGGCAGCCCACAAGGATCCATCTTTGAAATGTTTATTATTTTAATTTTACGTTAACGAATTGACTGATCTGTTTAAAAACAAGTGTTTTCTTTTTGCAGACGATTGTAGGGCCATTCATTGGAAAAACAGAGCTTTAAACTGACATCAGCAATTCCATCAAATCGAGCAAAGAAAATCTCAAATTCAACTTTGTCAGATGTAAATGCGTTCAAATCAGTCTACAAAGAAAAGTAACAGAGCGCAAACTTCAAACTTTGGATTGAGAAAAGCAAAAAGACGTCACAATTTATGTTTCGTGTCATCTGATCTGACACTATCATTTGTTTCCGCTATAAGGAAAGGGTAACAAAAAGTGGCGCATCTGAAAACAATTCCGTGGTCAACCATAATGAAAGTAGTTTCGTTAAAATGTAAGTGTTATCGGTCTGGTTTTATAGCTCAAATATTTGGGGTCAAAGAATCGTCTAGAATAAATGCAAAAATTGTGAAGCAAAAAAAAATAAAGACTTAGTTCGAGAGCAATTAATAACATAGCCGGCAGATTGCCCGAAAATAGCCGCGATAGACGCTTGTGGCGCTACATGAATTGAAACAACCATAGAAATAAAATAGACAGATCGACCATCAGTCCTTTAATAGACCACTATACTTTTTGGGTTAGCTTCGGACTGTCATTTTTATGAGACACATAAGCTCTATAAGGAGAAAGGCCTAATAGGGCTTTTCAAAATTAGGATCTTTTCCGTTTGTGCCCCCCTCAGTTTAGTGGGCGCATATTATTTGCTCCCCCCAGATGCACGTGCAAAATTTAAGGGGGGTGTGATACCTGATGGTATATTTATTCATTTTATTTAATCATTGCAGTAAAATTTATTTGATGCCTTAAATTAGTTCAATTACTTTCACCTTCATTAATTTGTTCAATTTGTTTACCTTATGATTTCATTCCGTTGTCTGATAGTTTCCCGCTTCGTGATCAGACATGTCTGATCACGTATTCACGTTGTGCCCAAGTGGCTCCAATCTGTTTAATTCATTCCTCTTAATTTATGCAACTCAATTCAGTTTGCAAAACTGTCTCTTGTTCTCCCGCTCCGCAAGTAAGCGAAACAAAAGTTAAAGTAGATCTAGCTCCGCGAATCACTCATAAACATTCTGTCTGCATACTCGCAACGCGAATCACCACAGCAAAATAATAAAGTACGACATGGCGCAGTCAGCTACGAAAAGAACACCTCTTGGAATCGACCCTTTCTGGGACAAACCGACACCGGACCCACCACTTCGCTGGGAGAAGTGGAGAGTTCAATACAAATTAGCGCTCTTAGCCAAAGAGAATATCATCTTGGACACGCTACTTGGCCCGAAGCCTGAAATGGTGGAGCTACCCTTGGAACCCATCTATGAAGAGACGATTGTGGGTGCATCTGCACAATCAGAAAGGGAAAGGAACGCGCGCAACGCGCAACAAAAAATGAATTGGCAAAACAAATGCCAAAGACTCATCGAGATAGGCATAATGTGTGGTGACAAACCGTGGTCGTTGGCGGACCGAAAATCAGTATCTTTTCTCTACTTGAGTATTGGAATAGAGGGACGCCGTATCTTGAATTGTAAGAACCCGCATATTATGATAGATACACTATCAACTCTTAATTTCTGGAAAATCGTAGAAGAAGCATTCATCCGCCCGCGTAACATAACATTTGATAGACAAGTCTTTCTGATCACAAAACAACTCAGGGGGGAAACTGTTGAACATTTCTACGGCAAACTAAAAGAACTGGCAGAAAACTGCGACTTTGAGAACAAAGAAGAAACTCTGATACGCGATGTGTTCATCACAAACCTGATCGACCCTGAGATCCCAAAAGAGCTACTAAAACAAACTGTGGAACCGCGTCAAGCATTGGATTTGGCAATCAACATGGAACTCGGAATGCGAAATCAACACCAAATTCAACAACATAACAAAATTGTTGTCCCGGGGAACGTAAATGCCGTACAGTTCAATAACAATTCACGAAGACCGTATTGGCAGAACAACAACAACAATGCTGCAAGACAGAATAATAGATCAACACTCAACTCTTCCAACTGTGGTGGAGTTTGGCTCCCAAATCATCGCGAAAAATGCATCGCAAAAGGAAAGACGTGCAACAATTGCGGATTATTAAACCACTTTGCGAAAGTCTGCCGCAAACAACAAAAGACCATCAACTCAAAACCACAAGATCCCAAGAAAAAGATGGTTCGGGTGGTGGAAGAAGACCCACATCCAGAGGACTCAGTAAACTTTGTTCAACCGCCAAAACTCTATGAATCTGATTATAGCAGCGGCGAAGAGGACAACACAGTTGCCATGATTGATTCCACAGTAGAGAAAGTTGAACCCCTCAATATGCCACTCAAGATTGGAAACGTTAATACAACTCTACTCGTGGACTCCGGGAGTGCATGCAGCATATTGCATCATTCACTCGCGTCGCAAGTAGTTCAGAACAGCCCCCGCGCTTTCTGGATCCACGAATCGTCACCAGCAAAACTACGAAATTTCTCCAACGAGCCAATACAGGTACTGGGAAAAATCCAAGCTCCGATCACAAGCAAAGGATGGGTATGCAACACAGCTATCTTCACTGTTGTTGCTGACGGCTTAAAGTCCTTAATTGGTCGTGATTTGTTCGACCAACTTGGGCTTGCAGTAACGCAATCAACACTTCAAAAAGGTAATTCTGTCAATAATATTGCATCCTCGGAATTTAAAGAGCAAATAGCCACAAAATTCCCTGGCTTGGTATCACGCATCGGACGATCAAAAAGTCATGTAGCAAAATCTAAAGTTCACAAGAATTTCCAAGCTAGACACCAAAAAGGTAGACGAATTCCTATCAATCTCCAAGACAAAGTTAATACAGAACTTCGAAAATTATTAGCCGAAAAACATATCATAAAACTGTGGAGCTGCCCAGATAATTATTTCATTTCACCTATTGTGGTGACTGTTAAAAAAGACCAAACGATAAAGCTTGCATTGGATTCAAAAGTTTTGAATAAAGCTATCCACAAAAACAAATATCAAATGCCGAATATTGATACGCTCATTGAATCAATTTCTCAACAAATAAGCGCTCCCGCCTCGCAAAACACAACTTATTTTTCTACGATCGATCTGAAATACGCTTACAGTCAATTGAATTTAGATGTTAATACAGCTAATCATTGCAACTTTAATATAATTAGTGGTGATATGACTGGCACGTATAGATTTCAAACAGGATTTTACGGACTTACAGACATGCCAGCAGAATTTCAAAAAGCTATGGATTATACTTTAATTGGATTGGAAAATACATATTGCTTTCTGGATGATTTTTTAATTGTTAGCAAAGGGTCTTTGAATAATCACAAAAATTACGTCATGAAGTGCCTACAACGTTTAGATGATGAAAACCTTAGGATAAATTTACCTAAATGTCACTTTGGAAAACTAGAAATTGACTGGCTTGGGTATCATATATCACAAGAGGGTATCTCGCCTCTCGAATCTAAGACTGCGGCAATTTTGGCTCTTGATGCACCGAAAACATTAAAGAAACTCCGTTCATTTTTGGGATCCGTTCATTATATTGGGAAATTCATCCCAAATTTAGCCCAAATAAGCCACCCCCTTCGTCCGCTATTGAGAAAGTCTTCCAAATTCATTTGGACGACTGAACATGAAAACTGTTTCCAAGAAATAAAAACCCGCATAGCGAACGCTACTGCTAATAGTCACTACAACTCGCAACTCGAAACACGCGTGAAATGCGACGCATCTCGGTCAGGTCTTGGTGCGGCACTCGAACAACTAACTGTAGATGGGTGGAAACCAATTGCGTTCGCGTCTAGATTTTTAAACTCATGTGAGGAGCGCTATAGCGTAAACGAACTTGAACTTTTGGGTGTAGTCTGGTCCACAGAATATTTCAAAAATTATCTGTATGGAAAACAGTTTAAAGTAATTACTGATCACAGAGCACTTCTCTCAATTATGAAAGAACACCGATCTAATAAATCCTACAACAGTAGATTAACCCGATGGGTAGATCGTCTTCTCCCTTTTCAATTTGATATTGAACACCTTCCTGGGGCAAAAATGGGTTTGGTAGATTATATTTCTCGCAATCCATCTCAAGAAGCTAAAAAGTTCTCCACATACGATGAAGAATTTATAGTCGCAAAGTTGAAACTAATCTCGAAATCAATTAACACATTAGAATTAAAAACTGAACACCCCACATCACGTTTACACCAGTTACTAACAAATCATACACTCGACCTGCAAAACACACCTAAAATTGAGACACATATCTCCGCACACAAATTCACACCTAAATTTGAGTCCCTTAATAGCTCAATAAATTCAATAAGCACACGCGCTATGCAAGTATGCGAACATGTATTTAGTCATTCACTCGCTCCGCGAAATCATACCTCAAATAGTAGTTACCAATTAAACAATTTAAAATATGCACCACTCGCGTCTCAAAATCCACTTAGCACTCCTCTCGCTCTGCAAAACACTAGTAATAACAAACAATTAAGCCAAATTATGAATAAAGTGGCATACGCGCAGCACAAGCATCAAATTACTCAATTACAAATCCCGCCAATCGAATCACATTCCGGAAATAACTCAAAAAGTCACCACCCAGAATTCAAATCAGTGCTTTTTGCCCCTTGTCGATTTAGAATTCAGTTGCATTCTTCTACTCTCAAAAACTCAACTAAAACATCATCCATAATTAAAGATATCAATTTAATAGCTAACAGTATGCCGTCAAAGAAAAGAATAACCAGAGTGCGATTCAATGATACATCCCGCGCAGCGGATCAAACCTCAACCAGTGAAAACGTCACGCGCACCGCGAGTACGCGACCTAATTCAACATCTACACCCCGCACAGCAAATCAACGCCCGCAAAACATTAGTATTCCGCCGACAACAAGCATGGCACACAACATAACCCCAACATCCCCTACCCATTCTTCAAATGCTAGTACCCCGTTAACGCCGAGCCCTAACGTCCCCACGTTTGATTATATAGTATCAAAGATATTCAGTAAAACGCTCATCGCTTCCCTCACTAGCAAAGATGCCGTTTTAAAAGAAGTCAGGGATTGCATACTGACAAATAACGAAGCCCGATTAAAAGCCATCAACCCGTACATACATTCGTACTGGAGGGACCTTCACGTGCGCTCCTGGTGCGTATGCATAGACGAGAAGGTAGCTATCCCCAACGTACTTCGCGAAGCACTCACAGATGATATTCATGCCAGCCATCCAGGTACATGGGGCATGATTTGTATGGCAACACATTGCTGGTGGCCTTACATGCATCGGGAGCTAATAGTCAAGGCCACTGAGTGCAAACCGTGCACAGTAATTGGTAAGAATCTAAAATCCGTAATTCCTGCTAAGCAATTTACTCCTCATATACCATGTGTTGAACCTAATCAGGAAATTCAAATGGATTTTGGGGGACCAATTTTTGATGAAAAGAACAATGAAGTATATTTTTTGGCAGCAATTGATCGTTTTTCTAAATATCCAACTGCATATATGTATGAAAAAGCTAATGGACCAAATGTTCTAAAATTTTTGGACATGTACATCGAAACTCACGGAATTCCAAGATCTATCCGTTTAGACCAAGCTAAATGTTTAATTGGACATCAAGTAAAGACTTTTTGCAATAAAAACAACATTGAAATTATTGAAGCGCCTGTAAATGATCACCGTGCTATTGGGTTGGTGGAACGATTAATTCAAACAATTAAGAATAGACTCGCATGTATCAAAGAAGAGAAATTAGCTGCACACGCCTTTCATGTAAAGCATGCATTAAAGATAATCATTCACCAATTGCGAATATGTAAACAAAGAACAGCAAAGATCTCGCCCTTCGAAGCACATTTTGGGAGAAAACCTAATACCCCGCTAAGCGTGATTGCAACTAAACCGAATTTGATGAATTTGTTGTATAAGGGTATCATAAACCACTATTTAGACGAAGAAACAGTGATGCCGGAGGAAATATTGCCAGATGACAAATGGATAAGTGGATACAGAAGCGACATTGAAGTTGAAAAGGGCATGACACGCGCCACAATGGAAGCGAGCGCAAGAGAGAGGGAGAGCACGGATGGCGAATCCAGATTTCTAAAAACAAAAGCAATCCGCCCCATTCCCCTAAAAGAACGATCGGTGGAGCTAAACTTGGCTCGCAAAATCCACGGCAAAAGACGATCCAAGAAGAAACTTGAAGGCCTCTATGAAGTTCTCGCCCCAGGATCACACATCTTAAAAGTAAGCCCGACTACATCGACCATCAAGGAGCCGGGCAAACAAATTGTTACCTTCCGCAATAGCGATATTGCCAAATTCGGCACCCATCAGGAGAGACAAACTCCATTAAAAGTATATGCCGATAGACGCGGGCCACGTGCTGGGGAGAAGGTCGTTGAAGAGCTGATCCACAGCCACATTAAAGAGTTCACCCGAAAGCAAAAGGGTGATAAAAAGATGAAACATAGGAAGAGAGAGCCGGGCAGCGGAGTCTCTTCACAGCGCTCAAACATTTCTCGCGCAATGCGGGGGCGCGTCCCAAAACTGCCAAACTTCGCTGCAATCCGAAACGCTCAACCTCCACTCGAGATCAGCGAACCGACTCCAAATGCGCCTACTGATCCACCCGCAACATCATCTTCAAAACGATCCTCCGACCGTAATAGGCGAAGCCCGTCATATTATGGTTTCGAAACGTCATCTCCAGGATCAGAAATCCTACCACCGCCTAAACGACCCCGACGAGCGGGTGATGTCGAAAATTTTGCACCACCTGTCACCGTTGTCGAATCGGTACAACAAATCTTGGAAATACAACCGGAAGAGCAAAACGTGTCACCACAGATTGGTTCTGTCTCGCCTCCCGCGGTACGAAATGTACCTTTGCTAGAGACGGACACCCCGACATTGGCTAGATCCATGACTGCTCTTGATGCAGAGGAACAAGATTACTAAAATGAAGATTGGAACTTGTAAAACTCAAAAAAAAACTGAAAAGACATTTTATATTGTATTAATCATCGTATTTTTAGTTATGATAACCAGCAAATATATTGATATTATCTATTTAACCGGGGACCTTGTATTAATTTGTAAATATTGTTATTATTAATTATATCTGAAAAATTGTATATTACAATTTTTCTTCTTGCTGCGAAGGGTATGTGATACCTGATGGTATATTTATTCATTTTATTTAATCATTGCAGTAAAATTTATTTGATGCCTTAAATTAGTTCAATTACTTTCACCTTCATTAATTTGTTCAATTTGTTTACCTTATGATTTCATTCCGTTGTCTGATAGTTTCCCGCTTCGTGATCAGACATGTCTGATCACGTATTCACGTTGTGCCCAAGTGGCTCCAATCTGTTTAATTCATTCCTCTTAATTTATGCAACTCAATTCAGTTTGCAAAACTGTCTCTTGTTCTCCCGCTCCGCAAGTAAGCGAAACAAAAGTTAAAGTAGATCTAGCTCCGCGAATCACTCATAAACATTCTGTCTGCATACTCGCAACGCGAATCACCACAGCAAAATAATAAAGTACGACATGGCGCAGTCAGCTACGAAAAGAACACCTCTTGGAATCGACCCTTTCTGGGACAAACCGACACCGGACCCACCACTTCGCTGGGAGAAGTGGAGAGTTCAATACAAATTAGCGCTCTTAGCCAAAGAGAATATCATCTTGGACACGCTACTTGGCCCGAAGCCTGAAATGGTGGAGCTACCCTTGGAACCCATCTATGAAGAGACGATTGTGGGTGCATCTGCACAATCAGAAAGGGAAAGGAACGCGCGCAACGCGCAACAAAAAATGAATTGGCAAAACAAATGCCAAAGACTCATCGAGATAGGCATAATGTGTGGTGACAAACCGTGGTCGTTGGCGGACCGAAAATCAGTATCTTTTCTCTACTTGAGTATTGGAATAGAGGGACGCCGTATCTTGAATTGTAAGAACCCGCATATTATGATAGATACACTATCAACTCTTAATTTCTGGAAAATCGTAGAAGAAGCATTCATCCGCCCGCGTAACATAACATTTGATAGACAAGTCTTTCTGATCACAAAACAACTCAGGGGGGAAACTGTTGAACATTTCTACGGCAAACTAAAAGAACTGGCAGAAAACTGCGACTTTGAGAACAAAGAAGAAACTCTGATACGCGATGTGTTCATCACAAACCTGATCGACCCTGAGATCCCAAAAGAGCTACTAAAACAAACTGATAAGCTACTAACCACTTGATATCTAAAAACTCCTTACGAAATAAGCGTCTCTTCATATTCCCCTCCCAGCAGTAGAACGAAACACAAACCGCGCCTAAAATTAGCAAAAAAGATTAAAAACCTACATATTACATTAAACCTCCCAATCAAAAATTCCGCAAAAATTGCATTTAACAGCCGCACACGAACATAAAATTTCGCTCGCTTACAGAAATTTTTTCACACCTCAATTTCTCGCTCTCTCAAAAATAGTGGTATGAATAAAAAAAACATTCTTTTCGCTCCACTCCTGTTTTGTTCAGACCCAAACAACTACTAATTTTATCACACGTTCTATTTCTTGCTTCAAAATTCACTCCAGTAAAATTGGTTAAAAAGACAATTTCCGATACTCCTCTTCGAGTCGTACAAAGACAGCGCTGCAACACAAATCCAATTCTTTGAATAGTAAAAACATAGCCGGCAGATTGCCGGAAAATAGCCGCGATAGACGATTGCGGACTTCCATGAATTGAAACAACTAAAAAGATTAGATAGACAGATCGACCACCAGTCCTTTAATAAATAAACCACTAGCACATTTTGGATTAGCTTTGGACTGTCATTTTTATGAGACACATAAGCTCTAAGGAGAAAGCTCTAATAGAGCTTTTCAAAACTAGGATCTTTTCCGTTTGTGCCCCCTCAGCTTAGTGGGCGCATATTTGCACACCTCAGATGCACGTGCAATAATTTTTACATAATGACTTACTATGTAATGGCACGTGCTCTGTAACTGGGGGGGGGGGGGGGGGGCGCATAAGGTACTGGGGGCACAAACGGAGAAGATCCCAAAAATAATATTCGAAATCAAATACTCAAGACTCTAATAATCAAGAATTAGGGCATATATGTTTGGCACGACTTAGATGCACACTATTGACCTTTAACAAATAAATTTCCGCAAAACTTCCGCAAGGCTCTATAAGGAGAAAGCCCTAATAGGGCTTTTCAAAATTAGGATCTTTTCCGTTTTGGCCACCTCAGCTTAGTGGGCGCATATTATTTGCTCCCCCCAGATGCACGTGCAAAATTTAAGGGGGCACAAACGGAAAACATCCCAAAATTAATATTCGAAATCAAAAACTCAAGACTCTAATATTCAAGAATTAGGGCATATGTTTGGCACATCTTAGATGCACACTATTGACCTTTAATAAGTAAATGTTCATAAAATTTAAAGTTCCATAAGTGAGTTCAGAAGTCATTTTTTGAGTGAGGTAAGTCATTGAAAAAGTCAGTTCCAAGAAGTCAGGGTAAGACGAAACAAAAATCTGTTAGACAAAGTAAAAAAACATAGCAGGACAAGTCCTGAAAAACAATTCAAAGAACTGAACGAAAAACTTAGAATTACTCTACCTGACTAGCAGATCAATTCAACGATGCCAGCGAAAACAAACAAAACCATCTAAAAAAATTGAGAAACAAACAATCAAACAAACTAAACAAATGTATAATCATTGACAAAACTTTGAAGCTTTTACACCTAAGGCAAAATCTGATCCCTTTGAATATACCTATTTCAAAAATAAGTTCAAAACCAAATTTTGTTTCTGAAATTGGTGCAGTATTATATCTTCAAGGACTGAAAAAATTCATTGGCCCTTGAAGATCGATTAACTCGAACATATTCAAAATTCAAAAAAAATATGACATGAAATTTTAATGAAATGTTGCTGAAAATCGTGATAATATCTTCAGAACCATTTTTTAGGAACTGATTCTAGTGTCTCTAGAGGCTATCCAGTAAACCAATTCCAAGCCTTAAAAAATTAATTGGTTCAAAGATTGATAGGCAAAAATTTTTAAAAATTTCAAATTTCAAAAAACTGAAATTCGCTCTATTAAAATGTTGAAAAATATCCAATTACCACCTAGGGATTATTTAACAACATACAATCAAACCCTGTATGAGGTTATCTGGCAAATGTTTTGAAAAAAAACTTAAAAAACTTGCAAGTTTTATCAGAAAATTTTCAAAATTCGAAAGTTTAAATTGTTGAAAACAAATCCACTGAAACTAGCAACTATGCAGTAACTTTTTTCAGACCGTGGAATAGGTTCCTGGCTCTTGAGAATGGACAAATATCAAAAATTGACAAAAACTTTAGGAAACCAAAAATTTGCTGATTTTATCAAAAAAAATGCTAAAATTCTTGACATTAAAATATTGAAAAACACTCCATTATTACTAGAAACTAAACAGTGCCCTAATAACAAACCTTAAAGGAGATTCCCTGGCACCTGAAGCTGGACAAACGCAAAAAATGACAAAGATTTTCAAAAAATTAAAAAAAAAAATTGCAAAAACTAGTATCATTTTCTGTGTTTGTTTGTAGTACCAAGACATAGCTCATAAAATGGCCATAATAAGTACTTTTGTCTCGCAAAAGGTCTTCATCAACTTTTAAAAACTTCAACCCAAGACTAATCAAGCAAAAATCTCAAAAAAATCAAAACATGAAAAATTGCACCATTTTGAGCCGAAAAACTCCTAAAAATGACCTTTTAACCTTAAATTAAGGTCATCCCAGCAGCCGCACCACTAGATGCACTTGAAGGACTACTAAAGCCCACTTTGGGCCTCTAATGAAACTTAAGGCCAGCTGGGCTTTACCAGTTTATCCCGTTTTGAAAGATCAAAGTCATTGAAAAATGTGTGAACGCATCTTAAAAAAAACAGCGCCCCAATACAATTCAAATTCTTTGAATTGTAAAAAAAAAAATTAGAAGCACTATAATAGCCGCCTAGAATTGAGGACGCGGCTATTAAACATTATAAAGGCTAAAAATGTTATCAATAAAAATATCAGACAAAATTTCACACGTTGCGCCACCGAAGCCACTATTACCAAAACAACTCGCAATACAGACAATCTGCATTCATTGAACACCCTTTGATATAAAAACTAAGACAAGTGCCACTGACGCAAAACCGAGGAATGGGAAAGAAAAATGAAAATCGCAACAAAACACCAAAAAGCTAAAATGGTACCTCTCGATTATTAATCTAGCATTAAAAATTAAATTCTTTTGTTTCATCAGTCTACTACAAAACTATAGACAGAAAAACGCTAAAGAACAATAAAATGAAAACAATGAAAAATCAGAAATTACAAATTATAATATATTTCAGCAAAAATTGCGATGTATTAAACCTTGACTTGTCAAATCTTTGTAGCATTACAATCATAAAAGCTCTAAGTCAAATAGTGAACCCGACAAAATGTTGTTAAAAGCTTAATTTAGAAATAGGCATAATACCGGAAAAAATTTATCACAATTACCCCATTTTTTTAACAGACAGCTCAAAATTGAAATCAATTAAATCGAATGACCACCTATACCATTAAAACAAATAAGTTCAACCAAAACACTCCCCAGATGCTATAAAATGGAATAAGATTGCAAAAAGAACTTCTGAAAAGTACAACAAGGCAAAATGGCAAAAACAGCTCCAAATTGCGTCTAAAATTTTTTTATCATATAACCAAAAAGGCCTCCAAACGCATTAAAACTGTTTAAGTTAATTGATACAAAGACCGTTATCCGATAAAGTTAAGTTAAAAGTTGAAAATATCTTTGCAAAATTAATTTTCTCGTTCTCTCTGAAAAATGTTTGAATAAAAACCAATCTAAATTCGCGCTCTGCTTTTAACTTTCTATTCAGCAGATTGACCTAAGACTTCTGTTCACGTGCAGCATTTGCCTTCCTCTAAAATACATCCTCTAATATAAAGTCATCGATTTTAAAAAATAGATCACCATTACTCATCGAGTCCAAGAGAAGGCCAATCATAGCCCCAGCTTTTGCTTAGCGGCTATTAAAAATTGCCAGAAAGTTACTGGTTTTGCGATAGCAAAAATTAAGTCCTGAGCTTTTACAGCCTTTTGGTGCTCATTTCTATTTAACCAAAATTGTTCCATAGGTCAGCATAATTTCGCATCTGTTTATGGAGTTTAATAATATTATGGCCACATTTTTCAAACAACCCTATTACGTAGGACTAATTGCTCTCAATCGATTGGTGGGGAGCTGTCCTTGGTTGTTGCAGCTACCGTAGGCTTAGGCAAGCTAGCCTGATTGATTTGGTCGACTGACAGTCGGGCATGAGAGGGATCTAAGCCACCAAAAATTGATCTTTACACAGCAAACTTCCCCGTTTACAGTAGAATTCAGCGGGCGGGAGGGGGGGGGGGGGGTGGGGGACGATGGTTGTCAAGGGGCATAAAATTAAGAAAAGTCATTCACATGCTCCTCGCGCATCTGTTTTGGGCGAATAACACTCATATTAGTAAAGCTTTTATAGAACTGCTGAATGATTCAATGCCCCTGAGCTTTAATAGTCTGTTTCCCATCACTAAAAATTCATCGGTCAGACACAAACCGAGAGGAAAATCGGTAGTATGAAAAATCCCATAAAGCTTAACTACTAAACTTGGATGTATTCCATGAACTTTAAATCGGATTATCTCGTACATTCCATTTCCAATTTTCACAGGTAAGCAGGACCACAATTGTAGGGGAGCAATTGTTTAATTGTGATCGCAAGCTGGTTTAAAAACTACATCTCAACACCTAATTGAATTAAAAATACGAATATAAGAAGGTTCAATTCACATTTTAAGACACTGATATCGCATAGAAATAATATGTCTGCCCATTACCACATCAAAATTATCCGAATCAAAATGCAAAATAACACCACTTCATTCCATCACATCCAATTCACGATTCAATCGTACTGATCGCGCATTATGGCTATGACAATACTTTACAGACTCCCAGTAATGAACTCAAATTGATAGTCACAACATTTTTGGAACCTTTTAGTTTACATTTGAAAATGATAGCAACGCTTTTCTGGCAAACAGCATCTGAGAACAATTTCTGCGGTGAGAACGCCTTTTAAAGACATAAATGAGAAACATTGTTTGTTGGTTCGATGACTGGAAATGAATTGGTTGCTTATTGGTATGTTAATTTGGGATAGATGATAGATTGATTAGGAAGAGTCTTCGGCGTCGATGCTCTCAGCGTATTCGGTGATCATGTCCATAGATCGAGTGTTCTGTTTGATGATGTTGACAGCCGTGTCCACAATTCTGTCACAAAATGCAATAACCTCCTCCTCTGCATCTCTGATGTCTTCCTGTGTCTCCTGGACTGCCTCTTCGTTCTCGTAAATATTGTCAGCTTGGAACGCCATCACTACTTTCATCTCGTTTGCTACAACACATTTATGATCTTCCACCTTATGAGTTCATTAATATGCTGTGGAGAAACTCCGAGCTCACCCAATTAGGAGTTGATATCAATTTCACCTCACCCAATGAGAGGGCAGGAGAATCTTTTGTCCTTAATTTAAACTCAACCAAAGAGGAGAGCAAAACAATGATATATGTCTCCCCGGTTTGATTGCACTCACACAAAAGGAGACTAGTTCGAACTCCTCAGCGTTTAGTCGATTAACTGAGCTGTCCATGTTGATTGAAACAATTATTGGACAATTATTATACAGATATAAGCCGAAAAAAAATACGTCGCCGCTCAAAACGCTATGTAAAAGTATTCAGCGATAAAAACAATAAGACTTGTTTAATTTCACTCCGCAGAAGTTTTTTCATTAGGGACCTTCATTAGACATACGAGTTCCTTTGACCTTAAAATAATTCAAATTAAAATTAAGTTTTAGAGTGGAAAAGTCATTTTATTGAGCGGTAAGCCAAGATGTGATAAAAATCTAATCACGCAGATGACGTAAAAACTTTCACTAGAGAGCAAGTGCGAGCGAGCGAGAGAGAGAGAGAGAGAGAGAGAGAGAGGAGAGAAATGCCATCACACACGCAAACGCCGTTAGTAAGAGGAAGAAGTCATTCAGAAAATTGGACTTTTTCAGCTTTGCTGTGTGAACAAATGTAAAACGAAAAGAGCGTCAGACGACAAAACAAAGAAAAATAGCAGGACAAGTCCTGGCACAATTCAAAGAAATTTTAAATAAGAAAGACTCGAACTGGAATGCATGAACTGCTTTGACAATACATGAACTGACAAAAACAAAAAATACGATAAAGAAAAAATCGGCAAAAATCAAAATCAAACAACCGCATGTAAACAAAAAATCACAATCGAGAAAGCGAATTTTTGTTCGAACACAGTTTTCGCACTCTACTTTGAAATTTAAGTGGAAACAATTCACGCCGCAAGACCACTCGCTTTTTCGCTCCACTTCCTGGTTCGGCGTGAGCAAAATCACTTCTCTACTTTGACTTCAAAAATCATGAAAATGTGTGAACTTTTCTTTAAAAAAACAAAGCCCAATGATTTCAGGAAACCCCTCGAAGGCAAAAAATTGGCCACCCTAACTGAAATAATGAACAGAGTAATTAGAAAAAAAACTGAAAGCTTTTAACAATAACATGAAACTGGACGATAAAGTATCGGACCAGAAAAGAAAAAGCATCTGATAAAATTTTCTTGGTAAGTTGAACTCCAAAACAATTATTGACAAAAGACCAAGCAACAAGTTTAGTTTTCATTCATTAGAGACTAAAAATTGATACCAAAAACAATAAAAAACTTTTTATGTAGAGAAAACGTAAGTAAGTGAACGGAAATGAAGGATACAATAAAAACAATATTATCTGCAAAATTTAAACAAATTTAGCTACAAGATATGCAGAGACTGCTAATAAGTTACTTCTCAAACATTATTTCACGAAAAGCGCCGTTCAATTGCTATACAAAAAAAAGAAACAAGAAAAATAGATTTGTATCATTCATTTCATTAAAACTGCCATGTCGAGCTTCCAGCAACACCTATTGAATAGCTGTGAATAAAAGATTCAACATGAAAAAGTACCAAAAGCACAAATTTGCAAAAAAACAGACGAAACGGACAACATTTGATTAAAATTATTCAATGAATTTACCATAAGCAACTCAAAAATAAAATCAATTTAATCAAAAGGCAGCCAAAACAACTAGAATATCTAACTTGAACCAGACCTCCCCAAAAGCAATAGTTAAAAAAAATTCCAACTTTAAATGAAGTTTTTAACATTCGAGAGCACATAGAGCCAAAACACTTTCATCGGAGCAAATAGAGTAATGAAGTGCTTGAAAAAAAATAGGTTAAAAAACTGTAGGCTAAAAAGATTAGAAAAACGGAAAAACTGCAAAAATTAGTTCGATATTTCTCGACCTGTTAAAAAAACGTTTAATGCCAATAATACTGTAACCACTTGATATCTAAAAACTCCTTAAGAAATAAGCGTCTCTTCATATTCCCCTCCCAGCAGTAGAACGAAACAAAAACCGCGCCTAAAATTAGCAAAAAAGATTAAAAACCTACATATTACCTCAAACCTCCCAATCAAAAATTCCGCAAAAATTGCATTTAACAGCCGCACACGAACAGAAAATTTCGCTCGCTTACAGAAATTTTTTCACACCTCAATTTCTCGCTCTCTCAAAAATAGTGGTATGAACAAAAAAAAACATTCTTTTCGCTCCACTCCTGTTTTGCTCAGACCCAAACCACTACTAATTTTATCACACGTTCTATTTCTTGCTTCAAAATTCACTCCAGTAAAATTGGTTAAAAAGACAATTTCCGATACTCCTCTTCGAGTCGTAAAAAGACAGCGCTGCAACACAAATCCAATTCTTTGAATAGTAAAAACATAGCCGGCAGATTGCCGGAAAATAGCCGCGATAGACGCTTGCGGACTTCCATGAATTGAAACAACTAAAAAGATTAGATAGACAGATCGACCACCAGTCCTTTAATAAATAAACCACTAGCACATTTTGGGTTAGCTTTGGACTGTCATTTTTATGAGACACATAAGCTCTAAGGAGAAAGCCCTAATAGAGCTTTTCAAAATTAGGATCTTTTCCGTTTGTGCCCCCTCAGCTTAGTGGGCGCATATTTGCACACCTCAGATGCACGTGCAATAATTTTTACATAATGACTTACTATGTAATGGCACGTGCTCTGTAACTGCGGGGGGGGCGCATAAGGTACTGGGGGCACAAACGGAGATCCCAAAAATAATATTCGAAATCAAAAACTCAAGACTCTAATAACCAAGAATTAGGGCATATATGTTTGGCACTACTTAGATGCACACTATTGACCTTTAACAAATA
The DNA here is from genome assembly GCF_964194025.1 of Convolutriloba macropyga. NCBI lineage: Eukaryota > Metazoa > Xenacoelomorpha > Acoela > Convolutidae > Convolutriloba > Convolutriloba macropyga. Next base: position 22,340,085 of record NC_134477.1, read on the forward strand.
AATTTCCCCAAAACTTCCGCAAGGCTCTATAAGGAGAAAGCCCTAATAGGGTTTTTCAAAATTAGGATCTTTTCCGTTTTGGCCACCTCAGCTTAGTGGGCGCATATTAATTGCACCCCCCCCCCGATGCACGTGCAAAATTTGAGGGGGGGGGGCACAAACGGAAAAGATCCCAAAAATAATATTCGAAATCAAAAACTCAAGACTCTAATATTCAAGAATTAGGGCATATGTTTGGCACATCTTAGATGCACACTATTGACCTTTAATAAGTAAATGTTCATAAAATTTAAAGTTCCATAAGTGAGTTCAGAAGTCATTTTTTGAGTGAGGTAAGTCATTGAAAAAGTCAATTCCAAGAAGTCAGGGTAAGACGAAACAAAAATCTGTTAGACGAAGTAAAAAAACATAACAGGACAAGTCCTGACGTACAATTCAAAGAATTTTCATTGACTAAACAAAAAACTAGACCTAGAATGGACTATGAATGGATTGGGAAAACCATTTAGAAAAAAATTCGATCCAAAAAATTGAAAAAACAGTAAAAATCAAAGTGAAATTGCCGCATGTGAACAAAAAACCACTAGCGAGAAAGCGAATTTTTGTTCAAACACCGTTTTCTCACTCTACTTTAAATTTAGAGCGAAAAAATTTCACACCGCAAAACCACTTGCTTTTTCGCTCCACTTCCTGTTTCGGCGTGACCCAAATCACTACTCCAATTTGACTTCAAAAATCATGAAAATGTGTGAAGATCTTAAAAAAAAGACAGCGCCCCAATACAATTTAAATTCTTTGAATTGTAAAAAAAAATTAGGAGCACTTTAATAGCCGCCTGGAATTGAGGACGCGGCTATTAAAAAGACACGAACACCTCAATATAGCTACGCTCAGCTTACAACTTTGCAGCTGTAAAAAGTGCAGAGAAAGATGACACCCCGTTACTTCTCTCTGACCTCCTAAAAGCCCCAACAACTTTTCTCACAGACTGCAGCTCACAAAGACACAGATGCAGGACAATATTTTCCATTACTTAGCTGATTAATTCAATTGTGCTTTTTTCACATCTGTTGTATTCTCCGACATCAACTGTTGTTCTCATCCGTTTTTCTCATTTCTAGAAGTTTTCTTGAACAGCAAATCAGGGAAAACAACCAATCAAATGCTAATAACCTTTTAAAATTCTCACTTACCAAGCGTGATTATGTTTTCCAACTCTCGGTCAAATTCACTTCTGGACTGGTCAGCCAATTTAACTATTTCAGATGCTTCGCCCTCGATATCAACAGGTGCAATGGTTGCAGCGGGTGCCTCGGTTGCGGCAGCCGTGGTCAGAGGCACCACAGGGGTACTAGCACCAGTAGCCGATCTTCTTCGTCTCTTCACAGGAGCTTCTGTCATCTGCATCTCTGACTCGTAATCCAAAATCATCTCGGCAATGTCTTCAATTGTCACCGTAATATTCTTCCCTGAAATTCATTCAAAGTATTTTACGCCGGAATTGGCCTCTAATTTCTGAAAACTTCTCCAGCTGCGGGTTTACAGTTCATGACCTTTCGGTCAAAATTATATTTCAAGTTTGGAAGAAGGTGTTGAGAATTTTACATATTGAATGCACATCTTGATCTTTTGAAATAATTCAGCAAAAATTGCTCAGAGTTATATTGCGATCCTTAAAATTGTCTTATGTTTTTATCTGATTGAATACATCTTTAATACAAACCATTGTAGCAGCTAGGTTACGAGTTTAACCTTCTCTTTAAAAAATGTCACAAAACATTTCGGTTTCCACGCTTAAATAAAGATTACAGCAACCGATGAGTTAACGCATTTTATTGTTCCCACTTTCTGGATTAGAATGAGGTTGGAGCGTTTCAATTTTTTTTGTTCTCATTTTAATATTTGCGTTGGACTAGACAAGTTCGTTAGCCGAAAGAACCAATTGAACATAGCCGGCAGATTGCCGGAAAATAGCCACCGTTGACGCACTTGATGCACATCGTGATTGACACAGGAAGAGAAAAAAAGAGATAAATTGACCAAATCTTTTTCTAATTTTTTTCAGTGTCCAAAAGTGTTTTAATTCAGCTTCTAAACGCAAAGCTAAAAAGATACCGATGTCAGTTAACAAACACTCTAATGAACTTTGATAACCTAATTCTCAATGACTTAATGACCGGGCTTTATTGGTTTATCCCGTCTCTTCTGATTTTACTCTTTTAACCTTGACTGCCCTCACTATCTTGGGCAATCATTGAGTGAATGGATTTAAAAACCATTCAGTTGAAACAGTTAGTTAAGTAAGTCAGAAGTCAAACGTGAAAGTCGTGTCTTATGTAAAACGAAAAAGGTGATCAGAAGGTAAAGCGAATTAAAAAACATAACAGGACCAAGTCCTGACGTAAAATTCAAAGAATTTTAAATGAGTAAACAAAAAACTAGACCTAGAACGGAGTATGAGTGAATTGGGAAAATCATTTCTAAAAAAAATCAGATCAAAAAATATTTACAAAAAAAGAAAATCAATGTCAAAATCGAAAAAACTGCAAAAATCACGGTGAAATTGCCGCATGTGAACAAAAACTACAAGCTAGAAACCGAACTTTTGTTCAATAACCGTTTTCCCACTCTACTTTAAAAATAAGAACAGAAAAATTTCACGCCTAAAAAACTACTCGCTTTTTCTCTCCATTTCCTGTTTCGGTGTGACCAAAATCACTACTCCAATTTGATTTCAAAAATCAGGAAAATGTGTGAACAGATCTTAAAAAACGACAGCGCCCCAAAACAATTCAAACTCTTCGAATTGTAAAAAAGGAGAGCGCCTAAATAATTGCTGTTTGAGAAGCTAACGGCGGCTATTAAAAACGAATTTATTCAATTTTTTTTAATATAGTAGCATTTACCAAGCAGAAAAAAACTTATTTGGGTCTTTCTCTTCTTACCAGAAATTAAATCCAAAATTTCCTTTTTGTCATTAAATATCTTCAACCAGCCTCGTTACAAATAGAAACTAACACTAAATATGTTAACGCCAACGTATAAAAAAGTCAAAAAATGTTTTTAGATAAAGCTGAAAAACATGAATACTTTCTATTTTTGAATTCATTATTCAACATAAACCTATATCATGCCTTCTAAATATTCATTACTAGTTTCATTCAAAAGAAACTAAACGAATAACAAAAACGAAACACTTGATTTACAAATTAACAGAAAAAGTTCAAATTTGATGGCTACCCCTAATTCAGGAAGAATATAAGAATAGTTAAAATCGAGGCTCCTATATGAGTATCGGTTTGTTTGAATGGCTCCTATATCAACCGAAACAATAGTATTTTTCAGTTGGTTAAGAAACAAAGATCAATGTTTTCAGGAAGAAAAATTACAATTTTTTCAAATTTCCTTATACTTACGTTGATCATGAATATTACTTTCTAGAGTAAATGTAGGATTAGATTAGACTAAAATAGACACAACAAAAGAATACTAGGATACGTTAGAAAACGTCAGAAAGCGTAATTTATTGAGAACAAGAAAATGAAAAATTTGTTACTTTCTTTAATTCTTGTTGTTATTTTTGCAGATAATCAAGGTGATTTTCGATTTAGGACTCTCAAATTGGCTCCAGTTTAGTAATAACTCAATCAACTGAGAGAGTAAAAGATCTATCTGCATGCTTTCACATTATAAAAAACATAAAACGACTAAATTGCTCTCGAATGACAGGCGGCGCAATTTATTTAATTCAGGGGCTGTAGCCTCGATATAATTTTCTTTATGGGTGTGAAAAAATCAAACGTCAGTAGGATCCGCAGCCCGAATTCCTGATAACGTTTCTGTTACCTCGACGGAGGTATCGACCACTCGGCTATCAAGTACTTGTCATCGAGTGTAACAACAAACTATTTCGGAGCGAGCAATTGAAATCACTCAGAAATCAAGAAATGCGTGAAAAATCACTTGAGAAGTAAAGGACTACTCTAGAAGCAAAGCGCTCAACGGTTAAGCAAAAAATTTGCATTAAAAAGGACATACGTTTACAATAGTTCCTCATTCGAGAGAAATTAAAAACAAACTAAAAAAATTTTGGGATCTTCATCCCAAGTACCTCCGAAATCTGAATCAATGTCCACCAGAGAGTGTTAAATTAAATGAGCCTGGAAGTTATGGACCAGATTTATATGGGATTTTGAAAACCAGATTAACAGAAAAGAAACAATTTAGAAAAACAAGAAATTCATCTTATTAAGTTCATCTAAATATCGAATCTCTTGATATTAAATTGACACAAATTATGCCCATAAGGAGCCTTCCACTTTATGAGCAGTTGAAAACCTTTTATGAGCAGTTGAAAACCATTAAAAGGACAGACCAAAAAATACTCTTAATTAAAGGATGATATGTTATATTCTGATAAAGAATCTGACCTACGTTTAAAGTGACACAAATTCACTTGACCTTATCTCTTTGAACTAAAGTAAAGAAAAGTCAATTTTAAAGTGAGGAAGTCATTTTTGAGAGTGAGGTAAGTCACGTGTGACAAAAAACTTAATCACGCAAATGAACCGAAAACTCGCTCCACTAAGAGTGAGAATTGACGCACAAATTGCATGAACAAATGTACAAAAAGCAGATTTGAAGTGGTTCTGACGTCAAATGGTTGTAACAAAAATATTGACGAAAAAATAAACATACCCGGCAGATTTAGGGAAAATAGCCGCCGTTGATTCCCATAACTCTATTGGGATTGAAAGATAAGAAAATATCAATAAAAATTGATTTTTGTATTAAAAACATCTGTAAGTGCGATTTATTTTGATGTCATTTCGTAATTGAACATACTTCTGTCTCTCAGCGAGAGGCTACAGGGTCTACTATCAATACCTATAAGCATTATAGATAGTAACTAAAACTTATGAGAATAAAGTTCAAGTACCGGGCATCTAAAAATGGGCTTTATGGGTTTATCCCGTGTCTATTTCTAACTTTGATTTTTTATACTGACTCTCTTCATTTTGAATTGCTTTGCTGAGCAGCTGCTGTCTAAAAGGACTTTGAGCAGAATGACAGAAGAGTGAAACTAGCCTAGAGAAGTCAAAGATTTCACGCAAAATGTCGAAAAAGCGGCAAAATGGGTAAAGCCAAAAAGAAGTTCGAAGAATTAAAAAAACATAGCAGAACAAATCCTGACGTATAATTCAAAGAATTTTCATTGACTAAACAAAAAACTAGACCTAGAATGGACTATGAATGGATTGGGAAAACCATTTAGAAAAAAATTCGATCCAAAAAATGAAAAAACAGTAAAAATCAAAGTGAAATTGCCGCATGTGAACAAAAAACCACTAGCGAGAAAGCGAATTTTGGTTCAAACACCGTTTTGTCACTCTACTTTAAAGTTAGAGCGAAAAAATTTCACGCCGCAAAACCACTCGCTTTTTCGCTCCACTTCCTGTTTCGGCGTGACCAAAATCACTACTCCAATTTGACTTCAAAAATCATGAAAATGTGTGAACAGATCTTAAAAAAACAAAGCCGGAAGAATTCCGGAAACATCTCGAAGGAGAAAATTGTCCATCCTTATGGCTAAACAACTGAACAACTATTGTGAACCCTGAACCTCCATAAATGCCATAAAAAATTAAGGAAGAATAGAAACGGCGTTCAAAAACAAGTAGTAGAAGGAAACATAAAGCCGAATAAAGTTCCTTTGCAATTAGATTAATGAAAAGCTCGCAAAACAATGAGCAAGTCATAAAAGGCTAAGAAACTTGTCTGAGATTAAAAAAAGAAAACATTCAAAAAATAAGAAAGATGGTTTTAAAATTTCTCAATTTTTCTGTCAATTTTCCTCAGAAAAAAAATGAGTTATACCAAGAAAACTTTAGACAAAAAGTAACTGAATATATCTTAACAAGCTGTTATCCAAATCCCACTTAAAGCATTAAAACAAAAAAAACGGCAAAAAATCATTAAATTTCGTCTAAAAATCAGCAAAACTGATCAAAAATCTACAAATTAGCATTAAACTTAAATGTACTACATTTTTGGCTACACAACTAGGACAACTACTGTAAACCCCAAACCTCCACAAATGCCATGAAAAAATTAAGGAAGAATAGAAACGGCATTCAAAAACAAATTGAATAAAAAACTATAAAAACTTAAGTTTTTTTAACTTGAGTTTTTTTTTAATAGTACAAGGAAACGTAAAGCCGCGTAAAATTCCTTTCCACTTAGGGCAATGGAACATTCGCAAAACAATGGGCAAGTCATAATAGCCTAAGAAAGTTGTCTAAGACTAAGAAAAAAGAAAAACTGCAAAAAAAATAAGAAAAATGGTTTAAAATTTCTCAATTTTTCTGTCAATTTTCCGAAGAAAAGAATGATTTACACCAAAAAGACTTTAGTCAATTGGTAGCTGAATATTCCCTAAGTAACAAGCTTCCATTCAAATCCCACTTAAAGAATTAATACAAAAAAGAGGCAAAAAATCATTAAATTTTGTCTAAAAATCAGCAAAACTGATCAAATACCTCCAAATTAGCATTAAACTCAGAATTAACTACTTGAAACCTTCAATTCCTATCAAAACAAGCCTAAAACTAATACAATATCATAATCAAACCTCATAACCATCAAAAGTTGCAAAAAAAACTGCTTTTAAAAGCCGCAAGTGAACAAAAAAAACTCGCTCGCTCAGAGAAAATTTTTTCACACATCAATTTCTCGCTCTCTCAAAAACAGCGGTATGAACAAAAACCACTCTCTTTTCGCTCCGCTCTTAACTTTTGTTCAGCCCCAAAATCACTCCAAATTTTTTCACGCGTTTCATTTCCCGCTTCAAAAATCAGTCCAATAAAATTGACTTAAAAAAACAGGACTTCTCCAATACTCCTCTTCGAGTCGTAAAAAAGACAGCACCCCAATACAATTCAAATTCCTTGAATTGTAAAAAGGAGCGCTATAATAGCCGGCTGAGAAGATGAGGGCGGCTATTCAAAAAAACCAAGAGAAGGCAAGGCCAATAATAGCCCCAGCTGCTATCATTAATCAAAACTTATATCTGAACTCATATTTCAGATACTTGTAATATGCAGAACCAAACAAAAAGACAATATTTAGTGAGAAGGCCCCGAAGAATGTTGTCTTTCGATTTCAATTTGTCTTCTTTTCCGTTGATTCTTGTTCCACTTGAGAAATTATTGAGAATTTTCCAATTGATTAAGATGTTTCACTTCTAAACATACAGAACTTACCAGAGTGATACTCAAAACTCGTTAGAAAAATGAGACAAATTTGGAAATAAAAATGTCAATCTTACCTGTTATTTTTAATGATTTCTTTGTTCTTTACAGTTGTCTTATTTTGAAAAGAAACCCGGATCTTTTCCGTTTGTGCCCCCCAGTATACGTTATGCTCCCCCGAGTTACAGAGCACGTGCCATTACATAGTAATCTTTATGTAAAAATATGGAACAATCGTCTGGAGGGTGCAAATAATATGCACCCAGTAAGCTAGGGGGGTGGGGGGGGTACAAACGGAAAAAATCCATTTCCCCTCTATCAACTAACTCGCGTAGCAAATTTACACTATTGGCGATGAAAAATGCTCTTCCTCTTCGAAAAAGATTTCTCTAGAAAACTTGAGATGTATGTTGAATCATTCTGTGCTACACACAGACTCGCACAAGCCGTCTTGCTAAATATTTACCGATTCGTTGCTGTAGACTTTGTTTCAATCATGTGAAGCGAAATAATTAAACGTGCTTTATTAGACATGTTTAAAAAAGAATCGGAAGAGCAACTGACCATCTTTCCATAGTTTGTAGGCGATCTCCTTGATGGAAGAGGAATGATCCACACAGTAGGCGTTTGCCTGTTCAGCATCAATAAGGACCTGCTCTCCTGCCTCTGAGGCCAACTCCCCTATCATGTCATCCGTCTCCTTCATTATCTCATCAGCCAAGTTGATTATTCTCTACATAACGCAACAACCCCAATTTACTCCATTTTCAAAATGAGGGAGAGATAACACTATATTATTGTATAGGGATAGCTGTCGCTAAATATATAATAATAAGTGTAAACGATTTATGTACAAACACAAATAGTTTTTATTCCAGTTTATGGTCACAGCTCATTTAAAGCGGAAGTCATGCCATGTGCTAGTAGCTTTTTGGATAGGAACTGATGTTGCCTTGTCTATCAAAATTTTTTCAATCGACCTTTGAATACCTGTATACTTACACTTGTATAGTAACATAGTAACACGCGGTAGCTGAAGATGTTAACACTATCATCAACGCACGAAACTCTGGTTGTCTCACAAAAAAGGATTGATAATTCCCGATGCCACTACTATTTACAGCCGATTCCTGACGTATGACCATTCCATGATTTGAAGAAAACCAGCTTAAAAAAGTCGCAACTCACCCGGCACTTATACTTTCTCAATGACTTGTTTATCAGAAGTGTCCTTGAAGTCGAATAACTAACAATCAAACGCGATTAACAAAAACCTAACCCATCAAAAGCTCTCAAACGTCCAGCGGGCGTGCGAATCAATTAAAAAATGTTAACGCAGGGGGTAATCACCAAGTGAGCTTCAAGCAATTTATTACACCTTATTTTACAACACTACTAAATTAGGTCGGAAAATGATATCAACTTTGTCGCACTTTTCATTTGATTATTTTAGTAAAACGCAAACATGAAGAAGTCAAGCATGTTATAAGTCACTTATAAAGTAAATCCACAAAGATAACACATTTTATGGGAAGAACTTCTTCCGAAAATGAACTTCTGTATCCTCCGTGTTAGCTATTTTCAGCAAGAACTTTCTGATCGTTGTTAGTTGAAGACGAACCAAAATACCTGTCTGCGCATCGTTGAATTCGGAAACAGCGCAGACCAAATAAGAAATTTTGAGAAAGTTGTTATTTGGAACAAGATATAAAAAGAGCCATAATCTAAACTTCACAAATGACTAAGTCAGAAAAAAGCCAGAGTTCTTCAAGCTACTAATTTAATTAATCTAACGAATGTACACTTCTATTATAATTGATGACAAAGAAATATAAACTTAACAAGAGATCAAGAACTCTGATTTCAATATATTCGAAGAGCAGTTTCATCATAGGATCTTATACCGTAACTGCTTTTCGTGAGAAATCACTGTAACTAGTATCGCTTAGTTTGGATTGTTTTTATAGCAACTGTGACAGTAAATACAGTCATATTCCACTCTCAGGCAAGATCTGTGGTGCAATAAAAATCTATTCAGAAAGTTTGTTATAGACACAGGACAGAGGAAATGTGTTCTATCACGGCTTTTTGAAGAATCTGTAAAAGCAAAAGTTTTATCCATCTGAATTGAATCTTGTTTCCCTGACAAACCATGATTTGATTTATTCATAACCTGCACTGTAACTTCTGTCCAACTATTTTGCCACAAACACAAAAACGAACACAATTTGATTTTGCACTTCCCGCTAACGCTCAAAAGCCGCGTCAAATTAAAATTGTGGCCAAATATTTTTCCTCGCGCTTTCGATGACAAGACTCAAAAAGAAAGCTCCCCTCTTACTGAGTGACAAGAATCTGACATCTCTTGAGACTAAAATAACGACTGAGCTCTGATTATATTTATGGAATCTGCTTATGCCAGTCAACTGGAGGCAACTGGCACAATCGAATGAATATTCAGGCGTTAATGAAAATAGCAGACGTATCAAAATATAGAACATTTATTGCTGGCCAACAAGAGTTCAGAAAATGTTAAAACTGTTTTATGATTGGCTGATTGCTCCATAATCAACTCAACAAACTTTCCATGTTTTAAAATATGAAGTGAGCATTAACATAAATATGCTCAGAAATCGCGTTAAGCCGAAAAAGAAAAAATGTATATTCTGGGAGGAACTGATATCAAATCTGGCCTTTGCCGGCCAGATTTGTTGAAAATTCTATATTTTGGTAAATATTTGTTGAGACGTCACCAAATATTTCGTCGATACTTGTGAACATATTTAAAAACGCGAAGCCTTAAAGTTTACATGCGAAAGCAGAAAGTTGAATAATTAGACTACGTTGCTGCCATTTTTAAGTGGTAAGCATCTCTACATTTAGCAATTGGACTCAAAATGTCCTGCAAATAAATTGAGCAATGGACAAGTAATTCGATGTTTTGTGGCATCTTTCAACGTCGTAATAGTATGAGTAGTTAAAGTAACCTGGAGTAACTCGTTGTTCTCATCCTGGATCTGCTCGGCCTCTATTTTGATCTCGAGTGCTGACAGTCCATTGCCCATTTGGGAGGACATCTCGGTTGAGGCACCAACCACTGCCTCTGTAGTGGCTGTCCCTCTGACAAGTCCATACTCCAAACAAAAGCACAACAACAAAACACCTGAAAGTCAACAAACTTCTCCGTTATTAAGCCACGACCACGCCACCTCCTTATACCAATATGTCAGTAGATAACAACAGATCATTGCGAATATCGAATGAGATGGGGGTTACAAGGGACATACACTCAATCTGCAGATTCATCCAGCTTAGTGGACATTTAACAGCTCGGGCTATTTTTGCAGGATAATGTGTTATCTAAAAACCATTGATCAGAATAGATCTCCGAAATTCTGCGTACGAGTTATTTCCGGCCATTAAAACTACCGCATTATAAGTACTCAGGTCAACAGTTCAACTGAAACGATTATCATTCTCAACACACTTTATCGGGGTTTCAACGAGTATATAACAGTATACTCAATTAATACAGAAACGAAGCGATATATATATATATATATATATATATATATATATATAAAAATCACAAGCCTTATTTACCTCAAAGTAAATCTTCGACTACACTATCCTCGGAGCTTGAAACCACAATTAAGTTACTTTTTTTTCAATATACTAACCAGATTTGAATTGAGAAGACCTCATATTGAAAACTGTAGCACTAGGAGCAGAGCAGATAATAAGGAGAGAAGGGATTGTGGGACAATAAACACGTGCTTGATAACTTGAAAAATTAAGAGACAGCAACTTTTCGTAGATTATGATGTAAAAGTTGTAGTAGTTAATTTACACCAATATACAAAATGACAAATGATTTTGATTCCAAAGTGGGCTTCGGCGAAGCGTGACTTGTTCACATGCAGACGGTACAGGCGCTTAGTTCATTAAGGAAATATAAAATGAAACATCTGTAGTCCAACCACTAATATTCACATATGGCCAGTGAAGGAGAAACAAATATCTTGTTTTTTTAATTCCATTATTTCATTACAAAACCCAATCTCGATCACAGATGGTGGCGTTAAGCTGAACAAAGTCTTCACAAGTTAATGGCACATTTTTGAATGTTAAAACCTCAGATCTTTCTTACAATATTGAGTTGACATTCCACTTTACACGGCTTGTAACAATTCTATCTTATAGTTTTCCTTTTCATGAATCCTATTTTGCAATATCTCTCATAACGTTAGGAATAGATAATATAGGATTGTGGCCATCTGTTACACCAAAAACTAAAACGCATTATATTGGAGCCATTTAAGTTTTTGGACCAGATTTTGAAAAAAAGACAGTTTGGAAAATTCACTAGAAATTTTATAGCAATGATTGTGTAACAATGCGGTCCCATTACAAAAGCTGCTCCACTGTCGTTCAGTTTCTTAATTTTATTTCGAGGAGCGGTCCAGAGCACGTGCCATTGCAGAGTAAAATATGGCAGGTGCGTCAAATAATATGCACCCACTAAGCTGGAGGGGAGTGGTTCACAAACGGAAAGGATCCTAAAATGAAAACAAATTCTGGTTAAAAAAAACTTGGTGATGCGGATATGCTTTGGGACATCATTCATCTTCGTTATCAATCAAGAGTTGATACTAATCACACTTCTTCAAAGTGCTTTTTCTATCAAAGTTTTTGAAGGCAAAATGAGGAACGAAAATATCCGGAAGTTCTAGTTTGAATTATATAGCTGAAACAATACATTAGGAAGCTCTCTGCGCGAAAAGAGGACAGCTACGCTGACATCATGGCAAATTTAAGGACAAAAATCAGCTTCGTTCTCCTAAGGAGGTCCATATTCTGCATTCGAGACTCTAAGAGACTTAGGCAGCGCGAAACTGTTGATTCTTCAATGGAGCTGATGTTGAAGAGGGGAGATTTTTAGTTTGACTCATCTGACTCAATTCGCCAATATTTCTTTGTTTTCAAGAGTTGTTTTACAATTTGATCAACTGATATTTGTGTTATACTGAACGTATGCTATACAAAAGTTAGTTAGCACCCCTATTTGGATCTATTGTTTGCCCCCCCCCCCCGTGTTTTTTACACCCCCAGTTACAAATTATATCTTGTTATATAGCACGTTACTATGTAAAAAAGCACGTGCTCCTGTGGGGCGTAAAAATATAAGCTAACTATGGTGCGGGGGGCAAACAGAATAGATCCCTCTATTTTCATAAAGAAAAAATATTACTCACACTCAAAATCAGTTTAAGAACAATTTTTGAATTTTTTCCGAGGCTTCAATTGTTATCAAACCGTATTATAAACTATCTCAACGATTAAAATTCAAGGGATCTATGTTAACCCCCCCCCCCCCCCCCCCCGCTAAGTCCGCAAAATTTTTACGACCCCAAGTCTTCAGAAACCAAACTGTCACACGCTCAATTGCCGCCTCGTTCTCACATGATACATCCCTTATTTTTTTTAAAAAACCAAATAATGAAATGCACCGACCAAATAGACCCCTTAGTGAAGTTATGGCTTCCTATACCTGCAAAGCCAGGATACAATCTACCGCCTTTGGCTGATACAGGCTACAAAAGGCTCAAAACATACAGCGTATAAATCGACAGATTAATTGGGGCATAAAAGTGTGTTATATGAGACGTAAATTCGATGATGTCCTTACAGCTGAATTAATTATTTCAAACTTTACATATCGAAACTCCACATAGACTTGAATCAGATGATAGTATCAGAAACATTTAAAAAATGTGCGAACCGCTTACAATTAAGTATGTTAGAATATAGTTCTGGAAGCGTAATGGAATTAGAGCCCAAACCCGACGCTGAGCTCGAATTGCCGAAGTTTTCCCAGAACTATACTCTAACTTATTTGGACCTCAATTTCGCTGTTCAAAACTCAGAGAGAATTCAATTAAAATTTATAGTAACTTTGCACTTCTCGTGCAGCAAATCAATCCAACAATTGAATAACCGTTCGACCCAAATAATATTTTTTTCTGAATTCCATGATATTATTGTACCAGCGAATGGATCGCAGAGGTCGTCAGCCAGCTCTGCTGCGTCACTCTCATTGTCACTCTTTATGGTGTTTAGAAAAATTAGTAATTTATAAAAAATTTTTCATTATAATGACTCAATTTAGACCTTAAAAAGTCCTCTTAGCCGAAGTTGTTGTATTTTGTTACTGTTTCCCGTTTTCAAATATTGTCTTCAATTATCTTCGAAAACTGTATGCTTTGTCTCATGACAAAAAATTAGGCGTCCAGTAAAATTATTCAAGAAACATGCCTTAAGGCTTCAAAGAGTTTTTTCCAAGAAGTTTGCTCAGTTGATTGCTCATTTTATACCATTTTGTAATGTTGAACTCTTTGCGACAAGTTTGAAAAGCGAGCGAAAAACTGATTAAGTTGAAAGTCTAGCATGATATGAAATGTGAAACCTTGCAAAAAAAGTAGGACGCTTGAAAAATAATGACTTCTTGCTTGATAAATTTTCAAATCTTGTGATCAAACCTAACTTTATTGTTGATTTTTTTAACAGCAAAATTGAGGCCTAAAACAGAACAAACGGACAAAACAGCTGATAGTAAGAACGCAAAAGCATGCTAAGAAGGGCAAAAGATCTTTGATTTTGAAGAGCATACAAAAACGGAATAAGTTACACTTTAACGTTAGAGCGATAAAGAACAAAACTCTTTTCAAAAGAACTTTAACAGAGTTTTGAACGTCAGCATTGAAATTTTCCAATAGATGGATGGTTAGGATCATTCGTGTCTTATTTTTATATATAGTGGAATGAACAGCTTAATGACTAACATCAATTAATAACCAGAAGAATAATCTAGAAATTTGATTATTTCAATAAATGTTCGAGATTCAAAAAGGATTGTCAATTAAAAATTTTCTTATGAACGTTTTCGAACTGTTACTTCATCGTCAGGTTATAAATAAAACAAACTGCTAAAATAAAAAGCCGGAAAATAAATTGCAAATCACTAAAATCACTCTTTCAAGGAAATTTAATACGAATTTTTACACATCTCTAATCGTATCTACAAAATTTACATATGAGTAAATATACTTTTACAATTTGATGTAGCAGATGCAATGTAGCAGATCAATAAATATTCGTGATTAATCTGAAGGCATGTAAATCTTAACCTTTTGGTTATATTATCAGTTTCAAGTTTGAAAAAAAAGAACAGAGATATTTAGTTCTCTATTTAGTTTTGTTTTAAAAAAAAGAAGCAAAACAAAAAATCCTCAACCATGGGTGAAAATGGGCTGGTCCGGGGCCCTCCCAACACTACGTCTTTGCAACGTGTTTGGTGTTTATCAATGAAATTAAAATATTAGCAGTAGTAGTGATAGTACTAGGCAAGGCCTCTACGAGAACGTGTGAGGGCGACAACCTATAAAATCACAGATTAAGAGCTGTCTCGATTAGGGTTACCTTCCGAGGTTACTCCACTGAGGTCTTAATGTGTCTCCAGAATATTTTATATTCTTAAGGCTTACCTGACTAACTAAAGTTCTATATCTCTAGTCTGTTACTCTTCTATCTGAGCTTCAGTAGACAGTGCACGGGCCCCAATGCTAAAGACTAACGTATATCTCAATACAAAACAAGAGCGGAGTAGAGAGAGAGAGAAATATACTTTATTATTATATCAGGTCTGACTCTGATCGGAACCAACTAAAAGAGTGAAAGGGAAAACAGTTAAACATTTAAGGAAAGGTATTTCTCCCTTTTAACCAATCAGGAACGAGTATTTAAGTCTTTATTTATTTTCATAAAAAAATCTCCTCTTCTTTGTTGGATGTCAATCAACATTGACTCCATCTTTCCGGGGATTTGTGAATTTTTAGGAAGTTTTAAGTACTACAGTCAGTCAATTTCTCATTGATCTCTCTGAAGTGTTTTCTTTTTCTTTTTTGAATGTGTTGCGTTTTGCCGGTTTGTCAGTAGGTCAATTCCCAGACACAGGTTGCCCACAAAGCAAGGATTGAACATCAACAACCACAAAAGTATCTATTCCAGTACCACTTCCAGTGGGTGAAGGTCCTTTTCGGTCGGCCCCTGTGTTGATGTCTGAGGCTCTCCTGATGTCCGGTGACTTACCTGATTTACCTGACTTCTTTTTGTTTGCTTATTCTAGCTGGTAGAAACTCTTTGTTACTTAGTATCCCTTCTGCTTGGAAAAGTTTTGTTATTTTTTTTACATAGAATTCGCTGGAAAGATTGAGGGTAGTTAGGTGACATCAACAAAATTTGGTGACATGGAATTTTTTGGCCATGTTAAATTTTGTTAATGAAGATGAACAAGTATTATTGCTTTTGATGTCTCCCTGAGTCATGAGCTATTCTGATGACTTAATCATTACGAACTGTTATGTCATACTTTTACAGGTTTTAGCTTTGTTAGTTGTTACGGTTTTGTTAGGATATGCGTTTTGCGTATCTGTAAATTATGTCAAGGTTACTTTAACACGCTTATAGCTTAATAATGGTTATGTGCAAAAATGTCCAATTGCCTTACTCCAATTAACGGTTATTTCATACTTTTACAAATTTAGTAAAGGTATCTGTCCGCGCGCTTTATTTTTCAAATGTTCGCTGAAAACGACGTACTGATTTACAATCTTCCAAATAATTCTCTCCGGAAAAAGAATTTTTTAGTTGTTACTATAAAGGATTGTTTCTGTTATACCTGCTACACATAGTTGTTAAACTTATAAATATAATTATACAATCGTTACGTCTCCATTTATGCACTAATATTTTGTGATTTGACTCATATGAGCTGTGTGTTATAAACTAGTTGTTATAAACAGGTATAAGGTATAAGACACAGTTTTCAACAGTTTATGAACAGGTTGTAAACAGGACATGAGAAACAAGGAATGTTCATACTCAGATTGTTAGTTGACTCTAATGATATTTCAATTTGTGAAATTGAATTTTTCGAATCTATAATGTTAGCGTTTTGTTCTATTGTACTGAGTAGAGGACTTTTTGTATGTGTTTTAAATAGATTATAATGCAAAGTAGATTTTAAACGCGGTTGTGTTTCATTATTTCTGTAATTTGAAACTTTTTTGCAAAATCAGGTTTGAATTTCGATATTGTTGTCATGTCATGACTCAATTCGTCTGCATAAGTTATGTGCATACGGTAATGTTTTGGTCTTCGTATATATTGCATGTTATCCACAGTTATACGTGTTACACACGTTACACACTTTGCGTGTACAGTGTACATTTGTACTATTCTACACTGTTTAGTGTATAATCAGAGTACTACTTGTTCTTAGCTGTTTCCATTGTTCATACACAAAATGATCAGGTACTTTTTGTATTTTTCTTATTCTTAATTACAAAATTGCATATCTTTGCTGCATATATGCATGTACATTTTTTTTCTAAGGTTAATCTAAGAAATGTAGAAAAAATAAAAATTATACCGCTGGTGAAAATTTATTCTATAGTGTTGATTAAGCATCAAGTATTAATACCAGTTGTTATTTAGTAGGTGATCAGTATTTATCAAAGGGTTGATAACAGGAAATTTACTAAACCAGGGTGATAGAAGGTTGAACCCGGGAAACATGAGCAATAGGAGAATGAATATTCATGCTGAGATGTTACTTGTACATACAGAGTGTGTACTATAGAGTTTGGTACAAATGAATACAATCAGTAAGGGGAATTTTCATATATACATAGAGGATAGTTCATGGTTAGATTTATAAAATGGTATGTTACCAAGTGTGTTACTTGTTCATGTATTGAACTGCGTGTTACAGTTTATCCGTTTGTTGTGAATGGTTAGTTCTATCATTTTATTGTGTATATTACTTAACGAAATTTTCATCTTTAGATAGTAGGTCTGTTAATAGATCGGTAATGTCGCTGATATCTACTTCTGTAATTGAAACTTTGATTGCTTTGCGTATTTCCTTTTCGAAATCTGTTGTTTTACGTACGTTATGGAATTGTATTCGATTTGCTACACTTCCTTCCAAATGGTACGTATGGTACTCTTCACAAGGTTCACGTGATTCAAGAGGTACTTTTAATGGTCTTTCAGATGCTTTTTTTGATAAAAATATGTAATAATTTTTGATGGGATAGAAAATTCTGAGTGTTCCAGTTGTATATTCCCATTTAAATTTATATCCATAGTTTAAAAAGTATGGGGAAGTCAACTGGTCGTTTATGTGTATGTAGCTTTTGTCTGTATAATTTGCTCTATCTCTGAAAAAGGTGTAATAGATGAGGTTTCGGATTAGTTTTGTTTCAAGAACACGATAGTTATTGTACTGTACATCTTTCGGAGTTGGATGTAAGAAATTAAAACTAAGTTGAAAAAGTACGTGATCGAACACACTATACGCTGACAGGTCCTGTGACGCTTTGGCCACTAAATGGTCGAACGTGCATACTACCGGTACTTTAAATTCGTGATCTTAACCGTAACGAAAACGTTCTGTCAAGCTGTAAAACTGTTTGAGAATTGGGTAACTAGCTTGATGTATGTCATCCCGTCCCATGTTTTTAGTGCTTCTCTTTACTGTGTTAGTATTTTCAGACGGTAAAGGTGGAAAAATTTTCAGAAATACGGTCTTTCAAATTGTGTAAAGGTTCCATAACAAACTTATAATTCTTTGACTCAAATGGCATTTCTGCCCAGTTTCGGTATGATAATAATGGGTTATAATTACAACAATGTGGATTGTTCAAATTTGTAGGGTTCATATCGTGGAACCATATTGTTTCCATAACTGTAGATGTAGGCGTTTGTTCATTGGTCGACTGGTGAAAAACGATTTTTTTGCGGGTTGTCACCGCGTATGAAAAACGAAGGTTATTTGGTTTAAAATGATTTGAATTTCTTTCAGACCAACGTTGTTGAACACGTTGTTGCATTCGATGATTATTAGTAATATAGTTGTCAGGTGGTGGATAGTTCGGCATCGAGGGTGATGCATATGTTTCACTCGATTTTGAGTTATTGTTCAATGTTCTGTTATTTTGATAACTATGTGTACTAGTATTTTGTTCTGTTACAGTGTTTTTTCCCTAGTACGGAAAGATTCTAGGTTTTTTCATACATCCGTGGTTTTTGGTCTGACAGTCTTCTGTGCTATTATACGAGCTATCTCTTGCGGTGTTGGTTGATTTAATGCCGTTTGTGTTTGTTGCTCGGCTGTAGAATTGTCCAATTCCACTCTCATTGAGGTGACTGTTTCGTTTTTTTCATCTGTTTGCGTACTGCATTCCGATGCGTTGTTCCGAATTGTTCCAGGGCTGGAACGTCCGGAGCCGGAGCTGAGTTCCCCCTCCTCTACGACGTAGCTTAGAGGAGAGTCCGCTTCATATTCCATGTTAGATGCCACTAGCTAAAATATGTATTGTATTTTACATTGTCTCTTGATCAAAATTGATAGTTATTGTTGGCCATAGAGGTATCGTATGTATGCTTTTATATCAATGAAATATTATGAAAATGGTTATGTATGTCAGTTATGTTGTGAATATTGGGTTGATATGATATATGTTATTTTTACAGTTAGGTTCGACTGGTTATTCAATGTTATATGCATGATATAGATGGTTTATGGTTAAGTTTTTGTTAGTTATACATGAGTTGCATGTAGATTTAGCATTTTTACGATCCTGTTGTAGAGTTTGCATTGTTATGATTACATCAGGTTCCGGTTATAAACAGATGTGTAGTGTTATTTGTTATATCAGTTTGAGACATATCAGATGTACTCTATGTCGTTGTTAATTGTTAGTTAGAAGACAGTTGTTTAGCTGTGGATTCCTTTAATGAAAATCATGCATGTTAAAGTATACATGTTGCATGCTCAGTATATCAATGGTCGAATTCATATTGTTTTAGTCGATGGAGTTGTTAACAGATATTGACTACAGGTGTTAAATACTGAATGTATAGAATACTGACTACTGAATACTGAATGCTAAACACCGTTAGGGATTGTGTGCTGTTGTTGCATACGTTATGTGAGTGCAGCTGTTGATCACATTATATTCACATTTGGTGAATATGTTGTTGAGTGTGTGGGTAGTTAAATCAGTTAATGTTTGTAGGAAGGTATTAATTAATGTTAGATGTTACTGGTATGTATTTTTTTCATATTTCGTAGGTGTCTGTGGAATGTGTATCGCAATACGTCACTTCATTTGTATGTGGTTGGTCCTCGTTATTTATTATATCTAAGCTGTGGCTGCGGTTATGCATTTTATTTGCTGCTAGTTTTAGTTGTCCAAAATCGATAGGTGGTGGATTTTGTCTTTCCTTCAATTTTACAGTAGGTATTAATGATTTTGTATTCGTCGATGTATTTGTGTGGCTGAGGTATTTTGTGTGGTGTAGATTGTTCTATTAAGGGTTGTGGTGTTTCATATGATTGTATTCTATCATTAAATGATGTTGTATGTTGTTGCAATTGAGGTGCACTAGGTAATGGTGGTTGAGTCCCTAGGCATTGGTATGCAGGTGGTGGAGTGATGAGTTGTGGCGGTAGTGGATGTACTGTGTCACTCAGTTTAGTGTTTTCCGATATTGTTTCTAATGGTTCTAACTTAAATGGTACTTGTTTGTATTTCCTTTCTGGTAAAGGTGGCTTTTGTTTCTTCGGGGATGATTCAATGGTTCGTAATTGTAGTCATTTTTCTGTTCTTCTAATAGTTGTATTATAGTGTTTATAATTTGTGTCTACATAGACTTCTATTGGTTCATTGTTGTCATTGTTATCTGTTATATGTGGTGAATCTGTAGAGTGTCTACGAAATTTTTGTCTAAATTGTCTCGATTTGTAATTGTTATTTCCATGATGTGTATTGTTATCGTCAATGTAGTGATTTTAATCTTCTTGTGTTTGAGCTACTAATTGTGTTAGTGTCTGTGAAAAGATTCCAAATATTCCAGTGAGTAATATTTTTGTAATGCTTACTTGTTTTCCAATTGCTTTGCGAATAGCAAAGGCGTTGTAGAATTCTATTATAAGGTTTGTTATAAATAAAACCATGCTTAGCATTGCGTATATTATCGCCATTTATTCTAATATGTACCAAGGCCAACCAACAATTGAAATTACTTGGTCTTTTAACCATTCTCCGTCGAAGATCTCTTCCAGTTAACACTGGGTTGGTCGATTTGGAAGTTATATCCATTAATATTGAGATCTTTTAGCCACTTAAGTGACTTTTCATAGTTTTTTGTAAGTTTCTAATAGTCCTAATTGTTCGAGTTCTAGGAGTTTTTGTGCGTTTGCTGAGGTTGCTTCTTGTAAGGTTTTTTCTCGATCTCGCATATATTTATGCAATAGATATCGTTGTCGTTCTTGGACAAGTTGTTCTTTACTATAAATTCTGCTTTCAATTACACTTGCTTTGCTGAACATGTTTTCTAGTTCAATTTCTTCAGGTGATATGGTGTTTAAGTTTGTTTCTACTTTTACTGGCTATGGTGTTACTCTATATCTAGCTGTTGCTTCAGTGTCAATGGAAATTATTTGGTCGAAATTGCTGTGTGAGCATGAAACTTTCTTTTCCCATAATTACGTTTGTCTTGTTAGTTGGTGTAAGTATTGTACTCTGTTTTTATATAGTATTGGTTTTTTGTCATAACATTCCCGAGTCTGTGGTACGTATAGCGGTGATAACTTTTGGGCGCATTTGCACATTTTCATTACATTTGCTCCTTCTTGTTTAACCAATATTGATCTATCTCCTGTTAGGATTTATCCTAGTAGTGGTGTGTTTTTCTGAACTTGTGTTAATGTTAATTGTCGGAGGTTTCTTGTCTGTTCACAAATTTTTGAGTAAAATTCTATTGCTTGAAAACTTATTCTGGAGTATATGTTACTCATATAGAGGTCCATTTTCATGTTCATGTGTGTGTTTTCGTTTACAACAACATAATAAAAGTGTTTATTTTCTTCGTCTTCGTATCGTGTATGGTCTGAGGTTATTGATTTTGGTTTTATTTTTATAAATTTTTCTTCTTCAAATTTGTCTTTGTTTCTTGTTATTCTCTTTCCTGTGTTCAAATCGAATCCGTCTTCGTATAGTATATAGATATCGTCGAATCAGTTTTTTGGATTGGGCGGAGTGATCCGCATTCGCGTTCAACTATTGGGTATACATCGATTCTGGTAGCTATTTCAAAATTGGTGTCATTAATTTTCAACTTTGTGATGAGTCTTGTGTTTGGACTGATGTCCATTCTGCATTTGTTTCAATCCAGTATCTTTCTTGCTATTTTACCATATATGCGTCAAATCTAATAAGTTCAAATAATTGACATTGTGTTTTTGGTTCCCAAAAATTGTTGTTTTTGTGATTGGTGTCGGTTGACACTATCCTTTTTGGAGATCGCATAGTAGTTTTATTCCCAAAATTGATATCTCTTCTGTGTCCAAGTTCAATATCAATGACACTTCTTTTATTTCTATTGTCCAATCGAGTATATCTATTCGGTTTTGTTTTCTTGGTCTTTTAGGCAATTTGACTGATGATTTTGAACTGCATTCGGTAGCCACATGGGGTTAGTACAGTCATAGACTATTCTTCCGTAGGGAAGTACTATAGGTGTGTGTATATCAAATTTGATTCTTAATTGACTGTCTTCTATTTTTTTCTGTAATTTTGGATTGGCTATATAGTTAAAAGAATTGTTATAGTTTGTTGTCTTGTATTTTGTGTTTTTTAGGAAGTTTAATCTAGCGAGTTCGTTTCGAACTTCATCTGCATCTAAGATTTTTGTTCTTCGTGCATCTGAATAGTAATAATTTGGTCTGTTAGCTCTAATGTAATCGGTGTGTTGTGAACACCATTCTACTCGTTCTTTTATTGTTCCAAAAACTGCGTTTGCTTTCATTTCTACTGCTCGCGCCTTTGATAATAATTTTATTTCAGCTGTATTCATTTCTAAATCTAGTGGTTTGAATTTACATGTACTAATTTTCTTCAATTCATAATATTTAACATTACTAATTTCTTCTACGTCGCAGTCGTAATGTTCGATAAAGATATCTTGTGGTCCAGTTGCGGAACCATTTATAATCTGTCCTGTTAACTCTATTGAGTCTATGTTTGTTTGCCGTCGTTGACGTTTATGATGCAGGTTAAATTTAGATAATATATTGTCTGTTAATTGTTCTTTGTAGATGTTCCAATTACGTGTCCATTTGTCTATTGCTATTTCCCACATTGCTTCGTAGTCTGTGCTGTTTTTGAATTCTTCTAGTCCTTTTATGTTTGTGTCGTATGTAAAGTATTCTGGGTAGATCTTGAAGTTTGTGTGGTTGTGGTTGTTAAATATTTTTTTCTAAGTTTATTGAGTTTTCCTGTGTAGTTATTATGTAAATTATTTGAATGTTTTTTAGAGTTTTCTTTTTGTTTTGATAGTGTTTAATAAGTTCTGTCATTCGTTCATTTATACGAACTTTTATACGTTGCTTAACACGTTGGTGTAACCTGTGTTCTACTTCAATTTTTGTTTCTATTTTCATGTAATTGTATAATATTATTAATAATAGTATTAATTTTATTGCTTTTAGTTGAAGCGGCATGTATATGATAAATCTGTGTGTGGGTTATAAAACGTTGCAAATCCTAGCGTCTGCTTGGTGTATTCATCAAAATTTTATTTGAATTCAGTGCAAATAAATGGTGCTGAAGTTGTTGTTGTTATTACAGATGGTGTAGTTGCGTGAAATGTGTGGTTAAAAGAAGTGTCGTATTTTAATATTTTGTGAAATTTTAGTTCTAAACTTGGAGTTGCTAAGCCTTCAAGTGCTGTGTTACGCTGTCTTGCAGTAAGATTTAGTGTGTTTTCTAGTCGATTTCTTGGCCAATTTGTAAGTCTATCTCAGAGGTTTGTAGATCCGTATAATGGTGGAGGTGGGTTCCAAGTTTTATGATCTAGTGCGAATAGATACATGTGTTCGGTGATCCTGCTCCGTGTAGGTGGGTTTGGGATATATATTGGTGATGATCTTGTTTTACCAGGATGACTTGAGGGTAGTCTTATTTCTGGCATGAATGATGATGGTGACAAAGCAGTGTTCTTTAGTGGTTGTAAGGAATTTGACAAGTTTAAATGGTTTGTGGTATATTACAAGATGCTTCTGATAATGAAGTATTAATTACTCGTTGTGGTGTTGTTGTGCTACTGCTCGCAGCAGAATTTGGTGAGGTAGCTGACCAGAGTGAACTATTTGGTGAGTGTAGGGGTTGTATTCGGAAATGTTCTTGAACAAAATTAAAATCTTGTCTTTGTTGAAAAGTAGGCGGTAAAAACGAGTTTCCCCGTAATTCTGAAGATGTTGGTGTTTGGACTGTACTATTGAGTGAAGTATTGCTTGGTGAACTTATACTAAAGTTTTGCAGTGTTGGTGTTCCTGTTCTGCTTGTTGGTTCTGATCTTCCTGCTTCTATGGTTCTGATTTCATTAGAATCAAAATCTGTTGATCCGTATTAAACTTGAGTTGATTCTTGTGTTGGGCAAGAGAGTGAAGATCAACGCCGTGCTCTTAAAAGTTCTCTTCTTTCAGGTCGGTCTCGCCGTACTGTGTACGGATTCTCGTTTCCTGGCTTTAAATTATCATCAATTTCCGGGGATGTTGGTATATTTGTTAAATCTGTAACTTTGTTATGATGAGCTCTTTCTTGGTTGTTACTATTATTATTATTATTTGATGACGCAATCTTTGCAAGGTGTGATTATGCTACTGAACCAGGTCCGTGTGGTGGAAGTTGTATATATGGTGGCGCTAGTATTATTAGTGGTATTAGTTCTTGTTGTGGTTGTTGTGTCTGTGCTCCTAGATTAGATATCCAAATTTCGTTATTCTCTAATCTAAGATTCAATTGATATATAATAACGTTCCCGTATAGTGGTGAAATTTCGGGAAATCCTATTTTTAAATAGAAATTTCGGGAGTATAGTGTATAATATAATGATTCTTCCAATTCTGGTTTTGGATAAATTTTTATGGATTTATAAAATATTCTATCAAAACTAAACACATTCGGAGGAAGAAATAAGTAGGTGGTGCCATTTTGACAAATTTAAAAATTTTTAGTTCAATATTATGTGTATTAGTTTTGCAGATGTGATATATATCTGATTGTATTTCGTTCATTAGCTTTAATTGTACTGGTGGACTTGCATATATAACTGTAGGGTTTCTGATTACTTCGTTTATTGTTACTATTGCTAGGTATGTTGCGATTACAACTATACAAAGTACTAACAAGATAGTTAAATAGAAACTAATCTTTGATAGCATTAATTACGTTGCTTTTAATGCGCCTGAGATATCAATTTTTGAAATTGACATTAGTGTTTACTTTGTTTTGTAACGTTTGTTTGTGTTTTTATTATTGTAAATTATTGACCCTGTGTTTGTGCTTGTTTGCAATAATTATATGTGTCATATGGATCTGGAGTGTGGTTAGTTTGGAATGTGAGTGTTATAGTTGTGTTTATATATATATATATATATATATATATATATATATATATATATATATATATATATATATATATATCTGGAGACGGAATTTAATGCTCCACTGGAAATTGACAGTTATTTACTGATGTAACTGACACTTAACGGTGCCGCACTGGCCAATCCTTGTTTTTAGGGAGTGAATTTTTTTATCAGTGAAATATGCTGATGGGTTTATTTGTACACAGCGATTATACGTATACACGATTATACACATAACGATTATTGGTATCATTCAAGTTTCTAATTTCTATTCTTTCAATTTATCGTCTAAAATTTCTATTGCTTCTTTTTTACAAACTACTAGAAAAACTGTGTTTAATTTTTTTATGTCAATACATCTGTCATTGTCTACTTGTTGTCTCAATGTATCAAATTCAGTGATTGTTTCAGTGCAAGGTTCTGTATCTCTTAGTTGTTCTCACCAAAAGTGTTTTTATTTCTTGTCCCATTTCTGTTTTTCCCTCTATTATAAATAAATAATTTGTTGGTGATATCTTACAATTAGTAATTCTAATACTATCATTGTCAAAATGTATGTGACATCCAAATTGATAGTTTTGGTCAATAATTTCGTCTTTTTGAAATATTATCTTTATACAGAGTTGATTTTTGTTTAAGGATTGCATAAATTCTGCAACTGAAAGCATAGGTGGGGGTTCATTACAATGATGGCTATAATGGTGAAAAAATGGTTCTGAAATAAAATTAAAATAATTCAGGTTTACTGATGTTGTTGAAACGTTTTGTGTAGAGTGATTGTTTGATAACAGATACAAAGATGTGATATCTTTACGAAATAGGTTTTTAGACAGAGAAAAGGAATGTGTTATCAGTTTTTCAATCCGTATCAGATGGGTTGAACTGTTTGAGATTGAAGTGAAAGTTGGGTTTGATTCAATAAACTTGGGTTATTCAGGTGTCGAGTTTTAGAAATGAGACTGAAATTTCACAAGTAGGAAGAAGGGTGTAGAGAATTTAGAGGAAATTTAGAGACTCAATTTAATTAGTTTTGTTGTTTTGGATTTTCAGCTTAGCTCAGTTTTATCCAAATTTTTTAATTTTAGCTAGGTTGGTGATCTGTGCGAGAAAAAAATGGAGTTGTTCTTTTGCTGTTGTTGTGTCCTTCTCTACAATTCTTCTGACATTTTAGATAACTTCCGTTTTTCTCGTTAGGTCCTTGATTTTGCCAATTTTACTAATTTCTGCATCTCATTAGTTTTTGGGTTTCTTAGTTTTTTAAGTATCAGATTCTTTCTGTTGGTTTAATTATTCTGTTCTTCTGTGATTGGTATGCATGAAAGTAAGATGAAATACTTCTGTTATTTTTGGTATGACTATGGGAGTTATCATTGATAGTATTTAGTGTTATGTTGGTGCCTGTCTTCTTGTTAACATTTAGTTTCAAGTATTTCGTTAATTGATAGTTGGTCAGGTGGCGCCAACTTCTGTTGTTACCAAGTTTTTTGGTGTAAATCTTAATTGGTAATATGGTAGTTGTGTGAGCTTCAAATTGATTTTTACAGTCGATGTGGTAACTTCAACTGCTAATTGTTCTTGTTAGATCTACCATGGTAATCACCATCTCTGTTATGGCATCGATCATGTTTATTGGAATGACATTATGTTAAAAGCTACTTATGGTGTTACTAATTGTGTTATGAAGAGTGATGTCAAGTCTTTGTCACCTGTTCCAATCTCTTTCATCTACGAATGAAGGTATGAAGAGATTGTCAATTGTCAACTTTCCTCTTTCGCCTAATGTCAATTCCTTCTCCCTTTGTTAATGGGGCTCTTGTTACCATTTACTTTTCATCATTAATTTGTTTTTACTAATGAGGGTACTAATGAGTTTTATGTTCACTAAAGAGGGTTATGACGCTGTTGTGTTATGACGTCCGTATCATTAACGTCCGTTTTTAACATCCGTATCTATGACGTATACAGATTATGACGTATACAGTTACAGTTCGGGCAAACGTGTTCATATGGCCTAAGGTCGTTTGGCCGAATTGTGAAAGATTTGTGCAACTGTAAATTATTTGGCTAACTGAAAGTTAATCAGTGTTGGTGATCAATGCGAAGTTGTTAATGTTAGTCGTCCTAATGTTTCAATCTCCTTTATCGAATGTATATATATATATATATATTTATATATATATATATATATATATATATATATATATATATATATATATATATAAAAAGTCCGAGGCGTCTATGTAGTGTGTATCTTTAGTTCATAATCTGTTGTAATCTACTATCTATGTTTAACGATTTCTTTTATTTCAGATAGTGAAACCGTGTACAACGTTGACTTTGTCAATGTGAGACGAATGTGTCAACGATGAATGTGTCAATTTGAGACGTGTTCTCGTAGATGTGTTGCTGTTGTACAGTACGGTTAATTCATAAACTTTAGTTCATAATCTGATGTAATCTACTATCTATGTGTAACGATTTCTTTTGTTTAAGATAGTGAATCTGTGTACAACGTTGATTTTGTCAATGAGAGACGAATGTGTCAACAATCAATGTGTCAATTTGAGACGTGTTCTCGTAGATGTGTTGCTCTTGTACAGTACGGTTAATTCATTACTTATATATGCACGCAATTCGTACAATTTATTCTTACTTGTTACTTTTTACAAATGTCCGTTTATACAGATATCTCGTTATACTGATGGAAGGTTGTTCCTGTATGTTGTTCCATGCAACAGTTAATGGCAGGATGTTATAGATTTTATGGATGTTTTTCCAGGATGTTAACTATCCTGTTATTCTGTTATTCTACTTTACTGTTTTATGACTCATATAGTTAGTTAGCTTCCGTTTTGTTATTTGTCTTTTATAACTGTTTGTTTACTATAACTGCAGTTTATTGTAGAGTTTACTCTGGTATTAAATAAATTTATTCTATTATTTTGTAACCTTGTGGTTTTTAACTTATTCGTATGTTGTTTTTTTATATTGTTATTTGTTTATACTTGTTTATTGT
Organism: Convolutriloba macropyga; assembly: GCF_964194025.1. Lineage (NCBI taxonomy): Eukaryota > Metazoa > Xenacoelomorpha > Acoela > Convolutidae > Convolutriloba > Convolutriloba macropyga. The sequence continues at coordinate 22,367,908 of NC_134477.1, forward strand.
TTTTTAACTTTAACAACTACACAACGTCTATTCCATTCCCTGAATCCTCTGAACATTATTCAAAGGATATTGTTGTTTGACTCTTTGTTTATCGATTGAATACCCGTTCGGGGCTTTGTTTATTGCTTTATTGTTCTTTTGTTTACTTTGTTTACATGAGACCTTTTTCCCAATCATTAGTGGAGGTTCCAAGGTAGGACTCCCGATTTTGCTTTGTTATTTGTTTATTTGTTTATTTTATTATGCAGTTGGCAATGGCAGTGGCTGTGCGAGGGCGATTGCAGTGGTGTCTGATGTTAGTGCAAAGAAGGTCAGATGAAAGAAGGTCAGATGTATGAATGTGATGAGAAGGTCAGATGTATTGATGAGAAGGTCAGATGTATGTAGACCCATAGTGGAGTGTAGAGCATGTGAAATAATGTGAAGCAAATTGTTTTATACATCAAAGTTTTATATTAGTATCCTGAATATGTTTGTAGTTGCACTAGAAGGTGTTAATGTTTGGTAATAATACTTTGGGGTCGGTGTTATTTGTTGGTAGTAGTTATGAAAGGAGGTTAGTTATTAAAGGAGGTTATTATTAAATATGGCTAGGTGTCACAATTACAATATTTTGTAGAGGTTAGTGGTTAGGTGTGTTTAACCCTTTTCTGTGTTTAACGCTTTTTAGTTTCATGTGCTTTCTGATGTGTTTTTATTTTCATATCTTATATTATTGTTGTTTGTTTTATTTAATAGGTATTTGTTTTTTCATTTTGTTTTAATGGATGGGGGTTTGCACATAATGGTTCGGGTTAGGGGGTAATCTGTGCTTTTTTTCATATAGTAGAATACTGAATGTACATAGGAGTATTTTATTAAAGATTGCTAACTGAAAAGAGTGTTGACTGTAACTGTAATAGATGTCAATAATAATATAGATCTTGACATAGTGTAGAGCGACATAGTGTTTTGAATTTGTTTTTAAGTGAATTCACGATTGTACAAGTTACAAGTGTACAAGCGTTAAAATAACAAGTGTAAAAATTGATCAATGTAAACGTTACTGGTGTTGATAGTGACTGGTGTAAAAATGACAGTTATTTATTGTCTACAGAGAGCGTTTTGAGAATTATCTAACATTACAATATTTTTTAAGTATCAATATCTTTCCTTATAATTATAATTAGTATAGATGTAGTCGTTTATATTTTTTATTTCATATTATTATTATTACTAGTAATTATTTAGGTTTACTATTTATATTTATTTATTATTTTATATTAATATATCAGTTCTGTTTTATCATTATTTTAATGTTTTCTTCTTTCTACGAAGATTATATTGATGAGTTTTCCCTTTTTCAAGCTGGTGTACTTCTGATTTTCGTTTTTTAGGTAAAGTTGGTTGCTTTAATGTTGGAGTTTCGTCCGTGAGGAGATAGTTTTGTAGTTCTAACATTATTTGTTTTCTTTAGGATAGTATGGTACAATGTGATTTCTGTGTATCGTTATATGTTCTTTATTGTTATTTTTTAATATGTAGGTTGTTTCTGTAGGTTTATCTATAATGAGGTACGGTCCTGTTTTCAGTGGTAACAGCTTCTTTGAGACTCCATCAAAATGTTGTTCATTTGTTACTAATACAAAAGTTTTTTTCTCAAGTGGTTTTGCTGTTCTGAATCTAAGATTCATTTCATGTTAACTTTTTTTCTGTTTTGTAATTGTTATTGTTTGTTATTGTTTTATATGTTTCATTGTAATGTTTCTCTTTATAGAGAAAACATTTTGCAAATGTTCCTTTCTGTAGTTTTGCAATCTTCGGGTGACTAAACTGTTTCTCTAGATGAGTATGTGTTGGTTTTGTAATACAAGCACTTGTTTCTGTTGGTTTGCAATTTCCCATTTCATCCGTTGTTGTTCCAAGTTTTATCTTTGTTGGTTTATGTGTTTTTTGGTTAAAAACGACTTCGTATGGTGACATACCTAATCGTGTTTGGAATTGGGTATTGTATGCATAGGGGGAGAATTTTGTATTTGTTGACCAATTATTGTATTTTTCATTTAATAATGTTCTAATGTTTTGTCCAATTAATCTATTTGTTCCTTCTACTAAACCGTTTGTCCAAGGTACATAGGTTGTACTTGGTTTGAATTTGATTTAAAAAAAGTTACATAACTGGATTAATTCTTTGTTAATATATTCCGATCCGCTATCTGATCTGATTTCTTCGGGTAATCCGAACTTCATGAACCAATGTTAAAATAGTGCTGTGAATGAATAATATGCATTATTTTTTGGTGCACACATTATCGTTACGTAGTGTGAAAATGCAACAACTATTACAAATATGTAATTATTTCTCCTCAGATGTCGGGTTGATTGGTCTTTTTGTATCAATCATTATCATTTCGTTGAAGTGTGTTTTTGTTGTTGCTAATTATTCTTGTTTGCTTTTTGTTTTTGTATTCGCAAACACTTTGTTTGTTTGGCAAGGTATACAATCGGCTATTAATATTTTTATCCAAAGGTAGAGGTTTGGAAAATAATATTTGTCCATTATATTTCGTTTTTTTTCAAGGCATGTATGACCTACTAGGTCAATGAAGTAATTTTCATAAAATGCACTAAGTAATAGTGTTAATGGTAGGCAAATTCTTTGTAATGACTTCTTATGCATATTTATTTTATTTTTATTATTCCAGATTTCTCATCAGTTATGATTGATTTGAACATTCGAAAGTAGGCAAATAATCCTTTATTTCCTCGAATATCCATTGTTACTGAATGTGGTTTATTGTTATGTTTTTTCCACGTTTGTACTTTATGAAGAACTGGGTCTAATATTTGTGTTTCTTTAATTGAGTTTTCTGTTATCTTTGTTTTTTCGTCGTACAAAATATCTGATATTTTCACAGTTTCATAATCTGGTTTTTGTGTTTTGATGTTATTTACCAATCGAAGGTAATCATCGTCATTGTGTGCTATTTATGGTCCTATTAGATTTTTCTCAATGATGAGGTCATCTTTTTCTACTATTGGTGGTTGCCAATTTTTAACTTTCGGTTTAAATTTTGGTATCAAATTGGTTTTTGTTTCTGTATTGTACTTCTCAATTGAGGTTGGGTGATATTAGTTTTTGTCGATGTTTATTTCAAAATAATTGTTATTTATGTTGGCTAATACTGGATAGTGTGTTTTTTCTAAGTTTTCGTCATTTGTATTGTTACATATACTGTATTTACATTCTAGGTTATTTGCAAATGGTGTTTTTGCAAAAAAGAATTTCACATTTTCTGCTATTTGCACTGTTATATCACGTGATTTGTTAAAATGTTCTTCGTCAATTGTTCGGCTTAAAAGGTCAGGGAGGGCTAAGTTCTTTCCCTCTGTCCAAATAATATGTAAATTTGCGAATATCATTAATATTTATTGAAATCTGTATACTCTGTGGTTTGGTTTGTTCTTCTGAGTAAATAGGTAAATGATTGATTTATGGTCAGTAAATAGTACAATTGGATGGTTGGAACCAATTAGCAAAAATTCGTATTCTTTTAGGGCAAAAATTTTTGCTGAACACTCTCGAATTAGTGTTGAGAGTCGCATTTCTATCGGTGTAATTAGTCTTGAATTTGCTGATACTAATCTCATTTTCTGTTCAGTTAGGTGTTGTTGTAACAGTGCTGCTCCGATGCCTCTATTTGAAGCATCTGTGATTATGTAGAATAGTTTCGTGGTATCTGGCTTAGTTAACTCTAAATTATGTGTTATTGTTTATTTCATTTGTTCGAAGATTTGATGTTATTTGTCTATTTGAAATCATTTTCCTTGTGTGAAAGGTTATATAGTGGTTGTAGTATTGGTTGCATGCCATAGACGTATTTTGTAAGAAAGTTTATTGTTCCAAGGTATCTTTGGAGTGCTTTCAAACTTGTCGGTGGTTTTTGGAAACCATCAATTCTTGAAGTGAGTGGTTTTACTTTTTTGTTTTCTATTATATGTCCCAGAAATTTGATTTTTTTCTAGATGAAGTATGTTTTATCAGGTGCTGCTTTGAGGTTTTCTTTCAATAGCATTTTATGGTATTGTTTCAATGTTTTATACACTTGTTCGTACGAATTTGTTTGAATAAAAATGTCATCTACGTAGGTTATTACTGTTCCTTTTCTAATTAAGGGGTAGGGAAAATGTGTTAGAAGTAAAGCAGAGGCTGCTGGTCCTACTGATGTTCCGTAAAATAATCGTTTAAAGCAATATTGTTCATTGCCAATTGTGAAGTGAGTGTATCTCATCGATTGTTCATCTAATGGTATCTTGTTATAAGCGCTGTTGAGATCTGCTGTTTTGAATATTGTTCCGTTTATTCTTGTTAGGGCTACATCAACAGGTTCTATGGGCCATTTGCATTTTGATTCATCTATCATGCTATTGATGTATCTAGCATCTAGTACTATCTTTAAGGGTTATTGCAGGATTTGTGAAAGTGTTTCCTGTGGATAGTTGATATTTATTTACAGGTGCAATGATATCGTACTTTTTTAGTACGTCTTTTTTAGTACTTAACTGATTCTTTGTTTTTTGAAAACTGCATCTTTTTTCAAAGGTTGCTTCAACTTTACTTTCGTTTTTCCGACATCAATATTTGTCGTTGCCTAAACTTGTTTTTAGGTTAATATAATTTTAACTAATTCCACGATTTCTTCTTGTGTTAATTGTGAGTGTTGGAAGTCAAACATTTGTATAATTTGCTTTTCTGTTTCCGTATACTTGTTAATATTGAATTTACATTTGAAATTAGGTTTTCTTTCAAACGTTGCAACTTGTTCAATTGTTTCACTTTCTTGTATATTCAATATTTCATTAATATACTTTTCGTTTTCGTATGTTAAACGATACAATGCTGAAAATAAGTCTATCGAATTTGTTTGGTACATTTCGTCGTTATGTTTTGATACATGAAACCGATTAATCCAATATTTATTGTTATTTTATGTTGATTTCTATTAATTAGGAATATGTCGATGAAGTGTTCCTTTTCTAGCAAGAGATCTTTTATATCCGTGAATGATAAGTTTTGGTATTTATTTATTGGTTCAAAATAGTGGACTGATCCGTAAATTGTTTTTCCACTGGATTTTCCATTCGTTGGAATATAGGTATTGGAAAATATATACACTTGTGTTGGTTGCTTTCAAAATATATAGGTTCTTTGTTGAAGATTGGATATAATCGAGAATATTAGGGTATCCTTTTGTGTTATTCAGGAAGAAGGTAATGTCGTTATCTATAAATCTGCTAGTATTTATCGTTAGTTTGTTTGTAATTACATTTATAGTTTCTATGTATTCTTTGAAGAATGGAGTTCCAAGAATATTATGGTTGCATTTTGTTACATAGAAATGTTTACTAAGTTTTTTTTAGGTTTACTTCTGCCTTTTGATGTTCTTTCTGGTGTTTGATTTAGTGTTACTAATCCGAATGTTTCTATGGTTGTATTATTTGCTGCGGTAAGTGTTTTATTGGCTCTTTCTAGGTGTATTTCTGGATTGTTGTATTTTATTTCATTCCATGTATTTTCGTTTAAGATGTTCAGTGTTGCTCCTGAATCTAAGAGGAAATCAATCTCTAATATTGATTTTTCTTTTGTAAAATCTTGTTCTAGTTTATGACACTGATACATCGGTAATATCCGAGTGGGTTACGTTTCAATGTATTTATTACAGTTTTACATGTATATTCGTGTGCGTTGTAGAATCTATCTAATATTTATTGGTCTTCATTGCATGATTCTGATGTTTATTCGTATTCATCGATTCCCGGTGGGTCATCGTTTTGAGTTTGTGTCTCTATATTGTTTATTCTGTTTTTGTTGTGATTGCTGTAATTATCCTGTGATTGCTGTAATTTACTTCGATCTCTTGAATGGTATCTGTTGTTCTGTCCAATTTTGATGAGTTTCTTCTATTATCTCTGTTATTATTGTTTGAATAATGTCTATTATTACTATTTGATCTTTGTCTATATCTATCACTTCCGCTTGAATCTTTGCTATATTGTCTTTGTCTGTTGTAATTAAAGTTATTATAATAATAATTGTTATTATTGTTGTTATTGTTATTTGTGTTGTATGGTGAGTTTTGTCTCGAGTGACTACGGTTTGTGTATCGGGAGTTTTTTCTATCATTGTTGTATCTATTATAGTTACTATTTCTATTATAACTGTTATTTCAGCTTCTATTGTAACTGTTTATATTATAACTTATGCTTCTATCATTGTTACTTGTATTAGGTTTTCGAGATCCTTGGTAATTTCTATTGTCTCTACTATTTGACTTATTGTAATATCCATTTCTTGATTGTGATCTATATAGTGTTCTGCTTCGTGAATTGCTATAGACTGGTGATGTTGATGGTATTGTCGTCCATTGACGTTGTTTGAGTCAAATTTTCTATTCGGGGGATTCTGGTTATTTCTCATATGTCCATAGAATGATCTTTGTTTTGGTATTGCTATGCTTTCTTGTCGTGGTCTCTTAAATCATCTGCCTTTAGTATTTCCTTGTGAGCTGCAATAGCTGCAAAAGAAAGCAAGTTTTGGTCTTTCTTTAAAGTTTTTTCTATCGTATGAGTTATTAATTCCATTTAGTACGTTACAAATTGTTCCCTCAAATTGTTCTAAGTCATTTTGGTTAAGTTCATTAATATTATTGCATGCTGTAGTCATTTGTGTGAGATCTTCATGAATGCTTGTTGTACTTTCATTGACTTCATAAAGTCTTCTATGGTTATTTGTTATCGTTCTCGTTAAGTCCATTTGGTCTATTTTATTAACTAATGTTTTAAATGGCATTTCTGGTTCTCTTGGTGTTTGTTTATGGTTTGCAGGTTTTTTCAAAGCTGCTGTTTTCAATTCGTTATCCAAACATCTAATGAATCTTTGGTTGATTACACTGTTTCTATAGTCTTCAGTATAGAGTGAGTATGCTGTTTTTACTAGGGTTTAAATTCGTAATGCTAATGAACGTAGAGATTCATTTGTGTGTTTTTGTAGTTTTGTAATACCATTTTTGCTTGTTGTTTTGATTTTTCTGAAACAAACATGTCTGAAAATTCTATACAGAATGCATCCCAGTCCAGTTTGGTTTCACTTGGTAGTGTGGAATACCACTTTTGAGCTGGTCCTCGTAGTGTGTGTAAAATTAAAGCTGCTCTTTTTACTTTCCATTGATGATGTCCTGGTTTGTTTACTGGTTCTATGCCACTACTAAATGTCATTGCTGCCACTAAACTATTTAAGTATTCCTGAACAGTGTATGCTGGGTCTGTACAGTCGAATGGTCTTATTGTTGTTGGTACTGAGCCACTACTTATGGTTTGTTCTATTTGTGGTTCTTCATATATGCTCATTGGTGTTAATTGTTAATAGAATGGTAAGGGGGGTTCTATGAATGTTGTTTCTCTATCTTCTGTTGTGATTGAAGTTGTTCTAGCTGTTTGAGTTTCTGGCTTTCTATTATTTTGTATACTATTGGTCTCTGAATTTCTGATTTCTGTTCTTAAATTATTTTGTCTGTTAATGTTGTCTAGTTTTCTATTGAATCTGTTAAACATTATTTCAAATGCTTTCGTTTGATGTTTTCATTTATTTTTCTAAATTTGATTTTTTAATTTATCTATTAGTTTTTTGTATGATCTGTTACTTTTTCTGTTATTCCGTCCTTTAATTCTCTATAATTATGGATTTGGTGTTCCCAGTACATATCTTGATGTTCATGGTTATCTTTCAATGAACTAATGTATGTGTTATTTCTATTGTAATAATTTTGTGCTTGAATTTGGTCCTTTTTACTTATTCTTTGGTTTACTGATGGCGGTAGCCAGTTTCCTAGTTTGAGTTCTTTATCTTCAGTATCAGAAATGTATACTTCATCCTCATGTGCGTTATTTTGATATCCCAATAAATTTGATGTCAAAGGTTTGTCTGGTTTTAATGTTGATTTTTGTTTCGACTGTAAACTTGTATTAACCTGAACGTCTTTTGGTGTTGACGTTGATGTCAAGCTTTTTGATAGATTGAATGATATTGATCCAGCTTGTCCTTGGTCAATAATCATTACATTGCTATCTAATCCTTCTTTGTAATTCGATCTGTCTGTGGTTATTTTTAGTATGTTCCCAAAATGTGGCGAACAGTACGCAGGGTTCCAGAGGTTTTTTAATTCGTCATTTAGATTTTCCATTTCTTCTTTAAATGTTTCTCCAAATTCAATTCTCTTGTGGTAAATTTGCTCAATATTGTCTAACCAAAATAGGAATGTAAATTCTGACATAATTCTAATTATATCTAATGTTGCTGTTTTCAATTCTGATTTTAGTTCTATAATTTTTGTTAACCAATTATTGTAATTTTTTATGTCATTTCGTAATTTGTCATTTACTGACGTTATTTGTTTCGTTTTTCGCGTCAAGTAATCTGCTGTATTTCGTAAAATTTCGTATGTTGTAGTTGTTATAGCTGTTGTTTTTGTTCTATCTTGAGAGTCTTCATGTCTCTTCAGGAATATTCTGAACTTATCAGATAATGTTGTTTCATTCTGAAAATTATAGAATGATTTTCTATTTTCTTTTTCGTCTGTTAAAGTAAATGTATAAAATTTGTTATGTTGGTCTCTATCTAGTGATATTTCTGGTATGTAATATGCTAGATGATTTCGATGAATGTTATTTTGTTGTATATGTTTTGTTTCTTTGAAGAGGTTATTCTTCAAGTTTATTATTATATTATAATTAATCTCGCGGTTTTCTTGTGGGCAATCGCTAGCAATTGTAAATGGTGTTAGGAAGTGGTTGGTAGACATTTGTGATTGATTGCTGGTAGCCATTTATTTATTGTTACGTATCGGTTAAATAAATCTGGTTATCGATAAAAATTCCGTTATGGAGATATAAAGGATCTATGGTTTGGTTTTGTTCTTTTCGGAATTAGATCACTGGTCGCACCAGATAAGACGTGTCTCGAGTAGGGTTCCCTTGCGAGGTTACTCCACTGAGTTTTTATGGCGTCTCGAGAATATTGTAGAATCTTAAGGCTTGCCTGACCAACTAAAGTTCTATATCTCTAGTCTCTTACTCTTCTATCTGAGCTTCAGTGGACAGTGCACGGGCCCCAATGCTAAAGCGTAACGTACATCTCGATACAAAACAAGAGCGCAGTAGAGAGAGAGAAATGTACTTTATTACTATATCAGGTCTGACTCTGATCGAAACCAACTAAAAGAGTGAAAGGGAAAAGAGTTAAACATTTAAGGAAAGGTATTTCTTTTTAACCAATCAGGAACGAGTATTTCAGTCTTTATTTATTTTCATAAATAAAGTCTTCTCTGCTTTGTTGGATGTCAATCGACATTGACTCCAAGATCTACAACAAAAAACAGTTGTCACCGGACAAATTTTTGTTTAAGATGTTAATTAATATGTAAGATTGGTGGAAAAAACTATCCCTAGTATGTATTGTTTTTTGGTAGAGAGTGGTTATTAAATAATAATTTTCTAAATTTTCATTCATTTTTATTTATAAAATGGTTTTTTTCATACAAAGTTGCTGTCAGCGGACAATTTCACGGCTTTCTATTTGTTACAAAGACTCATTCAATAATAACTATTTAGTAAAGAAACGTTTTCGCTATAGCTAGCATCATCAAGTTAGGAAGTTTAAACAAGCTAAAGTTGGAGTATTTACAACTAAAATGGTTTACACTTATCGTGTGAGTTTGTCACGATTTCATTTGTACAAAATTTGAACTTTAAATTCAACGAATTTTTTACATTTTGTTCCAAATTTTGCAAGTTATTTGATGTTTTTCATTCCTTTTACAGTTTTATTCCAACTCTTTGAATGGCACTGTTTTCCTTTCAGTATTGCAATCTACTCGAATTTGATTTCATAAACATGTAATTTTTAAAAAATCCACATTTGTGCATTTAGACTAACATTTGAGTGTTAGCTCTCTGCTCCTGTGTTCATCCGCCGTGTTAAGTTCCGGCTTTCGCTGCGCAATGTAAATGGCTTCCAATGTCATTAATTTTTGAGTATCGTTGCCCTGATCAATGACATGCCTCTCAAATTTCGCGACAAGTCACAATATTCACTCTGAGGGTCTGTTTTTTGATGCTCCAAAGTTCTTGTGGCGATATGTCTGCAGGTATGGCCGACATAGGTGGAATTACATCCACTACAAGTTATCTGATAAATCAAAGGAGCCTTCATGTGCTTCTCAAACCCCGATTCCAGTGTTGGTAGGCATGTCTTCAGTTTGCGGGTTGTGAAGATCACATTTATTTCTGCTGCCGTATTTAGTCTTTCCTTAAGCCTTATGACATAAATAGCAATGGTTTTTCCTTGTTCTTCTCTTTAGGGATTCATTTGAGGTGTTTCTTGCAAGAGGTGTGTTCAATTGCTTTAGTTGTGCTAACAATTTGTGCAACGTTTCATTTAAGGCTTTTGAAGAAGAACACTCTGAATATTGACTTTTTTAGCCAAATGTTTTCGTTCACCTTTAAAGCTTCCTCAAAGTTTTTCCAATTACACGCTCAGCGCGTTATCCCATGGACTGTCCCTTCAATATTGTTCTCCTTGTGTTGAAGCGGTGCACAATTTTGTTCGGAGTTTGAGGATGGTACCAGTGTCTGTCGGTTTTTGGTACCATTTACAAGTTATCAAATTTTTTCATTAACGTGCAGTGCCATTTAAAAACACTAATTCGCGCTTATCATTTAAAATTTAAAGAGTGAGTTCTAATTTTGGACGCATATAGTTGACCTATTGAGGCAATCTATTGGGGTAGTTTTTAACGGTAAAAATAATGTCATTTACATATTTTTCAGAAACTTTCCGTTTTCTGCCATTGTCACCCACTTGCATATTTTTGCATTTCATACATATCCAAACGATATCCCCCAATTTTTTCGTTTTGCTCTTTGTCTATATTTTGGCAATTGATATGGTACCAGTTCTCGTATTTTTCACACTCCGAGCAATTTTTCGTGGCAATCTGGACACTTTTCTTTGTGATCTTTAATTCTCAAAATCGGTAGTTGACTTTCGTAACTCAATTTTTCTTCAAAGGACTTCACCCGAAAGTTTGCTTAAAAACTGCTAGGATGCCCCCATTGCCAGGCCGTCTGTCCATTACAACCAGTTATTGTTTCCTTTGAAATATACATTGGTGACTGCAAGTTTCAGTAAGAGCTTGTGTGTGGATCGTTCGATGTCAGGTGCGTTGTCACTGGAGTATAAAGATGACAGAGCTATTTCAATGGCCTCGGAACCTCGTACGTTTGTAGACAAAAAATTCACGTCCGAAAAAATTCTTCGTCTTTGTTTGCCTCAAGTTCAATATTTATTTAAGTTCTTCTCTCGCTTGCAAATTTGAGGTTTCATTGTTTGCCCAAAGCACTCGTTCAAAGAGCGGAATTAAACGTTTGTTCAAGTTGTGGTTTGGACTTCCTGTTATTGACAGAACAGGGCGCAATGTTGTGTCTTCCTTGGCCACTTTAGCCAAACCATAAAGTCTGGCAGGTTGTGCGCCAGTTGACCTCAACTTTTGATAAAGGCTCTCGCTTTTCAAGCCCTGTTTTATTTCCAACAAAGTGCTGTCAAAATCTTTTTCAATTTCTTATGACGCATCTTGCGTTTCTCCGAGAAAACTGAGGACAATCAAAATCGTGGCTGTAAATTTGTTTTGGTATGTTGACTTTCTTATTACGCAAAAACCATTACCTTTATCAAACGGTACTGCTAAGGGTTCATGTTATTTAAGATACTTGGTCACTTTTGATAATACTCTATCCACAGGTCTTTCTCTCTGGTTCCTAGCGTACCATATAGCGGATGCTTCAATCTCACAGAGCTTTTCGCAATTTACTCCATTTTGTCTCAGATCATTCACTAATTTGTCATTATCTGCGAGAAAATGAGGTCCTTAAAATTTGTTCTTAACCAGGTGCTTCTTCGCGTAAGACAGAACAATCTGAACAAAACATGTAAATCTAAGTAGTAGTAGTAATAGTAGGAGAGTCTTTAGGGTAGGATCCTACGTGTGTAAAACCCTTCAGTTTTCGTTTGGCACGATTTTTTTCATTGGATTGCAGATTCCACAGTTGCATAGAAGTCTCCAGGTGCAGCTGTCGAGTTCGTTGTAGCTTCTGTGGAAGTAGACTTGGTACATCTCTTTCAGAAGTTTCTGTGTCATTGGCTTCTCCGTTGTTCTTCTGATGATGTTGTATAGCTTTGCGGCTCTGAAGAAGAAGTTTTCGTCTGATTTCTGTAGTCTGTGTTTGAGGAGTTCAAATTCCTGCTTTTGTCTTGTTTCATTTACTTTTTGCTTTGGCAGTTTGTCTTCGGGGACGTAGTAATTGCCTTCTAGGATTGAGAGGAGATAGAGAACATCGTGCATTTCCATGTACATGGAGAGTGGGAGTATTTTCAGTGTTTCCAGTCTTTGATGGTATTCGTCGTTTCCACCGCATATCCACTTTGTGGCCTTGTGCTGGATTTTCTCAATTGATCTCATGTCAGTCTTCGAAGGGTACCAGACTTGGGAGGAGTAAGTGAGTACGGGCACTACGTATCCTATGTACGCGTTCAATTTCGTTTCCATTAAGGTTCTGCTCGAAACATTTCGTTTGAGTGTGTAGAAGGCTTTCCATGCTTTGATTGTTGTACGTTGGCACTTTGCGCTCCAAGAGAGATTTCGAGACATTACGACTCCGAGATTTTTTTGGGTGGCAACAGTTCCCAGACCTTCCTCGTCACGCTCGGCTAGATCCCCTCTAATGAGGAGAGTTTTACTTTTGCTAACATTTAGGTCCATATGGTTTGCTTTGCTCTATTCCTGTATTTCCCCGAGAGTGGTCTCGCATTCGTGCTCACCGTGGGTAATTGCTTTGGAATCATCCGCGTATCCGAAGGCCGGGATGTCTGAGATTTCTTTGGGGAGATCGTCAATGTAGATGATGAACATCAGTGGTCCCAAAATTGATCCCTGAGGTACTCAGCTGGTTACAATTCTGGTCTTGCTTGTTGTGCTTGTTCTAAGCAATTCTGATTTGCTTGTTCCAATTTTGACGCGTTGCGTTCGGTTTGTCAGATAGCTTTTGAGTAGTTGGAGTAGCTTTCCTCCGAGGCCAATGTCTTTGAGCTTCAGGATGAGTCTTTTGAGCGCTACTTTGTCAAAGGTTTTTCTGAAGTCAACATAGAGAGTTCGAATGTCATTGCATTTTTTCGATTCAATTTGATGATCCAAGTAAGCTGTCAAGTGTTTTTATTGCTTCATCATTTTCGGGTAGTGGTCTATCCCGCCATTTTGACAGTTTATCTAGCTTATGATTGATTCTTTTTTAGTTGGCGCCTTTATTTGACGAAAAATTTTGAAGATTAATGGAACAAAAAATTTTTGTCTACCATTTTTCTCAGGTCACACCTGCTTTCACAGCTTTTGGTTTAAAAAGGTTAAACAATATTTTAAATCAGTGGAAAAAATGTTCAGTTAATTTTTGTAGATTTTATTTTTTGTCTTTATTTATCCTCGGGAATTTTGTCTCGTGGGTCAAACATCCTTGATCCAAAGTAGATCGTCGTAGCAATCTTGTATCTGTTATACATCAGATTTTTAAAGAAAAACAGGCCGTTTATTTCCATATAAAGTTTCAAGGGAAGCAGCTTTAATTTTGTTTGTCTTGTATTGTACGGCATTAGGCATTATACTATTCAAGATCCTTTTTGTGACTGTCTTCTAAGCCTTTTCGATCAATTCATGGCTACTTTGTTCGTGTTCCAGGCTCGCGAGGCTTGCCAAAATACTGCAACAACATGTTAGCCGTAAAATGGGTCATTACTTTGGGTCACTGTAGTTTCCGAAAATGATAGCATGTTTCTACTGATACTGAAAAAACATTTCAGGGCCTTGTTAATCCTGAATTAAGAGCTTGCTGTCCAGTTCAGATTTCGATTAATTAGGGCGCCTAAGTTTTTTATCATCGGTAAAGAGTCGGCATATTCTACTTTTCCTTCAAGTTGGTTTTTCAAATTTAGGACGGCTTTTTTGACGTAGAGGGACATTTTTTTCCTCGTTTAATGAGTCCAAAAATTTAGAACACAATAATTGTTTTCGATTGTTTACGTTATTTGTTAGAATAACATTTATGTCGTTGGCAAACGTAATTTTTCTTGTTTATGATTGACCTACTTCAAATGTTTGATCGAGTGAATTTCTGGAAGGATCTCTGCTCGGGTCACTTCTGCAGAATCCTACTGGAGAAAACCGGAGACAATATTTAGTCAAAAATGAGGCAGGAGCGAGTGAATTTCCGGAACGAGCTAATCAGTTGAAAAAGGTTTCCACCAATACTAAGCTTCTCAATTTATGTGAGAAGAGTAGCGTCAGGAACATTAGCGAACGCCTTTGAGAAATCCTTATAAATTGCCGGCAATTTTCAGATTCTCCATTGTCGTAGCTTTCATTTTTTCCAATTTTCTTCCAATTAACTTGTTGAACAACTCATAAATCGGGGTCCAAGATCATTATCATTATCCCTAGAACTTTACAAAAATTGCAAAGCAGGCTGATAGGCCAATAGCACATAATATCACCCAGGTTGAGGTCGCGCTCGAAATCACCTCTGATCAGACCGTCCCAGACGAGTGGGACCTCTGGTCAGACCGTCCCAGACCGAAGTGACCTCTGATCAGACGAGTATGCGCTCGAAGATCATTGTGCGCTCGAAGTGCGCTCGAAGCCGCCTCTGATCAGACGAGTTCCAGACCGAAGTGACCCCTGATCAGACAAGTTCCAGACCATTGTCCAGACGAGTTCCAGACCATTGTCCAGACTAAAGTGCGCTCGAAATATTGTCCCAGACTAAAGTGCGCTCGAAATCACCTCTGATCAGAGAATGATTTTGAACATGAACAAATCTCTCAATATCGTTATAATATATTCATTTCATCTATCATTTTATCAATCTTATATTCAACTAACAAAAAAAACCAATCCTGAAAGTATTGTTATTGAAAGTAAATCGAAAAAAAAATGATCAAAAAAATTACTGAGTATGCCATTTTTTATGCTTTTAACTGAAAAAATGAACTTAGACAGCTCTGCATAAAAACGTCTTGATCTACTTTGATTCAAAATCTTTTCTTGAGGGGACCGGCATTTGTTATCAGCTGGACCCCTTGGTTCTGATCAAACCCATCAGATTCTCAGATGAAGTTCCGAGCAGAATGCTGTTTTATTGTTGTCTCTCACCCGAGACAACCAAAGTCAGTAAGAAAACAAAAAAAATGAAAAAAATTTCGCTCGAATTGGTCTCTGGTCAGACTAGTGTGCGCTCGAATCGGCCTCTGATCAGACTAGTGTGCGCTTGAAACTGCCTCTGATCAGACCGTCACAGAACAAAGTGGCCTCTGATCAGGCAAGTTCCAGACCATTGTCCAGACAAAAGTGCGCTCGAAGCCTTTTCCAGACCATGTAATTCGAGCGCACCGGGAACATGTGTGCACTCGAAACTCGTCTGATCAGGGGTCACTTCGGTCTGGCCACCTCGACCTGGGCAGATCTATCTCCACTTTTGAAAACTGGTGCTAACTGATTTTTTCTTGTCTCAGGAAACTTTAATATATTCGGAACCTTAAGCATAATTTTTTGCTATGGATTTTGTTATTTCCTGGGCCGTACTCCTATGGACACTGCTGCCCTTACTACCTGGGCCAGTAGCTTCGCCATCTTTGAGACATATTAGGTCATTCATATCTTGATTTTGTTTATATGAGTTCTGTTGAGTTGACCTTGTTCTCTCTGCAAAATAGAATTTCTATATACAAATTTGGATTGCAAACACTTATAAAAGATCATTTAGCAATTAATATCGCTCTTAGATGTTTGCAGCCATATTTAATTCCCAAAATGCATGTTGCTGGTGGGCAGATCTTGGTCTTTTCTCATGATAACAAGATATTTGTAGGTTTCAATAGAACTGCTGGTGCAAAAGCAACTGGTATCGAACTCAGTGCTGTTCTCCTTGCACGTGTAAACCAAATCAGTGTAACTCTTGAGAAAAAAACATGTAAGAATTAACACTCAACTTTGTGAATTATGCCATATATCGGTATTTTGACGAACTGTAAACGAGGTTTTTCTTCAAGATCTATATCGACATTTAAACAACCTTCCCAACATACAAGACGTTAACCTTATCAAATGATAGCACGTAAGACACATAAAAAAGAAAAAACATAAGTTGTTTTTTACTGCATTAGACAACCAAAAGGCCGTCCGCCAAACGAATTCTTTGATGTTCTTTTAAAGGTCAAAAATGTGAAAAACCTATAAAGATCAACTTAAAAGTTTTAAAAGTTTTTATTTTACCTTAGAAATTCGGGCTAGGTTGAGCTTGAATCAGCGAGCTTTAGCATTGGAGCGCTAGGACTTAAAAATTAAGCTACCGGAGATAGAAAAAATCTGTGTGAACGAACAACATTTTACACACTTTTTGTATTTGCATTGACAATATCCTCCGTCGCAAAAATGACGATTCAAGGAAAAGCATTAGGTTCGTTACGTAGCGTGATAAGGTTTCAATTGGCGATGGGATTTCGGTGGACCTCTCTGTCCGTCACTACCACAAAGGCTTGACACTCTAGTTATAGGTTGGTGGCCCCCAGAGCTGTCCTCATCAGTTAACCACCAAAAATTGCCGGTTTCCAATGCTTCAGATATTGAGTTCTCCAATTGGAGCGGAGTTTCAACGCACGGTGTTCGATTAATCAACGATTCCATATCGCATTCGCATATGCTTGCCCTCCAGCGTACTTCTTTCAATCGGCAAAGCCATCGGCGCTAGCAAAGGCAGGCAGCAACTGCTGTTCCCAAGTAGAAAGTGGTTTGGCGTTAGAGCATTAAAATGGTAGCATCAGAATCATCAGGCGTCAGACGGTTGTTCAAGGTCTTTTCGATTAAACAGAAAGTTGTCTGAAGTACTTCATAAATTAGGGGACGGTTGTAAATTATTGCATACAGCGTTCATTTGAAACTAGGTAATAGTCTTTCCCCGACACCTGTAAGATGCTGCCCTGCAATAGGGCTGATCTTGCGTTCTACTCCATTGTGTGCGAGCTCCAAAGCTATCAACTTAGCATCCTAGCTGAGAAGGCATTTTAGCGGTTCTTTTTCAGCAGCGACAAAGTTTCCCCAAAGTCAGACCAGATGACTGAAGGCATCCACGAACCGCTCAAAAACTATCACGCAAGTGTATGCATTCATCGATTGCTCTATCTCAACGTGTAAGGCACGGGTCGCGAGACAGGTGAACAAGAATCCCTAACTCAACTTTTCTTAGATGAGCGACATAATTTTACTTTAACTGGCCTAGAGTAATCAACATCCACGTTGGTGAATTTGGACTCGTTGGTGAATTTGGAAAAAACGCAACTCAAGCAAGTAGAACGGAGTGTTGATCGGAGTTCAAGAACTGCAAATTTTTGGTTGTATTAGAGCTGGGAGGTAATCATTACCTTCATGTTGGTGCTTTAGAGGCATATGAAGCAAAAAAGGCCACTATTTGATGAAGCTTATCATTTATTGTTGAATAATTTAATGTAGGAATCATTTTTAGTGAGACGTTTTGTTCCACTAGTGGACCTCATAAAACACCAGGTCTAATTACTGACGAGAAAACGACAATACTGTGTTTCTTACTGATGGCATTTTTATGAAATAAGTGCTGATTCTCAATAAAAAAAACCCATACGGATTTTTAAAAAATGAGCTGCAGTTTCTGTTCTGCAGCGGTAATTTCTTCTGGATCAAGTTTGTACTTCACCAAAGTACCGTTAGGCAAATTAAGGAGAATGAAAATGCATCCAATACCCAAAAATAGGCAGTAGTTTAGAATACGAATTGAAATTGCACGAAAACATTATCCATTAGTTTTATGTTTGCCATTTTTGCTTCAATAACACGCTTGTAGTTTTCTTCCGCTATTTCGTGTAATTCGATTTCAAGACGATGTCACTGTATATCTATCTGATGTTGATTGGTGTCATGAACTTTGCACAATTGTTTTTTGCAAGACAGGATTGTGCTTCAAGCCATTTAGAAACTGTGATTGCTAAGGGGTTTAGCATTACTCAAGAAATGAATAGGATTTCTTATCGAAAAAGAACTAAAAATTAAATTTAAATCATGATAGTAACAAAAAATAAGGGAGCAATAGGTTAGTTTCAGTAGAGAAAAACAGAAAAACCTCGTAGCACAACTGTAAAAGAAAAAGGGACAGAACGGGAAACACACGCCTAGCGGGACGAAAACGAGCGTGTAAGAGGGCTGAGTGTCAAATCTTTTGAGTATTAAAACCCATCTTTTCAGAGCCAAGGGTACAAAGCTTGCAATTACTGGAGACCCAAAAAATCTGGAAAAGGCAGGTGCAAGATGGAGCGTGCAAAATGGTGGGAAAAGGCAGATCACTCAAGTGCGACGCGCGGAAAGAAATGCGAGAGTAGGAAGACAAAACGGAAGTGATGTAATTTCTCAGGGAATGGATTCGGAGCGGCGGGTGGCCACTTGCACGGAAATCGTGCAAAGAAACAAAACAAAATGAACCGAACATTCCAGCTGAATAATTTCATTATCCCTGTAAAGTAAACTGAGGTAAAAAAAACCAGAAAGAAATAAAAACAGTTAGAAAACGATGCGGCGACGGCTCCAGTGGAGAGTTTTTTAACCTTTTTTGCACTACGTCGTCGCATATCAGTATTAAAACGACGGGGTCTCTTACTGAAGTGAACACAGATGCGTCAATATCAACGTAAGTGGTTCCAGGTCAATATAATGTTTCTGGTGCAATTGGTAGTACTCTGAAAAACTCTGATCTTTTGGCTTGCGTTTCAATGATAAATCAATTATAACATGAACAGTCACTATACTGAAGTGCTTAGGAAAGCTAAAGATGTTTAGAATGCCATTGCGCCAAAAAACTGCATCGGAAATATCTTTATAACGCTCTCAAACTGAGGTCCCGAAAGGTTAGTTCGCAAAATTTACTATATCTGTGCGACGTTTACGACTTTTTCATGTCATTGTGCGAAACTAGAGAATCAATTTTGCCAAGAAAAGTTTTATCAAACTGGTACTGGACCATGTCTGTTGAAGCAAATTGATTAAACCTAATCCCAGAACTGCAAATACAGAGCTTTTGTACAAAGTTATTTTCTTTCTTGAAAGAATATTCGCCAATTCGAACAACGAAAATGGACCCAGGATGAATACCATATGCTTACATCAACGTTTGTTCTCCTCATCAAGACTAAACAATGAAAATGTCCTAATTTTTGACTTTTTCTATCAAAAATGATGAGATCAACAAATTTCAAAAAAAATGGTTAAAGTTCGGTAGTACTAATTAGTACATTTACAACACTGTTATTCAAATTAAATGGGGAAATGAAATGCTAGTTTCTTAACAAATTGACATGAACATTGCAAAAAACAAAAATATTATAATGAATTCTTTCCAAAGCCGTTTTTTCAAGTTCCCAACTCTCTAATACGTTTGGCTAATATCAATTTAAGGTTCAAGTGTAGGTTTCGTAATTTTTGTCGAAAACGAGTTTTTCGACAGTTGTTGAGTTTTTCCATTGATTTCAATGTTTTGAAGTCAATTTTTCGTGTGGCATATTTCTATGCGAAATTGCTCCAATCTTACAGTTTTCTTGTTGTTCAGGTGTCAAAATCACTAATAGGTCTTTTAGTGTACTTTCAGAAGCTGCAATGAATGTGTTTCAGTCCTCAGTTTCACTTGAGATATTGTAGACCAAAAACCACGGTGGTCAGGAAGTTCGTTTTTACTTGTATCGTAACCACTGTCTGTAGACCAAAAAGTGCTGTTCTCGCTGTGAGTTTAACTAAAGTTTGTGTAAGACTTGAGAAAAAAATATATGAGATGTTTAAATCAATTTCAATGTTTTTTTTTGCTATTAATCGGTACATACTCAAACTCTAAACGCGGCTTTTTTCAAAATCAATATCTGTATAGAATTTAAGTTCTCAAAACATAAAGGACGACAACTTAAACATATGTTAACACACAGGACTCTTAAACAAGAGAAAACTCTAGGTTTTTTTACTGCATTAGACAACCAGAAGGCCGTCCGCCAAACGTGTTCCATGATGTTCTTATGAAGGTCAAAAAGATCAACAACCCAATATGTACAAAGTAAAACCTTTGCTTTTGTTATGTAGAGACTCTTCGTTTCAGATCCTTATGTCCTAACTACTGGGCTACCAGTGCTTGGAAGATACGAGATACGCACAATATATATACATGCTTTCGTTTTTTTGTATAGACGTTTTAAGTCTTCATCCACAACCCTTTTTTTTACAAATTTGCAGATTTGGAGACATACCCGGGTCGAGGATTTTGTCAAAATGTATGTAAGAAATGTGCTGACAACCGCTGAAAAAAATAATTTTCAGCGGATAAACCTTACACATTAGTCCGCTTAATCTGCTGAATTTTCAGCACCTTTCTTACATAATTTTAGCACTTTTCAGTCCATTAAGCGGATCATTATGTAAGATCTAACTGCTGAAAAATATAGTTTTTCAGCGACTGTCAGCGCATTTCTCACATAATTTCCAATACTTACCTTACACAATATCAGCACTTCTTAAGCATCTTCTTAAAGCAGTTATTGCAGCTGAGGTATAAAACCAAATTACTTGATTGAATGAAACCAGGTAGCTTAAGTATAATAGTATAATTAACTTCCTTCCGTTAGATATGATGAAAGTGTGACCCTTTTCAAATGGTATTTTCAGTTGGTAAAAAAATGAATATTGACACGCAGATTTTTGACTGATTAGTGGCTCTTCAAAAGTGCAAAAAGGTTAAGGAGCCTACATGCTGACTACGTTATAAGCAAAAGTGAGCAAAAAAATTGCAAGTAAAATTATGCAAGAAAGGCGCTGAGTCCACGGAATTTGAAACCTTCATAAGTGCTGAAATTATGTAAGAAAATTGCTTAATCATATGCTGATTTTATTAAAAAAATGCGCTGAAAGATGCTGAAATAGTTTTTATCAGCAGATTCACCACCAAATTCTCAATTTTCAGCGCAATCAACACAAATCTTACATAATTTCAGCACATTCAGCGGATTTCTTACAAAAATATCCGCTTAGAGCTGCTGACCCCTCGACCCGGGTAGCGGAAGACCACCTTACAGTTTTTGTTCGCCTGGAGCCTCCTCAATCTTTTCTTTGTGTGATGTTGTGGTATTGGTACACGGTTGCATGGATGCACAACGCATGGTTGGTTTCGAAACAGTTCTGTCGGACATGTTGCTAAGCCAGTCGTACAATGTGAAACTAAGATACGGATCTTAATGTAGCCAAAGGCAGGGGTAAACACTCTGGATAACGAGGACTATAGATGTCTCACTTTTTTCAAGATTGCGTTTTTCAATTTGTTTAACACTTTTTGTAACTCAAAAGCGATAAGAGTTTCGCCTTGAACGCCAATTTATCCGAACAATTCTTACCATCAAAATTGAAGTACTTTGTCATTATGTGGTAAAAAATAGATGCAATCGTTTATCTTGTTTATTGTGGTCATAACAACGTTGAGTTGTTTTGTTTTTTAGTGATATTGTTGGATAACTAAAATTATCAGTTGCAAAAAAGGTAAAGGAAAAGTTGAACACCTCCGGAAAAATTATTGGCAAAAATTATTGGCAGGGGTATTTGAGTCAAACTAACAACCTCCTCTCTTCAAAAGAGCTCCCTTTGTAGCATCAACAATTTTGCGCTGCCTAAATTTTGTGATGGCAGTGGCCAACGCTATAGTTGGAACCCAGTAAGCATGCCATAACTATAAGCTTTGAATAAAAATTTCTCTATCATATAAAAAGATGATACACCCAGATGTGACAGATTGAAACTTGCAATTCGTTTCCCAATCTGCTTGGTGATATTTGTCATGATATTGAGTTCGATCTTTTTCTTCAGCAGGTACAAATATAAACTTTGTCTTCAAACCAACGCGAACGGATGATGAATCAATATGGGGAACCTTTCTACTTTATAGTTCCGTGATACCTTAGGGCTTTGCTGCTGTTCTTGCCGCAACATTTTGTTGTGGGTTGAAATTGTTTAAATCAAAGTAGGCTAGCATACTTTTGGCATCCTTAGTGGGTTACAACCATAGCGAAGAGCAATTCCATCTCATAAACTTCTTTTTTTTTGTCAAATTGATATAGCTTGAATGGTATTTTGATCAAACAACTGGAAGCTCCTTTTTCACCAACCAAGTCAAGTGAGCGAATCTCGTTCTATTTTAATTGTTTTCCATTCTTATCACATGATCTACATTAGTGAAGCTTGCCCATCGGCTTCAAAACCAGTGAAATAAATGGCATTGACATTCTCCACGCAAGGAGAGGACAACTGCGCTGTCATCATGTCATATCTAGGAACCAAGTTTGGCTTGGTTCTCCTAAGGAGCTTGTGATACATATAAATATATATATATATATATATATATATATATATATATATATATATATATATATATATATATATATCGAAATCTCTATGTGTACTAAATTATAAACTACCCTCTATTTTTAATATCCATATCATGCATATTATAACTAAGGTTATAATGAATTTTTATTATTCACGTATAAATATGTTCCCGCTAGTCTACTAAATTATGTCATATTTTGTTCACCGTATTTTATTATAAGTAATCATAATCTTGCTTAACAATCTGAATTCAAGTTGCCGTTGTAAACGCTCTTCATTTAACTGAGACAAACTCTAGTTTGGATTTGCACTGCGATTCCACTAAGCAAATTTAACAAATTACGTTTATTTACGGATTCGCTCCGCGATTCCCTTATAAATCTGAGATAGTGTATTCGCAACACTATTACAAATCTAATTGCTAAACTCAGCTATTAATGGCGCAGTCAGCATCAAAGGACAGCGGCAAATCTCCACTCGGAATTCAACCCTTTTGCGAAAAGGCAACCCTAGAGCCCCCACTTCGATGGAAATTTTGAGGAGGCAACTCAAACTCGCCATTCTTGCTCGCGAAGGAATTGTAGTGGACCTTCTCTTGGCCAACCCTCCAGAGCATGTCATTCTGCCCCCCAAACCGGCATATGAAGATGCAGTCGAAAACCCTACAGCACAATCAGAACGAGATCGACGCACTCGTAACGAACCAGCAAAGACGGCGTGGAAAATCATTGTCAACGTATTGCGGCGGTAGGCATCCTATGCGGAGATAAACCGTGACAACTTTGAAATCAAAAAGCATCTTCATTGATGTACTTGAGTCTGGGAACGGAAGGGCGACGAGTTTTCAATTAAAAAAACTCGACTGTTAACCTAGACGAAATCTCAACAAGAAATCTTTGGGATGTTTTGAATAACACTTTTATTCGAATCCATAATATAACTTTCCACCGATATATCTTTCTTACACGAAAACAGCAGAAAGGGGAACCGATTGAGAAACTCTACGGCCACCTCAAAGAACTCTCCGAGAATTGTGATCTGGGAGAAAACGGAGATACTATTATCAGAGACGTTTTCATCGCAAACCTGCAAAATGAAGACATCCAAAAAGAATTTTTCAAAGAAACGGTGGAACCTGATAATGCCTTAGCAATAGCAATCAACATTGAAATGGGCACCCTCAATCAACTTAAAAAGAACGCAAGCAAAACTGAACTCAATTAAACTGTTAATCAAGTACAACGGACGCGCATCGCGAATGCTACCCCTTTTTCTACTATGAGCACCACTGCACGGAAAAAGCTCACAACTTGTCATTTCTGTGGAATGAGTTGGACTCCAGAACACCGCAATAGATGCCCTGCACGTGGAAAGAAATGCAAAAACTGTGGTATTGAAAGCCACTTCGCAAAGGTTTGCCGAAAACCTTACGATTCTAACTCCTATCCAAAACCTAAGCCACGGGTCAATAATGTTGAAAAAAATGATCAAGCTGAGAATGTTAACCAAATTTTGCCTGATTTTGACCCCGATTTGGAATCAAATTAATTATCGGATGAAGATAATTGTGTAGCCTCAGTATCTTAGGCAGATTTTACAACTTCTGTAGAAGCAGTCAATCTTCCTGTAGTGCTCGGGAACAGAGCAACAAATGTTCTGGTGGATTCGGGTAGCGTATGTACAATAATAAACGAGTCATTATCAAATTCAATCATTTCCCAAGACCCAAATTCGAAGTGGATACGCGAAGCGAATCCCAAACAATTGAAAACTTTCTCCAACGAGCCCATTCAAACGCTAGGCATTCTCCAAACGTCACTTCAGAGCAACAATTAATACGCGAATCCAATAGAAATCCAAGTAGTGACAGATGGTCATCGTTCTCTATTGGATAGAGATTTGCTCCCTGCTCTCGGACTTTCAATTCAGCAATCTAATAATCAAAAGACAGTTAATCAGGTAGATCAAGAATACTGTCCAATCAAAAAACAAATTGCAACCGATTTTCCTGACCTAATCTCCAGAATCGGTAAGTCCAAAGTACATATGGTTCGTTCAAAATTTCATAGAAATTATACCCCATCACACCAAAAAGGTCGTCGTGTCCCTATAAATTCGTTAGGCAAAGTATCTGATGAATTGAGGAAACTTTCAGAACAAGGACATATTGAAAAATTACAGGAATGCACTGATAAGAACTTTATTTCTTCAATTGTAATCACGGTTAAGAAGGACAAATCAGTAAAGTTAGCCCTTAATTCCAAAGTTCTGAACAAAGCAATTCATAAAAATATTTATCAAATGCCAAACATAGACAGCCTTATCGATTCGATTTCAGAGCACATTAACGATTCTAATCATGGTGATAACGTTTATTATTCGACGATTGACTTAAAATATGCATATAGCCAACTAAACTTGCATCCGGATACCGCACGTTATTATAATTTCAATATCATTTGTGGCAACGCAACGGGTACGTATCGTTTTAAAACGGGATTTCATGGCCTTACGGATATGCCGGCAGAGTTTCAAAAAGCGATGGATTACACATTGGTCGGCTTGTCTAATACATACTGCTTCCTCGATGATATAATTGTAGTTAGCAAAGGTACTAAGGAATCGCACCTCAAACACGACTACAAATGCCTACAAAAACTTGAGGCTGATAACCTCAGAACTAATTTTAGTAAATGTCACTTCGCAAAACACCAGATAAATTCGCTTGTTTTAACATTTTCGCGAAATGGTGTTAAACCTATCAAAATCAAAGACAGCAGCAATTGTAGAAATCAAAGCTCCAAAAAACATTGAAACAATTACGATCATTCCTAGGTAGCGTTCATCATTTCAGCAATTTCATTCCCAATCCTGCCAGAGTTTGTCACCCCCTCGGGCCTTTACTAAAGAAAAGAGAAAATTTTATTTGGACTGATAATCACCAAACACATTTCGAGCATAATAAAACTGTAATTGCAAATGCTACAGAAAACACTCATTTTAACCCGACACTGGAAACGCGAATCAAATGCGACGCATCTCGCCAAGGCTTAGGCGCTGCGCTTGAGCAACTGGATTGTGAAGGGTGGAAAACGGTGGCTTTTGCGGCTCGCTTTCTTAATAATAATGAAGAACGTTACAGTATAAATGAAATAGAATTGCTTGGTGTGGTTTGGGCCATCGAATATTTTAAATATTACCTTTTTGGGAAAAATTTCACAGTCTTGACAGATCATAGAGCACTTCTTTCAGTTTTAATATCTCATCGTTCAAATAAATCTTACAAAAGCCGATTAACACGATGGATCGATCGTTTGTTACCTTTTGATTTTAATACAGGACACATTCCCGGCACTAGAATGGGTTTAGTTGATTACATTTCGCGCCAACCGAATCAAAATGCAAAAAGCAATACTCAATATGATGAGGAACTCATGGTAGCAACAATTTCCCGCATTCGCGACGTGATTACATCTTTCTTCAGTCACTCAAATAAAATTCCTTTCCATAAGCGGCACACTACCAGCAAATATAAATTACAAGTAAACAAGACGCGCGTCCACTCTTTCAAACTTGCTAAAAGTAGCACGTACAATTGAAATGCCTCAAATAATTCATTCACTACTCGAGCACAAGTAAACAATTACAATTCAAAATTCATTTCTAGCTTTAATTGCCACAAAAATCACTTGATTAAAATTAATACTGCACTCGCATCGCAAATTCATTCGCAAAACTTCAACTGTAAATCCTCAACCGCAAATCCAGAACAAAAAGTGCATCATATAACAATGTCTGCAAACGAGTCATCACAAAACAATCCCGCAGCCTCTCCGCAAACTCCACGAGTAACGTTTCGTACCCACTCAACCCCTATAACGAATACAAGTGCGAGCAACAACAACACTCAGGCCTCATCGTCACCCAAAAATTGTGACATTGAGCTTTCTCGGGAGGAGATTTTTGAGAAACATCTTAATCAAATATTCATCAAGTCCTTCCTCGCAGTCCTCACCTGCAAGGATGCAGTGTTGAAGGAAATCAGAGATTGCGTCTTTTAAGACGACGAGGCTCGATGCAGAGAGGTCAGCCCATATTTCCACTCATTCTGGAAAGATCTCCACGTGAAGTCCGGCTGCCTGTGTGTCGACGAACGCGTCGCCATACCTAATTCGATTAAGGAGGCTGTATTGGACTCGATACACATGACACATCCCGGTAGTTGGGGAATGATTTCTCTTTCCCAATATGCGTGGTGACCATACATGCACAGGGAAACTTTGGCCAAAACCTTTGATTGTGTCCCGTGTACAGATATTGGTAAGAATCTAAAACCTATTGTATCAAAATCTAAATGCAATCCACATAACGCTTGTCAAGAACCTAATGAAGAAATTCGAATTGACTTTGGGGGTCCTATAATAAACGATCAAGATAAAGATGTCTACTTCCTAACATGTATCGATCGTTATTCAAAGTATCCGACGGTTAGAATTTTTGAAAATGCTAATGAGGCAAATGTAGTAAAATTTCTTCGAGACTACGCATATACTCACGGAGTATATCCACGAACAATACGTCTAGATCAAGCAACTTGTCTATTAGATAAACAAGTTACGCATTACTGTAATTAAAATAATATTATCATTCTCGACGCCCCGGTCGGCGATCATAGAGCTATTGGATTAGTGGACCAAATGGTCCAAATAATAAAACGACGTTTATCTTGTATGAAAGCTGAAAATAAAGATACATTCTCAACGTCCAAAGCAATTAGACAAATAATCTCAGATTTACGTTTAACAAAACAGAAAACTACAAAGATAACACCGTTTGAAGCTCACTTCGGTCGTCCTGCAAATACTCCTTTAAGGCCTTTAAGGAATAATCACTTACTCCTTTAAGGAATAATATCTCTAGTCTGTTACTCTTCTATCTGAGCTTCAGTAGACAGTGCACGGGCCCCAATGCTAATGTCTAACATATATCTCAATACAAAACAAGAGCGGAGTAGAGAGAGAGAGAATTATACTTTATTATTATATCAGGTTGGTAACTGGTACTGACTAAATAACTTTCTCTTCTGAGAAAAGGGAAAACAGGTAAACATCTAAAGGAAAGAAAGGGAAAGATATTATTCCCTTTTTATCCAATCAGGGAAGAGTATTCTCAGTCTTTATTTATTTAAATAAAAAAGTCTTTCAAATAGTCTATTCTGGAAGTCATACATGACTCCATCTTTCCGGGGTTTTGAGTTTTTTGAAAGTCTCTTGTATAATCTAATAAGTCAATTTCTCTGTATTCTCTCTGAAGGAATTTCTTTCTTTTTTGGTTGGTTTGTATCGGTTCGTCAGCAAGTCGATTCCTAGACATAGGTTGCCCAAAGAGCAAGGAGTGAACATCAACAACCACAAAAGTAACTATTCCATTACCACGTCCAGTGGGTAAAGATCCTTTCGGGTTGGCCCAATGTTGATGTCTGGAGGCGATCTTGATGTCCGGTGACTTACCTGACTTACCTGAATTGGTTTAGTTTGTTGTTGTTAGCTGTTAGATGTTCAGATAAGTTTTTCTCTAGTGTAACCTGTGTTAGGTTTTAATGTTCTGTTATACTTAGAATCCCTTGCGGTTGGAAAGAACATTGAAATCTATATGTTAAGTGTTATGTACATTATATTATATGTTTTATGGAATTCGATGGAGCAAATGAGGGTAGTTGGTTGGGTAGGTTGTCAACACAAGTTGTTGACACGATCGAGAAGTATTCAGTGGCATGTGACTGTTTGGCCATGTTGGATTAAAACAAATTTTATTATTGAAGATGAACATGTATTAGTAATCCAATTCCTCCGCGAAATCAGAAGTTATTCTGATGCAATCAATTCTTACGAATTGTATTGCCATACTTCTACATTTTGTCTCTGTGCTATGTATTTTGTAAAAGGTGTACAGATCTCGCTTATGGTTTTGTAATGGGTATGCCCAAAAATGTCCAATTGCCTTTTTCCAATCAACTTCTATTTCTTCAACTTCATAAATTAAGTTAAAGTCTCTGTCTGCGCGCTTATATTCAACATTCCAAATAATCCAAAGACTCTTTTGGTATTTGGAGTACTACTATGTTAGTTGTTACTAGATAAAGGTGAACCTATTAGTTGTTACTAAAACTTAAGGCACTAATGGAGTGTATCCATATATACATGTGTTGGATTCCTCTAATGAGTGATTGCATGTTTTACATATATTTAGTTATCGGTTTGTTTACATGTTTTTACTTGTGAAATTTTCGAAGTTGAAATACTTTTGTTCTATCTATGTTGGAATTTCTTACACTGTGATGGTTTGTTTGGAAAATCATGTAACACTTCGTTGTGTTATTTTAGTTTTAAACCTGTATTTCAGTTCCAATGTTGTGTAGTTAACTAGATTGTCCAAGAATTTAAAGTTTATATCTGTTAAAGTGTCATGTGAATGACTCATGGTCTTAAAGGTAATATTACACGTTATACGTAAAGCTAGTATGTCTATTGCATTACTCATTGTTTGTCCAGTTGCGTATTGTTCACACTGTATAGTGTGTATTATCATTTGTTCTAATTTCCGTCATTTTTGTGTTGAATCACAATTGTTAGTTATTTTTTGGAATTGACTTATTTACAAAATTGCATATAACTAACTATGGAAAATTCTTTGCATATATACATGTACAATCTAGAAATGAGGTTAGGATTTTGGAAAAAATAAAAATTGTTTTTGTTTTTTAGATTTCATTAAGTATTAAATATCTAACAATCAGTACAATGGTACATGAATGTAAATGATACAAATTGGTAATCTGAGGTATGGTTAATCAATATTAGGATATGAAAGGGTTTTACAAAGTATTTGAGTACAAAGTATGGGACTATACAAATACATTTAGAATGAAGGGGTGGATTATTGAGTTGTGAAAAGATAACTAATTATCTACAAGGGACATAGATAACCATATATGCAGAGATCAATTTCATGGTTAGTTGTTATTGGTACTGTTGAAATAAATTGAAAATATCAGAAGCTGTTATTTGTTACTGTATTGGAATTGTTACAATCTCTCCGTCTGTTTCGGATGGTTTGTTCGTTCTTTATAGTGATTGTATTCTTTTACAAAGTGGTCATCATTCGAAAGAAAATATGCCAGTAAGTTCGGAATATCATGTATTGGGATGTCCGTAATGGATGCTTTGACTGTATTGCATAACTCTTGTTCTAGTTCTGTTATTTTCCGTTCGTTATTGAAATTAATTCTGTTCGTAAAAGCGCGGTTTGTTACGCTGCCTTCGAGGTGATAGACATGGTATTCCTCGCAAGGTTGTAAAGCTTCGAGAGGTACCATGAGAGGCCGTTCAGGTGCATCTTTTGGTTGAAAAATGTAATAGTTTTTTATTGGGTCAAAGTTTCTAAGTGTGCCCAAAGTATATTCCCATTTCAGACGGTATCCGTAGTTTAAAAAATAAGGTGATGTGAGCTGGTCGTTTATATGGATGTAGCTTTTCGAATTATTGTGGTTTTTATCCCGTAAAAATGTGTAGTATATGAGATTATGGATAAGTTTAGTTTCGTGTACTCTGTAATTATTATTTTGTACGTCTTTTGGTGTTGGGTGAAGAAAATTGAAACTAAGTTGAAATATTTGATGTACATATATACTATATGCAGATAGGTCTTGGGAGGCTTTTGCTACTAGCAGATCATAATTACATGTTACTGGTAGCTTGAATTCGTAATCATAGTCGTATAAAAATCTTTCAGTTAGGCTGTAGAATTGTTTGAGTTTAGGATACAGTGTCTGGTGGAGCTTGTCTCTCCCCATATTTTTTGTACTACGTTTAACTGTGTTCGTATTTTCTGGTGGCAGAGGCGGGAAGTACTCTGACACACGGTCTTTAAGATTGTGGAGAGGTGACATGAAGAAATTATACTCTCGCGAATCAAATGGCATGGTAGCCCAATTTCTATATGACAATAATGGATTGTAATTGCTGCTGTGTGGGCTATTAAGTGTTCTAGGGTCTTTGTCCTGAAACCAAATTGTTTCCATAACTGTTGCCGTTGGTGTTTGCTCATTTGTTGATTGATGGAAAAATGATTTTTTATTATTTGATCTCGGTGTTACTGCATATGGGAATCTTAGATTGTTCGGCCTGTTTTTGGCTATTTTCGTAAATAATCGTTGTTGAACTTGAGTTTGTGTTCTCGGGTTTTCTATAACATAATCAGATGGTGTTGGCGGTTGCACTGGTGGTGGGTAATTTGGAAGTGGGGGTGATATGTACGATTCCGTAGTTGAACGGTTTTGATTGTTAACCGGTCTGTTATGTTCATAACTATATAAATTTGTGCTTGTTCCTTGTTCACTATAGTAGTAGTTCTGTTATTATTAAATGATTGTAAATTCTGTCTATCCTCATTTTGTTTTGATTGTTGAAATTTATTTCTAATTTTACGCGCTATTTCCTGTGGAGTTTGGGTGTTCTCTGGAGTGTTATTCAAGTGTACTCGCATAGTTGTTACTGTTTCATCAGTGTTCCCCATTTGGTCATCTGTTTGAGTTCCACAGTACGAGGCGTTGTCTCTGATTGTACCGGGACTTGATCGTCCGAATCCTGGGCTTAGTTCCCCTTCTTCAACGTCATAGTTGAAGGGTGAATCTGCTTTGTATGGTGAATCGTAATCCATACTGGTAGCCATTTGCTAAAACTCATGGATGATTACTCTTGGAATAACATAATGGTTACGATTGTTATAAAGACTGTTATAAAAACTGTTTGTAGTTTTATTTGTTGTACACTCACTCGGTAGTGGTTACGTTGTTATATGTTAAAACGTTTTGTCATTTTGACTGTAGGTCTCTTGTGTTTTGTTATCAATACACAATGTTCGATTAGTTAATAGTAGTGAGGGGGGGTTAGATGTTCCCTAATTCAAATCTGATCTTAAATTTCGTATGTATCAGCCGAATGAGTGTCAAAGTATGTGACTTCATTTGTGTGTGGCTGATCATTTTTGAGTATGTCTAAGCTGTAACTGCGGTTATGCATTTTGTTAGCCGTTAATTTTAGTTGGTCAAAATCAATTGGTGGAGGGTTTTGTAAATCGAGAAGTTTTGATGTAGGTATTAAATGTTGTTGTTCGTTAGATGTTGATGAAGGTTTCGGGATTTCATACGGTGTTGGTTGATTAATTGGTATTGGTGTTTCATATGGGTGGATGTTAAATAAAATATTATGTTGTTCGATCTTTGGTGCACCAGGGATAGGTGCTGATAAACTGTTTCCTAGGCATTGGTATGCCGGAGGTGGTGTGATAAGTTGTGGTGGTATTGTTTGTAGTTTATTCTCTTTTATTGTTTCTAACGGTTCTATTTTAAATGGTTCTGGTTTATTTTTTCTTTCTGGTAATGGTGGTTTCTGTTTCTTTGTCGATGATTCTAAAGTTCGTAATTGTAATCCGTTTTCCGTTCTACGAATTGTAGTGTTATAATGTTTATAATTTGTATCAACATAGATTTCTGTTGGTATTTCATTGTTATTATGAGTTGATGTTGTTACTTCTGTTGAATGTCTACGAAAGTTATGTTTATTTTTTCATGGTCTGTTATTAAAGTTCCCATAATGTGAATTGTTATCATCACTGTCGTTATCTATATTTTCTTCTTGTATTTGAGCTACTAACTGTGTAAGTGTTTGTGAGAATATTCCAAAGATTCCGGTTAGTAGTATTTTTGTTATGCTCGCTTGTTTACCAATTGCTTTATGAATAGCAAAAGCGTTATAGAATTTGATAACAAGATTTGTTATGAATAGTATCATGCTAATCATAGCATAAATGATAGCCATTTTCTCTAAGATATACCATGGCCAACCAAAGATTGATAAAATTTGTTCTTTTAGCCATGCGCCGTCAAAAATTTCTTACCAGTTATTACTTGGTTGATCTATTTGGAAGTTATATCCATTGATGTTCAAATCTCGTAGCCATCTTAGTGATTGTTCATAGTTTTTGTATGTTTGTAATAATCCTAATTGTTCGAGTTCTAAGAGTTTTAGTGCATTAGCTGATTGTGCTTCCTGTAATGGTTTTTCACGATCTCTCATGTATTCATGTAGTAGATCTCTTTTTCTTTCTTGTACTAGTTGTTTCTTACTATAGATTCCGCTTTCTATTAAACTTGCTTTACTAAACATGTTGTCTAATACTATTTCCTCAGGTGATATAGTGTTTAGTATTATTTCGACTTTAACTGGATACGGTGTTAATCTGTATCTAGCTGCTCCTTCAGTATCTATAGATATGAGTTGATCAAAATTACTATGTGAACATGGTACGTTTTTTGCCCAAAGGTATGTTTGGCGTGTTAATTGATGTACATATTGTACTCTGTTTTTGTATAGAATTGGTATTTTATCGTAACCTTCACGTGTTTGTGGTACATAAAGTGGTGATGATTTCTTTGCACATTTGTACATTTTCATGACGTTAACTCCTTCTTGTTTTACAAATATCGATCTATCTCCTGTAAGGATGTATCCTAGAAGTGTTGTGTGTTCTTTTGTACTTGTGTTAATGTTAATGGTCGGAGATTCCGAGTTTGTTCACAAATTTGGGAATAAAATTCGATTGCTTGTAGACTGATTCGTGAATATATGTTACTCATATATAAGTCCATTTTCATATGTAGATGTGTGTTTTCATTTACAAAGCCGTAGTAAAAATGTTGATTATCTTCATCTTCGTAGCGTGTGCATAATGGTGTGAATTGTTTCGGTTTTATTTTTATGAATTTTTTATCGTCGAATTTTTCTTTCTTTCTTGTTACTTTTTGTCCTGTATGCATATCAAAGCCATATTCATATGTTATGTAAATATCATCGTATTCTGTTTTATGTATTGGTTGTGGTGATCCGCATTCGTGTTCAACTATTGGATACACTTCAAATCGTGTTGCTATTGAGGCTGTTTTATTTAATTTAATTTTTTTTGTATATCTTGTTTTTGTACTCTTGTCCATTCTGCATTTGTTTCTATCCAGTATCTGTCTTGGTATTTTACCATGTATGCATCAAATCGAATTAGTTCAAATAATTGACAATGTTTTTGTGGTTCCCAAACTATTGTTGCTTTTGTGAAAGGTGTCGGCAGACACTCTCCTTTGTGGAGGTCACATGGTAGTTCTGTTCCCATGTATGATATTTCTTCTGTGTCAAGATTTAGTATTAGTGATGATTCTCATATTTCTAATGTCTAATCTAGTATGTCTATTCTATTTTGTTTTCTTACTCCGGTCAAACAGTTTGATTGTGAGTTTTTTATTTCAAAAGGTATCCACGTTGGATTTATGTAATCATATACTATCCTTCCATATGGTGGTACCATTTGAGTATCTAAGTGAAATTGTATTCTACCTTGTAGATCTTCAATTCTCTTTTGTAATGGTGGATTAGCTATGTAATTGAATGATATGTTGTATAGTGTTGGTTTATATTTTGTATTTTTTAGTAGTTTAAGTCTGGCGAGTTCGTTACGAACTTCGTCTGGGTCTAATATTTTTGTTCTTTGTGCGTCTGATACATAATAGCTAGGTCTGTTTGCTCTAATATAGTGAGTGTGTTGTGAACACCATTCTACTCGTTCCTTCTCGTTCCTTAATTGTTCCTGCAACTGCGTATGCTTTGATTTCTACTGCGTGTGCTTTTGATAATAGTTGGACTTCTGTTTTGGTCATGTCTAAATCTAGTGGTTTGAATTTACATGTACTGATTTTGTTTAATTCATAGTACTTTACATTTGTTATTTCTTCTGCATCACAATCATAATGTTCGATAAAGATGTCTTGAGGTCCGATTGCTGAACCATTTATATTTTGTTCTGTTAATTCTACATAGTCTTCCTTTGCTTGGCGTTTTTGCCTTTTGTTATTTAGTTGGAATTTTTGCAGAATACTATCTGTTAGACGTTCTCTATAGAAATTCCAGTTTCGTGTCCATTTGTCAATAGCTATTTCCCACATTTGTTCATAGTCTGAACTATTTCTAAATTCTTCTAGTTCTTTACTGTTGTCATTGTATATGAATAGGTTTGGGTTTGTTTTGAATTTGGTTGTGTTACTAGATATATGATCCCCAAATTTGTTGAAAACTTCAGGTGCTGTTGTGTGTGACATATTTGTCTTTGTTTTGTTTTTATTTTAAAAATACCGAATGGGTTTTTCCATTCGTTCATTGATACTGTTCCTAATTTGTTCTTTAATTCTATTTCGTAGTTTATGTTGTGATTGAATTTTTGTTTCTATCATCATATAAATAAATAGTGTTATTAATAATAATATTAGTATTATGGATTTTAGTTGAAACGGCATGTATATGATAAGCCTGTGTGAGGGTTATAAAATGTCGCAAAACCTAAAGATTGTTTAGTGTATCTATCGATTTTATAGATAAAATCAATGCAGATGAACGGTGCTGGTGTTTTTGTTGTTACTATAGAGGGTGTTGTTGCATGAAATGGTTGATTGAATATAGTATCGTATTTGATCGTTGTATTAAGCTTTAGCTTTAGAGATGGTGTTGCTAAAACGTTAAGTGCTGTGTTTCGTTGTCTTGTTGTTAAATTTAATGTATTTGTTAATCTGTTCCGTGACCAATTGGTAAGGGTATCTCCAAGATTAGTCGGTCCGTACAATGGTGGAGGTGGACTCCAGGTTTCATGATCTAATGCAAAAAGATATGTATGTTCATTAGTTCTACTTAAAGTAAGTGGATTCGGATTTAGTACTGGTGTTGCTCGAGTTCTACCTTGATAGCTTGATGCTAATCCTAATTCTGGTATAAATGATGATGGTGAAAGTGCTGTTTTTCGTGGGGGTTGTAAGGAAATTGTTAGTTCTATTCGTGGTACACTTATTGATGTGTTAGATGATGACGATTGATGTGATCTTTGTGGTGTTGTATTTGTACTTGCTGTTTGTTGTGGAGAAGTTGCTGACCAAAGTGAGCTAAGTGGTGAAGGTATTGGTTGTACACGAAAATGTTCTTGCACAAAATTGAAATCTTGTCTTTGTTGAAATGTGGGCGGTAAGAAAGGATTTGCTCTTAATTCAGATGATGTAGGTGTTGGGATAGTATTAACACTTGAGTGATCCCTTGGTGGACCTATATTAAAATTATGGAGTGTTGATGTACCAGTTGGTGTTCCGGTTCGACTAAGTGGTTCTGACTGTCCGGCTTCTATAGGTCTTATTATGTTAGATTCTATGTCAGTGGAGCCGTACGAGACTAGTGTTGAGTCTTGTGTTGGAAATGATAGTGAAGCTCTACATCGTCCGCGTAGTAGATGTCTGGTTTCTGTTCTATCATGCCGCACTGTATACAGGTTTTCGTTTCCAGGGTTTGTATCGTCTACTTCGGGTGATGATTGGTATATTTGTTAGATCTGTTACCTCGTTATGATGTGGTTGTTCTTGAGTATTGTTACTATTACTGTTAGTATTTGATGACTCAATTTTTGCTGATTTTGTTTTTTACCCACCGGAACCTGGTCCGTGTGCTGGGATTTGAATATATGGGGGTGCTATGATTATCAGTGGTGTCAATTCTTGTTCTGGTTGCTGTGTTTGTGCTCCTAAGTTTGATATCCAAATTTCGTTATTTTGGGGTCTTAAGTTTAACTGGTAGATTACAACGTTTCCGTAAAATGGTGATTCTTCAGGGAATCCGATTTGTAGATAGAACTTTTGTGAGTGTAGTGTGTAATATATAGATTCTTCTATGTCGGGGTTTGGATCAATTTTTATGGGTTTACAAAGTAATCTATTAGTCCTAAACACATTCGTACAAAAAAATATACAATTATTTCAATTTTAATGAATTTAATTATTTCCAGTTCTACTATATCGATATTCGTTTTACATGTTGATAAATATCAGAATGAGCGTCTTGCATTTAACTATTGTATTGGTGGGCTTGCATAAACGACTCTGCGATTTCTAATTACTTCGTTTATTGTTACTATAGCTAAGTATGTAGATATAACTACTATGCAAGGTACCAAAAACATAGTGAGGAAGAATATTATTTTAGATAGTATTAAATAGATTGCTACTAATGTGTCTGGGAAATCAATTGTTGAAGCTGATTTGTCGTGTTAATGTCTGTATGTTGTTGTTATGTGATGTTTGTTTTAATTTGGAATTTGTTAATGCTTCACTGAAAAGTGACAGTTATTTGCTTGAGTAATGACACTAAACTGTGTCGCACTGTTTAATATTTTATTTCAATTTATTGATATACTACAATAACAATAATTAGTATGATGTTATTCTTTTAGTTTATCGTCTAATAGTTCGATAGCTTCTTTTTTGCAGACTACTAAGAAAACTGTGTTTAGATTATTGATATCGACACACCTATCTGTGTGCATTTGGTTTTTCAATGTTTCGAATTCTGTAACGGTTTCCTTGCAGAGCGTTATGTCTTTTAAAAATTCAAAGTGTTTTTCTCTCCAAAAAAGTTTTACTTCTTGTCCGGTTTCAGTTTTGCCTTCAATAATAATTAAACAATTTTTGTTTGATATTTTGCAGTCTGATACTCTGATACTATCGTTATCGAGGTGTATATGATTACCAAAAGGAAAATCGAGCTGAACAAAATTATCTCTTTGTATTTGTATTTTTATGAAAAGGTGATTTCTGTTTAATGATTGCATAAACTCTGATATAGTTAGCATTGGTGGTTTTTCATCACCGTGATGACTATAGTGATGAACTAACCTTTCAGAAAAGAATTTAAAGTAATTCACGTTGTTACCTGGTACTGCTGGGTTGTTTATTGATGGAATGTTGATAAAATTGTTTATTCGGAAGAGGCAATGAAATATTTCATCAAATTTGCTTTTCGAATTTTCAAATAGGTTTACTATATCTGAGATATGTTTTAGAGTTTGTTTTTGATATGAAAATTACAAAATAAATGAAATTAGAGAAGAAGTTTTATTTACTATGGAACGAGAAAATTTGAAATGAGAACTCTGAATGAAGTTGACTGAATTTTCTAACTTTTATTTTAGTTTTCAGCTTAGCTGAAATTTTCAAAATTTTTCGAGTTATTCAGTGGTTGTGACTTGTACGCGACAAAATCAGAGTTGTGATTTTTACTTTCCTGTTTGTTGCTCTCTACAATGTTCCTGACATTTACATATCTTCCAGTTTTTCATTTTTTTGGGTTTTAAGTTGTCAATTTTGATAATTACTAGGTCTAATTAGATTGTTAGGTTCCCAGTTCTTGAATTGAAATTTCTTCTGACATTTTCCGGAACTTTTGTTCTCAAGATGCTGTTTTTCTTTGTAATTGGTGTATTGGTAAGTAATTAGTGTATTTGATGGTTAGTTGACGTACTTCCATCATGGTATGTTATGCTAATTAGTCCGATATTGGTGCCAATTTCGCTATTGTCTTTTGTTTTGGAGTAGGTTTCTTGCTCATTGGTATGGCTAGTGACGCCAACTTATACCAAGTAATTTGGTGCAAAAAGTCTAATTAGTAAAATGGTGTTACTGGTAATTGGATACGTTGTTGCAATCTCTGCAACTTTGCAACTTTAAAATGTTAATTGGTAGTTTGGTACAAAATGCTTTGTTGGGAAAGCGTTGACGTAATTGAAATGTTTATTTCAACTACTAATGATCTTGGTAAGATCTGTCTTGTTAATCACCATGTTGTTCATGGTGCTGAAAAATGTTAATTGGCTTGACATTTACGTTTTGTTACTAATTGCGTCTGCAATGAGACAGTGTGTCTCTGTAAATTGTTTAACATCCTGTCATCCCTTTATGGATGTTGTCAATTTGTTAGTTTCTTCCCGTTAATGGGGTCCTTGTTGGGTTTTAGTTATTGTTTGTGTTACTAATGAGATGTACTAATGATGTCGCATAACGTCCGTTTCTTTACTAATGATGTCTATGACATTTGTTAGATAGCGTCCGTAACTTCACTAATGCCCGCATTTTCACTAATGAGTTGTATGACGTCCGCAGTTTTGGTAATGACGTGTAAAATTATGACGTATGTTATTCGGGTTTGTGCAACAGAGGTGCACAATACATTAACTGTTCATAGTGTCGAAGGTTCAATTAGTCGAATATGTATATTTTAATGTCTATTGGCCGAATGGCCGGATGTTATCGAATTTTGAATGAATCAGGAAGTGTGAAAGGATATAATATTCATACAGTAATCTAACTATATATTTATGAAAATAAACGTTTATCTGTGTTTTAGATTTCATTGTGGAGTGTGGTGTGAGACACGATGTCTCGTGAATTGTTCATAAAAAAGTTTCTTTTTATTACGTGTTACGTATGGAGAGGAAGTTATTCCATTTATGACACGTTACAGGAGGTTATTCTCAGACGATATTATTCTTTTATTCTGAAGATATTCGTTCAACCGATACGTTAGTCTATTTGTGACTAGTGAAATATTCATTATTTTTAGCTTCCTTTTTATTACTGTTACTACCATTCTCATTCTGTTATTAATTAGTGTTTTGTTACTTTCACCCTTTTCGCTTATTTTTGAGTCATCGTTGTGGTTTAGTTATTTAGTTATCATAGTTAATTTTTGTTAATATTCTTGAATGTCGGCATCTTCAAAATATCTATTCCATTCCGCGAGGTGGATAGATCCTCAATCCTGTTATAAAGGATTTAATTATTTGTTCTCTTGATTACTTGTTATTTGTATATTTGTTGTTTGTTGATTGTTTTTGTTTTAATATCAACTTTCGCTAAACGTCTATTCCAGTTTCAAGCTTTGGAACAGAAGAAATTTTACTTTTGTCTCTTTGGATTTTGCGTTTTGATTTTTGTTTACATGAGAACGTACCGTGTGTTATTCTATAGTGGGAGGTTTTGCGGGCTACTAACAATACCCATA
Organism: Convolutriloba macropyga; assembly: GCF_964194025.1. Classification (NCBI taxonomy): domain Eukaryota; kingdom Metazoa; phylum Xenacoelomorpha; order Acoela; family Convolutidae; genus Convolutriloba; species Convolutriloba macropyga. Next base: position 22,407,440 of record NC_134477.1, read on the forward strand.
TTTTTTAATATATCCTGTATGGATATGTTTTTATTTATTATTTGAATCCTTGTTTTTTGTTATTTGTTTTATCAATTAATACAGATGGTGGAGATGGGCGTTTGCCAATTGATGGACTGTTACGGATATTCATCGTAGTTGAATTGTTGTCACTGGTCAGTGTTTGCTTTGTTGAAACTGTTTGAGACAGTTAAATCCTTTATTTGTGTTTGATGTTTTTATAAATTTCTTACTAGAAGGTGTTAAGGGTTTGTTAGTACTATAAATGTTAACATCAGGATGAGAAATTCTCTGATACGTTTTAAAGTTTCTGGGTTTCGGGAAGTTTAGTTGTTATTTATTCGGGGTTATGATCAAATGTTATGATCAAATTCGGGGGTATGATTAAATGTTATAAAATATGTGTAGTAGCTTAGAGGTTAGGTGAATGATAACACCTTGTAGTATTTTCATTCTTTTTATGTTTTTATCTTGTTTGTTGTTTATATTATTTTCCTGTTTTAATTTAGATGTTATTTATCATACCTTTTTGCAATATTTGGTTTTGCACACATGGTTCGGGTTAGGTATGTGTGCCCGTAGAAATAATGAACGTAAATTTTTACAGGTATTACAATGTACATAATAGGAACGTATATTAGAATAACGTACGTTTGGGTATGACGGTTAATATGCTGTACGTATTTTGGAACGTAGAATTATACTGAACGTATTTAAACTGAAGATTAGTAGATTCAGTGGAGATGCAGTGGAGATTTTGTGTATTCAGTGGTATTCAGTGATTTTGTTACTAAACGTAATACTCAGATGCGTTTTGTGAACGATGATTTTATTTCAATAGAAATCTTTCACTGTAATAGATAAGTGAATTGAATATTTTATAGTTGTCGACTTTGTAATGAGTACATTGTTACAAGCGGGTTGTTGCGTTGGGTAATGTTGAGTGATATCTGTAGAGGAAGTATTTATTGTTTAAGCTGTAATAGTATATTGTTATTCAAATTATATGTAAGGGTCGTTAATAGTGGATATGTGTATTTATTATTTAGAGTATTATTATTATTATTATTATTATTATTATTAATATTATTATTATTATTATTAATATTATTAGAACTATTTGTGATTTTTTTTATTGTTTTATTGTGTTATTGTTATTTTCTTCTTACGAAGATTGTAGTTATGATTTTGTTCAATCTCCTCCGGTGTTATATGTTCTTTGGCTGTTTTGGTTGTTGTTTGTATTATTGATTGTTTCAATATTGGGATTTCATTTGTTAATAAGTAATTTTGTAATTCTAGTTTAATATGTCTTTCTTTCGGATAATACGGTATTATGTGATTTCTGTGTATTGTAATATACTCTTTTTTGTTGTCTTTTAATATGTATGTTGTTTCTGTAGGTTTGTCGATAATAAGATAAGGTCCTGTCTTTAGTGGTAGTAATTTTTTAGATACGCCGCCAATCTGTTGTTGGTTTGTTATTAATACAAAAGTATTTTTCTCAAGAGGTTTTGCTGTTCTGAATCGTAAGTTCATTTTATCTGTTAACTTTTTCCTGTTCTTTAAAATTCTTGTTATTGTTCGATATGTGTCGTTATAATGTTTTTCTTTGTCGAGGAACCATTTTGCAAATGTTCCTTTTTGTAATTTTGCTATTTTTGGGTGACTGAATTGTTTTTCTAAATGGGTATGTGCCGGTTGTGTGTTGCATGCACTTGTTTCCGTTGGGTTACAATTTCCTATTTCGTCTGTTGTTGTTCCAAGTTTAATTTTTGTTGGTTTTCTTGGCTTTTGGTTGAAAACAACTTCATATGGTGACATACCTAATCGTGTTTGATATTGTGTATTGTACGCATATGGAAAAAACTTTGCTTTTCTTGACCAATTTTGGTATTTCTCATATAATAAAGTTCTGATATTTTGCCCGATTATTCTGTTTGTTCCTGCTACTAGTCAGTTTGTCCAAGGTGCATATGTTGTACTTGGTTTAAACTTGATTTCAAAGTAGTTACATAAATGTGTTAATTCTGTATTAATGTATTCCGATCCGTTATCGGAATGAATTTCTTCTGGTAATCCGAATTTCAAAAACCAATGTTCAAATAGTGCTGTAAATGCATAATGTGCATTATTTTTGGGTGCACTCATTATTGTTACATAGTGTGAAAATGCGTCTACTATCACAAAGATAAAATTATTTCCTTCTGATGTTGGGTGGATTGGTCCTTTTGTATCTATCATAATCATTTCGTTAAAATATGATTTTGTCGGTGCTAATTGTTCTTGTTTGCTTTTTGTTTTAGTGTTCGCGAAGACTTTGTTCGTTTGGCATTTGATGCAATCTGCTATTAAGATTTTTATCCAGGTTGTTAAGTTTGGAAAATAACATTCCTCCATTATGTTTCTTTTTGTTTTTCAAGTCCTGTATGACCTACTGTGTCTGTACAATGGTTTTCGTAGAAAACACATAATAATAATGTTTGTGGTAGACATATTCGTTGTATTGTATTTTTGTGAATTCGAATTATAATTTTAATGACTCCAGTTTGTTCATCAATTATTATTGATTTCAATTTTCGATAATATGCGAATAGTCCTTTGTTTCCGCGTATATCCAATGTTACTGAATGTGGTTTATTGTTGTGTTTTTTCCACATTTTTACTTTGTGAAGTACTGGATCTATTATTTGTGTTTCTCTGATCAGATCTTCTGTTATTTTTGTTTTTTCATCATAGAAAATGTCTGTTATTTTTGCGTTATCGTAATTATGTTCTTGTTTAATATTATATTGTTTATGAGTCTAAGGTAGTCATCGTCATGATGAACTGTGTAGGGTCCTTTTTGGTTTCTTTCAATAATTAGGTCGTCTTTCTCTACGATTGGTGATTGCTAATTTTTTGTTTTTGGTTTGTATTTCGGTATTATATTTGTTTTTGTTTCTTTGTTATACTTCTCTTATGAGATTGGATGATATTCGTTTTTATCAAGGTTTTTTTCAAAATAATTGTTATGTATGTTAGCTAAAACTGGGTAGTGTGTTTTTTCTTTAATGTCTTCATCTGTGTTGTTACATATGCTGTACTTGCATTCTAAGTTGTTTGCAAATGGTGTTTTTGCGAAGAAAAATTTTATGTTTTCCGGTATTTCTACCGTTATATCGCGTGTTTTAGTAAAGTGTTCTTCATTGATTGTTCTGTTGAGAAGGTCTGGTAGGGCTAGGTCTTTCCCTTCCGTCCAAATTATGTGTAAATTTGGAAATTTCATCAGTTTAAGTTGAAATCTGTAAACTCTGTGATTAGGTTTGTTCTTTTGTGTGAACAGATAATTTATTGGCTTGTGATCTGTAAATAAGATAATTGGGTGATTTGAGCCTGTTAGTAGAAACTCATATTCTGTTAGGTCGAATATGATCGCTGAGCATTCTCTAATTAATGTAGATAATCGCATCTCAATTGGTGTGAAGAGTCTAGAGTTTGCTGATATTAATCTCATTTTATTTTCAGTTGGATGCTGTTGTAACAATGCTGCTCCAATGCCTGTGTTTGAGGCATCTGTTATGATATAGAATGGTTTTTTGGTGTCTGGCATTGTTATTTCGAGTTTATGTTTTATAGTTCTTTTCATTTGTTCAAAAATAGTTTGATGTTCTTTTGTCCATTTGAAATCACTTTCCTTGTGTAGGAGATTGTACAATGGTTGAAGTATTGGTTGCATACCGTAGACGTATTTCTCAAGGAAATTTATTGTTCCGAGGTATCTCTGTAATGCTTTCATACTGGTTGGTGGTTCCAGTTTCTGGAATCCATCAATTCTTGATGTAAGTGGTTTCACTTTTTTATCTTCGATTATATGTCCAAGGAATTTGCCTTTTTTCAACATAAAATATGTTTTATCAGGTGCTGCTTTAAGATTTTCTTTGAGAAGTATTTTGTGATATTCTATTAATGTTTCAAACATTTGTTCGTAAGAATTTGTTTGTATAGAGATATCATCAACATATGTTATGACTGTTCCTTTCCTTATTAGAGGATATAGGAAATGTGTTAGTATTGATGCAAATGCTGCTGGTCCAATTGATATTCCGTAGAATAATCGTTTGAAACAGTATTGTTCGTTTCCGATTGTAAAATGGGTGTATCTCATTGATTCTTTGTCTAAAGGTATTTGGATGTATGCACTATTTAGATCAGCTGTTGAAAATATTGTTCCGTTTATTCTTGTGAGTGCGACGTCAACTGGTTCTATAGGCCAATTGCATTTTGATTCGTCTATCATGCTGTTCAAGTATCTTGCATCGAGTACAATTTTTAAGGATTCTCCTTTTCGTAATATTATTACTGGATTTGTGAATGTGTTTCCTGTTGATAGTTGTTCTTTGTTAACGGGTGCAATTATGTCATATTTTTTTTAATACATCTAATAGTTTTTGTATTCGTTCTCGAAGGTGTATCGGCACTTTGCTTATTCTTTGTTTTTTGAAAATTGCATCTAAGTTCATTGGCAGGTTCAATTTTACTTTTGTTTTTCCGACGTCAAATTTTGTTGTTGCATATACTTCTTTATAGTGTAGTGTGATTGTTACTACCTTTTCAAATTCTTCTTGTGTTAAGTGTGAATGTTGAAAATCAAACATTTGTATAAATTCTTTTTCTTGTTCTGAATATTTGTTAATATTGAATTTGCATTTAAAGTTTGGTTTTCTTTCAAATGTTGCTACTTGTTCAATTGTTTCGTTTTCTTGTATGTTAAGTATTTCATTAATATCGGTTTCATTTTCGTAGGTTAGATGATACAATGCTGTGAATAAATCTATTGAATTTGTCTGGTATATCTCTTCATTCTGCCGTTTAAATGTAATGTTTCTGTTCATGAAACCAATTAATCCTGTATTTATGGTTATTCGGTGTCGATTTTTGTTAATTAATAAAATGTCTATGAAGTACTCTTCATCTGCTGTGAAGTCCTTTATATCTGTAAAAGATATATTTTGATATTTGTTTATCGGTTCAAAATAGAAATGTGATTTATGAATTGTTTTTTCATTTGATTTTTTCATTTGTTTGAATATCGGATTTGGAAATGTTATATTTTTACTCTGATTTTGTTCGATATAAATTGTTTCTCTGTTAAATATCGGATATAATCGAGAGTAGTACGGGTAACCTTTTGTGCTGTTCATATAGAATATGATATCGTTATCTAAAATCGTGTTTGTATTTAATGTTAGTCTATTAGTGTTTACATTCATCGTTTCTATATATTCTTTGAAGAATGGGGTACCTAGGATATTATGGTTGCATTGTGTTATATAGAAGTGGACGTGAAAAATGTTTTTTTTGGCTTATTTCTGTTATTTGAGATTCTGTCTGGTGTTAATGTTAGTGTTACTGTTCCAAATGTTTCTATGGTTGTGTTATTCGCTGCTGTTAAGGTTTTGTTTGCTTTTTCTAAGTGTATTTCTAAGTTATTGTATTTAACTTCGTTCCATGTATCTTCATTTAGTAAATTCAATGTTGCTCCTGAATCTAACAGGAAAGCGATTTCTAGTATTGGTTTTTGTTTTGCGAAATCTTGTTCAAATTTATTGCATTGATACATTGGTAGTATCCAAGTTGGGTTACTCTCCAGTGTGTTTATTATTGTATTGCATGTGTCTTCGTTCGCGTTGTAAAATCTAATATTTCTTGATCTTCATCTGATGATTCTGATGTGTATTCATATTCATCAATGCCAGGTGGGTCATCGTTTTGTTTGTCTGATTCTACGTTATTTATTCTGTTTTTGCTATTATTATTATTATTGTTATTGTTGTATCTGTTTCCATCATTGTGTCGTTCTTTATTATAGTGTCTGTAATTGTCTTTTTGTGATTGATTTCTGCTGTCATCCTTGTTATTATTGTTTAAGTAATGTCTGTTGTTACTATTAGAACGTTGTCTATAGTTGTCGTTTCTACAAGAATCTCTGCTGTTGTATCTTTGTCTATTATTGCTATTATAACTATTATTTTTGTTATATGATGACTGTTGTCTTGAATTGTTTTTGTCTGTATATCTTGAACTTGATCTACTATTGTTGTATCTGTTATAGTTATTATTTCTATTGTAACTGTTACTTCTGTTTCTACTGTAATTGTTTCTGTTATAACTGGTACTTCTGTTATTGTAGTTGTTTGATTTCCGATATCCTTGATAATTTCTATTATCTCAAGGATTTGTGTTATTATTATTATAGCTATTTCTTGACTGCGATCTATATGGTGTTCTACTTTGTGAATTGTTATATATTGGTGACGTTGATGGTAATTGTCTTCCGTTAATGTTGTTTGAATCAATTCTTCTGTTTGGTAAGTTTTGGTTATTTCTCATATGACTATAGAATGACTTTTATTTTGGTTGTGCTATGCTTTCTCGACGTCGTCTTTTAAAGCATCTACCTTTAGTATGTACATGTGAACTGCAATAACTACAGAACAGTGCAAATTTCGGTCTTCCTTTAAAATTCTTTTTGTCATATGTATTATTAATTCCGTTAAGAACGTTACATATTGTTCCTTCAAATTGTTCTAGGTCATTTTGATTAAGTTCGTTTATATTGCTACAAGCTATACTCATTTGTTTTATATCTTCATTGATATTACTTGTACTTTGATTGACTTCGTACAATCTTTTGTGATTATTAGTTATTGTTCTTGTTAAGTCCATTTGGTCTATTTTGTCTACTAATGTTTTGAATGGCATCTCTGGTTCCCTTGGCGTTTGTTTATGATTCGCATGTTTTTTCAACGCTGCTGTTTTTAGTTCGTTGTCTAAACATCTAATGAATGTTTGATTCATTACACTATTTCTATAATCTTCTGTATACAGTGAATATGCTGTTTTTACTAGTGTTTCTATTCTTAATGCAAGTGATCTTAATGATTCGTTTGTCTGTTTTTGTAATTGTTGTAATACTATTTTCGCTTGTTGTTTTGACTTTTCCGAGTCGAACATATCTGAGAATTCTTTACAAAATGTTTCCCAATCGAGTTTTGTTTCACTCGGGAGTGTTGAATACCATTTTTGTGCTGGTCCTTGTAATGTATGTAATATTAAAGCTGCTCTTTTAACTTTCCATTGGTGATGTCCAGGTTTGTTTACTGGTTCTATGCCCCTGCTGAATATCATTGCTGCAACTATACTATTTAAGTATTCTTCAAGAGTGTATGCTGGGTCTGTACCGTCGAATGGTCTTATTGTTGTAGGTACTGAACCACTACTAATGTTTTGTTCTTTTTGTGGTTCTTCATTAATACTCATTGATGTTAATTGTTTATAGAATGATAAAGGAGGTTCTGTTACAGTTGTTTCTCTTTCTTCTGTTGTAATAGAATTTGTTCTTCTAGTACGATTTTCTTGTTGTCTGTTATTTTGGTTATTGTTATGATGCATATTATTATTATCTATGTTTCTATTGTTCTGTATGTTTTCGGTTTCTGTTCTGAAATTATTTTGTCTTTGAATGTTTTCTAGAAATTTGTCTAGTCTATCGAATACCATTTCGAGGGCTTCGTCTTGTCGTTCTTCCATATTTCTGTTCATTTGTTGATATTTCATTTCCAGATTATCTATTAGTTTATTTGTGTGGTTTGTTACTGTAGCTGTTATTTCATCTTTTAGTTCCATGTAACTATTTGCTTGTTGTCCCCAATATTGTTCGTGTTGTTCCTGGTTATCATTTAGAGAACTAATATATGTATTGTTTCTATTATGATTATCTCTCGTTTGATATTTCCGTCGAACATTTTGGTTCACTGACGGTGGTAATTGGTTTTCAAATCTTATCTCTCTTCCTTCTGAGTCTAAGATATCTATGTCATCTACAGTATTTTGTTGATTTCCAATTAAATTCGATGTTAATTGTTTGTCAGGTTTTATTGTTGATTTTTGTTTTGATTGTAAGCTATTATTTGTTTGAATATCTTTCGGTGTCGATGTCGACGTTAGACTTCTTGATAAGTTAAATGAAGAAGATCCTGCCTGTCCTTGATCCGTGATTTTTACATGACTTCTTAATCCTTCAATGAAATTTATGCTATCTGAGCATACTTTTAATGTGCTTTCAAAATGTGCTGAATAGTGTTCGTTATTCCAAATGTTTTGGAGTTCGTCACATAAATGACTGATTTCCTCGGGAAATGTTTCTCCGAATTAAATTCAGTTTTCATTAATGTGTTCGAAGTTGTCTGACCAAAATAGGAATGTAATTTCAGATACTATTTTTTATTATATCTAATGTTGTTGTTTTCAAATCTGGTTTTAATTCAATTATTTTTGTTAGCCAATTGTTATAATTTTTTATGTCTAGTCGTAATCTATCGTTCACTGACTGTATTTGTTGACGATGTTCGTTTAGGTATCCGCCTGTATTCCTTAGTGTTTCGTAAGTTGTAGATGTTATTGCTGTCAGTTTTGTTTTATCTTTTAATTCCTCATGTCTTTTTAAGAATATTTTAAGAATATCCGATAGTGTTGTTTCATTTTGGAAATTAAAAAAAATCTTTTTAATTCCTTTTTCATCTGTTAGTGTAAATGTGTAATGTTTGTTATCTTGATCTCTATCCAGAAGTATTAGTGGTAGATAATGTACTAGATGGTTTCAATGTATATTAATCTGTTGTATATGTTTTGTTTCTTTGAAGAGGTTTTTCTTCAAGTTTGTTATTATTCTGTATATAATTTCACGGTTTTCTTGTGGGCAATTGCTAGCAATTGTAAATGGTATTAAGAAATTGTTAGTACTTGTTTGTTCATCCTAGTTGTAAGCTATCTTAATGTTCTTTTCTTTCTATGCGTTATATTTACCAACAATAATTTTGTTATTAGCTTATTAAGAGTTATTTTCCCAATTTAGTTCAGCACTGGTCGCACCAGATCAGACGTGTTCTGTGCTTCCCTTTATTAGGGTACTTCTGGAACTGTCTTATGGTTGTCTCAAGAATAAGATGTACTCTTAAGGCTTACCTGACTAACTAAAGTTCTATATCTCTAGTCTGTTACTCTTCTATCTGAGCTTCAGTAGACAGTGCACGGGCCCCAATGCTAATGTCTAACATATTTCTCAATACAAAACAAGAGCGGAGTAGAGAGAGAGAGAAATATACTTTATTATTATATCAGGCTGGTAACTGGTACTGACTAAATAACTTTCTCTTCTGAGAAGAGGGGAAACAGGTAAACATCTAAAGGAAAGAAAGGGAAAGATATCATTCCCTTTTTATCCAATCAGGGAAGAGTTTTTTCAGTCTTTATTTATTTAAATAATAAAGTCTTTCAAATAGTCTATTCTGGAAGTCATACTTGACTCCAGAACCCGGAAATTTTGTAACAAAATCATCTTCAACAACGACAATCATTAATGAACCAGGGCAATCTCCAGTGAAAGTTCGTGATAGCGACTTAGCAAAGTTCGGTACCAAAGCGGAAAGGAGAGGTGAGAGATCAAAATTCGTCACCGTCATCGCGATACCACCTCTGTAGTTTCTTTGGTCAATTCGAATGTTTCACGCGCCCTGACAGTCCGCAAACCTGCAAAGCCACAACCTAAACGTCGTCGCAACACAGCTTCCCTAAACGGACCAAGTGATAATGCAACAACTTCTGAGCAGCCGATAATTTCAATAGTACCCGCTCGGCCAATAACTACATCACAAGAACGACAGGAATCGTCTGTGCCTTCCGATCCCCAAGAACAAAATGAAGGTCGCAAACGAAAACGGCCTCAATTCTAAGGTTTCACAGACGCAGACATCTCCCCGACCCGTTCTTTGGCCTCAACTAGCTCGGCAAAACCAAAGAAGCGAAAGACGAAAAGGAGAAGAAAAGCTCAGCGACTGAAAATTCAGTAGTGGCACTAATCCAGGACGCTGAACAGTCACGAATTCCATCCCCACTCAGGCCCGATATTCAGATAGGGCAAACTTCACCACTTGATTCACGAATCAGGTACTATGAGTATGAACAAGAACGAGAATTGTCGGTTTGGGACGCTGAGAATGAAATCTAGTATAAACTGGTAAAACTTTGCAAACTCTCATAAACTACCTTATTTCATTCATTTCATGTATTCGCTCTGCGAATCCAATTTTCATTGTGTGTGTTAAATTTAATTTATTCCAATTGTTTTCCAATTCATAATTCACAATCTGTCAATGTATTCGCCCGCGAATCCACTTTATTGTGTGCGTGCATTTAATTTAATCACTCAAATTTGATTCGTTTACATGTTCATAGTTCTATAAAGTATTCGCTCTGCGAATCCAAAGTTCAGTGGGGTTTTCTTATTTAATGTGCTGCAATTGCCCTTCAAGCTTAACAATACAATAGCCCCTTCGTATATGATTCTAGTGCAAATGAATTTTCCCCGCTTACATATGCTTTGCATATACATAAAATCCAATATTTTCGTTCTTTAAATTTAACATTCTCGGCACCTTTCCATTCACAGTTTATATTGTGTTCATCCAATTTATCTACTTATTTGTGTTTTTTTTAAATTTTAAATCCATTTAAAATTTTTTCTTGTCACGGGGAAATGTGATACATATGAACATCTATATATATATATATATATATATATATATATTTATATGTATATATATATATATATATATATATATATATATATATATATATATATATTTATATGTATATATATATATATATATATATATATATATATATATATTGAAATCCTATGTGTACTAAATTATAAACTACCCTCTATTTATAAGATTCATATCATGCATATTATAACTAAGGTTATAATGACTTTTTATTATTTACGTATAAATATGTTCCCGCTAGTCTACTAAACTATTTCATATTTTGTTCACCGTAATTTTTTATAAGTAATCATAATCTTGCTTAACAATCTTAATTCAAGTTGCCGTTGTAAACCTTCTTCATTTAACTGAGACAAATTCTAGTTTGGATTCGCACTGCGATTCCACTAAGTAAATTTAACAAATTACGTTTAATTACGGATTCGCTCCGCGATTCCCTTATAATTCTGAGATAGTGTACTCGCAACACTATTACAACTCTAATTGCTAAACTCAGCTATAACAGAGCTCAACCGTTTGCACTGAAGAAACAGGAATATTTGAGCAGCTCAAAATACCTGATAAGACGTGTTCTAGAGCTTACCTTTGTTAGGGTACTTCCTGAACTGTCTTATGGTTGTCTAAAGAATACTAGTTAATCTTAAGGCTTACCTGACTAACTAAAGTTCTATTCCTCTAGTCTGTTACTCTTCTATCTGAGCTTCAGTAGACGGTGCACGGGCCCCAATGCTACGGTCTAACGTTTATCTCAATACAAAACAAGAGCGGAGTAGAGAGAGAGAAATATACTCTATTATTAAATCAGGATGGTGACTGGTACTGACTAAATTACTTTCTCTTCTGCTGAGAGAGGGTAGATGGGTAAACACATAAAGGGAAAGGAGGATAAAATAATATATCATTTTTATCCAATCAGGAAAGAGTATTTCAGTCTTTTTCTGAATAAAGTCTTTCAAATATTAAATATTCCTTTTTGGAAGTCATGCCTGACTCCATCTTTCCGGGGTTTAGAGTTGTTTTGAAAGTCTTCCAATCGGATATAGTAGAATATAGTTTATTAATTTCTCTGTAGTCTCTCTGAAGGATTTTCTTTCTTTTTTGGTTGTGTTGCTTGAAGATCGGCTCGTCTGTGAGTCGATTCCGAAACATCGGTTACCCAAAGAGCAAGGAGTGAACATCAACAACCACAAAAGTATCTATTCCACCACCACACTATCCAGTGGGCGGAGATCCTTCTGGGTAGGCCCGTCGTTGATGTTGTAGGCGTCCTGATGTCCGGCGTCGACTTACCTGACTTACCTGGTTTGCTTGGTTTGTTTCTGTTAGCTGTTAGATGTTAAGAATCGTTTTTAGATTCACTACATGTTCTAGATATACGTAGTATCCCTTCCGGTTGGAAAGAAAACTTAAAGATGTATGTTATATGTTTTTGTGTTAATTGTTATTTAACAAGCTATGGTTTTGGTGGTGACATAAAGGAGATTATGTCAACGAAATGGCGAATAACGTTTTTGTTTTCAGTGACATGTGATTTGTCGGCCATGCTGATTGTTAATTTTGTTATAGAAGTTGAACATGTATTAATTAATGCCCCTGTTTGAAGTCATGAGTTATTTTAATGGTATTAGTTCTTACAATTGTTTTGTCATACTTCTACGATTGCCCATTTGTGAGTTGTTACTGAGGAAACATTTTCCGTGTCTGTAAGATGGTGAAAATGCTGCTTATCACTTTGCTATATTTGTTCATTTAGTTGCTAGTCTCTTATGAATTTTTTAAAGGGTTACAGATCTCGCTTATAGTAGTTTGCAATGGGTATGCACACGAATGACAATTTCCTAATCCCAATTAACAGTTATTTCTTCAACTTCATGAATTAATTTAACGTCTCTTGTCTGCGCGCTTACGATCTAAGGATCAACGTTTCCCGAGATCTGAGTACTGTTTTCTATGTGAATTGTTACAATGATATTGGATTGTTAGTTGTTACTATAGCTAACGTCGTACAGTAGCTGCTTGAGTTACATATATTTCATGTATTTTGTTTTGTCACTTTTACAAACTTGCATGTGAAAATTTCGATTTGAGTGAAAATTCTGTTTTCTTTTGTTTTTAACCTGACTGTTTCGTATATGTTACTCTATTTTAAATTTAGAGTTTGTTATAAATAATAAATTTGTAATGTACCTTTTGTATGGTTAGATTGTAAATTGTATTAAGGTATTCAATATGTTATAATCTGTTTTATGAAAAAATGTCATGTCCTATAGTATTGTGTTACTTACAGTGTTGTTAACATGGCTTATGAGTCATGTATTCAAATGTTATGCATATTATTCATGTGTTTTGTTTGTTCTGTTTTTTTTTTCATTTTATTTTTATTTGCTTTATTTACAAAATTGCCTGTTTGCATTGCATATAACTAACTATGGAGAAATCTTTGCATATTTACATGTACAGTTTTAAAAAGTAGGTTAGGTTTTGTATAAGTAAAAATATATTTTTGGTTTTATACTGTTTATTTCAAACTGATTAATATCTAGTGATAGAAATAAATTTGGTTAATGGTATTATAATTGAAAGATTATGATTCAAATTCAGTGATCTACAATATGGATTGAATAGTTGGGGAAATAGATTTGGGATAATAAAGATTAACTAACATATGCAAGGATTTACAAACAATCAATATTAAAGTCTGTTATAGATGGAGATTGAAGTCTATTACCTACTGAGTCCGGGAATTGTTACTTGTTGCTTTCCTTTTGTTGTTACAGTTTCTCTGTTTGTTTTGGATAGTTACCCCTTTCACAATAATGGTTGTATTCCTTCAGGAAATATTCGTCTTTGGAAAGATAGTATCCAAGTAAGTTAATTACGTCTTGTAAAGGAGTTTCCGTTATCGATGCTTGTAGTGCGTTACAAATCTCTTTTTCTGTCTGTGGTATCTTTCTTTCGTTATTGAAGGTTAAACGATTCGTGATCGCCTTATTGGTCACGCTCCCTGTCAGGTGGTAAACGTGATATTCTTCGCACGGTTCGAGTGCTTCTAAGGGAACCATGAGCGGTCGCTCTGGTTCGTCTTTGGATTGAAATACGTAATAATTTTTAATGGGATCGAAGTTTCTCAACGTCCCTATTGTATAGCTCCATTTTATTCTGTAGCTGTAGTTTAAAAAGTACGGGGAAGTCAATTGATCATTGATGTGTATGAAACTTTTAGAAGCTGTATATTGTTTGTCTCGTAAGAATGTATAATATATTAAGTTATGTATCAACTTTGTCTCATGTACTCTGTAATTGTTACTTTGTACATCTTTTGGCGTAGGGTGGAGTAGGTTGAAGCTTAATTGAAAAATCTGATGTTGCTGTGTGAATGCGCTATACGCCGAAAGGTCCTGAGAGGCTTTTGCCACTAGGAAATCAAAATTACAAGTTCTTGGTAAACGGAACTCATAATCGTAATCATAGAGGAAGCGTTCCGTAAGACTGTAAAATTGCTTAAGTTTGGGGTACAGAGATTGATGTATTTTATCTCTGCCCATATTTTTCGTGCTCCTTTTTACAGTGTTTGTATTTTCCGACGGAAGTGGTGGAAAAAATTCTGATACACGGTCTTTCAGTGTATGTAATGGTGCGATGAAGAAATTGTATGATCGTGAATCAAAAGGCATTTCCGACCAATTTCTGTACGATAAAAGTGGATTATAATTTATTCCGTGTGGATTACTTAGTGTTTTCGGGTCTTTATCTTGAAACCAGACCGTCTCCATTACCGTTTCGGTCGGAGTTTGTTCATTTGTCGACTGGTGGAAGAAAGACTTTCTGTTATTTGAGCGGGGTGTCACCGCATATGGAAATCGTAGATTGTTAGTATTTGGAACTGTTTGTCTTGTAAATAAACGTTGTCTAACGTTGCTTTGTGGTGGGTAATTGTCTGATGGTGGGGGTGGTCGTACTGGCGGGGGGTAATTTGGTAGAGGTGGTGACATATATGTGTTGCTAGTATTTTGGTTATAGTTTTGTCTTGGTCTTGTGTTCTGGTAACTATGTACAGCTATGTTTGTTCTTTGTTCTGATATGTTACTAGTACTATTATTACTGGTATCAAAGGATTGAAGATTTCGTCTATTACCAAACTTGTTGTTTATTTTCCGTGCTATCTCCTGTGGTGTCTGTACGTGTTCCTGGTTGTTTTCCAGTTCGACTCTAAATGTGGTGACTTTCTCGTTATCTGTTATCATGTTACTTTCAGTCTGTGTTCCACATTCAGACGCACAGTCCCGAATTGTTCCGGGGCTGGATCTGCCTGATTCACAGCTTAGTTCTCCGTCCTCTACTTCGTATGAGAATGGCGAGTCTGATTTATATGGTGATTCGTAGTCCATGTTCGATGCCATTGTTGAATGCTAAAACTCAAACATGGTTAGTCTAATCTAGATTATGTTTATTGTTTATTAATATTTATGTTACAAAAAGTTTGTTACAAACAGTTTGTTTAATATTTTGTTTCCGTATTGATATATATTTTATAGTTAGGCTGTTATCTGGTTTAATCCTTAGATTTTGTTCGTTATTTATAGAAGGTAGAAAAATTTGGCTAAGTAATGGCATAAGTGTTGTTAGTTGTTACTGAAAAGTATTGTTTGGTTTAAATTTCGTATGTATCCGCTGAATGAGTATCGTAGTATGTAACCTCATTCGTATGCGGTTGATCGTTTTTGAGGATGTCTAAGCTATAGCTACGGTTTTGTATTTTGTTGTTTGTTAATTTTAATTGATTGAAATCTATAGGTGGTGGATTCTGTATCTCTAGAAGTCTTGAAGTTGGTATGAGTTTATGTTGATTATTTTGATTATTTGATGGTTGGGGGATTTCATATGGTGTTTGTTGAGTTGTTTGTGTTTCATATGAATACGGTTTAATCGCGTGCGATTGTTCTATAGTAGGTGCGCTTGGGATTGGTACAGGTATTGGTATTGGTGGTAGACTACTCAAACGTTGGTATGCTGGAGGTGGTGTTATTAGTTGTGGTGGTATTGGCGGTAGTGGTTGGGTTTTACTTTCGTCTATTGTCGTTAATATTTCTGTTTTATGTTTTCTTTCTGGTAGTGGTGGTGCTTGTTTCTTTGTTGGTGACTCCAATGTACGTAGTTGTAAACCATGTTCTGTCCTGCGGATAGTAGTGTTATAGTGTTTATAGTTCGTATCCACATAATTTTCTGTCGTTTTATCTCCACGAGTTAATGTTGGTATTTCTGTTGAATGTCTTCTGAAATGTTGAATATGTATTCGTGAATTATTATGTCCTTTACTGTAATGTGAATTGTTATCATCATTATTATTGTCGTTATTATTGTCGGAATCATCTTCCTGTATTTGTGCAACTAGTTGGGTTAGTGTTTGTGAGAATATTCCAAAAATTCCTGTTAATAATATTTTTGTTATACTTGCTTGTTTCCCAATCGCTTTATGTATTGCAAAAGCGTTGTAGAATTTTATAATTAGGTTTGTTACAAATAATATCATGCTCATCATCGCATAGATGATAGCCATCTTTTCAAGTATGTACCATGGCCAACCAAAGATAGATAGTATCTGATCTTTCAGCCATGCTGCGTCGAAAATTTCCTTCCAGTTTATACTTGGTTGATCAATCTGAAAGTTATATCCATTTATGTTCAAGTCTTTTAACCATTTAAGTGAATGTTCATAATTTTTGTATGTTTGCAATAATCCTAATTGTTCTAATTCGAGTAGCTTTTGTGCGTTAGCAGATTGTGCTTCTTGAAGCGGTTTTTCGCGATCTCTCATATATTCGTGTAGTAAATCTCTTTTTCGTTCTTGTATTAATTGTTCTTTGCTAAATATTCCACTTTCAATGAGGCTTGCTTTGCTGAACATATTATCAAGTACTATTTCTTCCGGTGATATTGTTTCTAATATTGTTTCTACTTTTATTGGATATGGTGTCAATCTGTATCTTACTGTTCCTTCTGTGTCTATTGAGATCAGTTGATCGAAATTACTATGTGAACATGGGACTGTTTTCGCCCAAAGGTATGTTTGTCGTGTTAGTTGATGTACGTATTGTACTCTATTTTTGTATAGTATTGGTATTTTGTCGTAACATTCACGTGTTTGTGGTACGTATAGTGGTGATGATTTCTTTGCACATTTGTACATTTTCATCACATTGACTCCTTCTTTTTTCACAAATATGGATCTATCTCCTGTAAGGATGTATCCTAATAGTGGTGTATTCTTTTGTACTTGTGTTAGTGTCAATTGTCGAATATTGCGAGTTTGTTCGCATATCTGTGAATAGAATTCTATTGCCTGTAGACTAATGCGTGAATATATATTACTCATATAGAGGTCCATTTTCATTTGTAGATGTGTGTTCTCGTTTACAAAACCATAATAATAATTTTGATGTTCTTCGTCTTCATATCTTGTGTATGCATTTGACATAATTTGCTGTGGTTTTATTTTTATAAATTTTTCTTCTTCAAATTTGTCTTCTTTTCTTGTTACTTTAAGTCCTGTATGCATATCAAAACCATATTCGTATATTATATAGATATCATCGTATTCTGTTTTATGTAACGGTTGTGGTGATCCACATTCTCGTTCAACTAATGGGTAGATTTCAAATCTTGTTGCGATTGAGGATGTATCATTAAATTTTACTTTTTGTTCTACATCTGGTTTTTGTACTGATGACCATTCCGCGTTTGTTTCTATCCAATATCGTTCCTGATACTTAACCATATATGCATCAAACCGAATAAGTTCGAATAGTTGGCAATGTGTTTGGGGTTCCCAAATGATTGTTGCTTTTGTAAAGGGTGTTGGTAAACATTCTCCCTTGTGGAGATCACATGGTAGTTTTGTTCCCATATATGATATTTCTTTTGTATCAAGGTTTAGTATTAATGAGACTTCTTTTATCTCTAGAATCCAATCTAAAATGTCAATTCTATTTTGTTTTTTGACGCCTGATAGGCAGTTTGATTGTGCATTTTTGATTTCATTTGGCACCCACATTGGGTTTGTATAATCATATACTAATCTTCCATATGGTGGTACCATAGGAGTGTCTACTTTGAATTGTATATTTCCTTGTACGTTTTCTAGTCTTTTTTGTAATGGTGGGTTTGATAAGTAATTGAATGATATGTTATGCCTTGTTTTCCTGTATTTTGTATTTTTAAGGAAGTTAATTCTGGCGATTTCGTTACGAACTTCGTCTGGGTCCAGGATTTTCGTTCTTCGTGCATCTGATACGTAATAGCTCGGTCTGTTTGCTCTAATGTAATGAGTGTGTTGTGAACACCATTCTACTTTTTCTTTGATCGTTCCTGTAACAGCATATGCTTTAATCTCTACAGCTTGTGCTTTTGATAATAATTGAACTTCTGTTTTTGTCATTTCTAAGTCTAATGGTTTAAATTTACATGTGCTGATTTTGTTCAGTTCGTAGTATTTTACGTTTGTTATTTCTTCTGCGTCGCAGTCGTAGTGTTCGATAAAAATGTCTTGAGGTCCTACTGCTGATCCATTAATGTTTTGTCCTTTCAATTCAACGTAATCTTCTTTTGTCTGTCGTTTGTTTCTTTTATTATTTAGTTGGAATTTTTCCAAAATACTGTCTGTTAATTGTTCTCTGTAAAAATTCCAATTTCGTGTCCATTTATCTATGGCTATTTCCCACATTTGTTCGTAATCTGTACTATTCTTGAATTCTTTTAAGTCTGGTGATGTATACTTTGATGGTAATTTGTATATTTCCGTTTCAAATTTTGTTTTGTTATTAAATACATGATCCATTAACTTGTTAAAGTTATCTTGGTCGGTTACATTTATGTTATTTGTTTTTGTTTTGTTTTTCTTTTGGAAACTCTCTATATGTTTTTCCATACGGTCTTGTATGTGTTCTTTAATTTGTTCTCTGATATTTTGTTTTATTTTATATTTTGATCTTATTTCTGTGTCTATTTTCATATAGATAAATAATGTTATTAGTAATAATATTAGTATTATGGATTTTAATTGAAGCGGCATGTGTATGATAGTCCTGTGTGGGGATTATAGAATGTTGCAAATCCTAAAGTTTGTTTTGTGTATCGATCGAATTTGTAGACGAAATCAATGCAAACAAATGGTGCTGGTATCGTTGTTGTTACAATAGATGGTGTGGTAGCGTGAAATGGATGGTTAAATATGGTGTCGTATTTTATTGTAGTATTGATTTTAAGTTCCAAAGTTGGTGTTGCTAAGACGTTTAGTGCTGTATTTCTTTGTCTTGTTGTAAGATTTAGTGTGTTTTCTAGTCTTGATAGTGACCAGTGAGTAAGTGTGTCTCCTAGATTAGTAGGTCCGTATAGCGGTGGAGGTGAATTCCAGGTTTTATAATCTAGTGTAAAAAGATATGTATGTTCATTAATTCTACTTAAAGTTGGTGGATTTGGATTGAGTACGGGTGTTGCTCTAGTTCTTCCAGGGTGTGTAGATGATAATCTTATTTCTGGTATAAATGAAGTAGGTGATAATGCTGTGTTTTGTGGTGGTTGTAGGGAATTTGCTATTTCTATTCGTGGTACACTAATAGATGTATTTGTTAATGAGGATGTTCTTGGTGTTCTTCGTGGTGTTGAACTTGTTCTTGCGGATTGTTGCGGTGATGTTGCTGACCAAAGTGAGCTGTTTGGTGATTGTATTGGTTGTACACGAAAGTGTTCTTGTACAAAATTGAAATCTTGTCTTTGTTGTGGTGTTGGCGGTAAAAATGGGTTAGCTCGAAGTTCTGATGCTGTTGGTGTTGGAATAGTATGAACGCTTGACTGGTCGCTTGGTGACGCGATACTAAAGTTTGTTAGTGTTGGTGTACCTATACGACTTGGTGGTTCTGATTGTTCTGCTCCTATAGGTCTTATTATGTTTGATTCTATATCAGTTGATCCGTATGATACTAATGTAGAGTCTTGTGTAGGAAATGATAGTGATGCTCTACGTCTGCCTCTTAGTAGATGTCGTGTATCTGTTCTTGCTCGTCTTACTGTATATGGGTTTTCGTTTTCGGGGTTTGTTTCTTCTATTTCTGGTGATGTGGGTATATTTGTTAAGTCTGTTACTTCGTTGTGATGTGGTCTTTCTGGGTGATTGTTACTATTGTTATTATTATTTGATGAAGCAATTTTTGCTGTTTTTAGATAATTTCAGGCTCCAGAACCTGGTCCGGGTGGTGGATGTTGTATGTACGGTGGGGCTAGTATAACTACTGGTATTAATTCTTGTTCTGGTTGGTGTGTTTGAGCTCCTAGGTTTGTAATCCAAATTTCGTTAGTTGTTAGTCTAATATTTAGTTGATATATGACAATGTTACCATGTAATGGTGATGTGTTGGGGAATCCAATTTGGAGGTAGAACTTTTGTGTATGTAATGTATGATATATCGACTCTTCAATGTCTGGGTTGGGATCAATTTTTATGGGTTTACAAAATATTCTATTAGTCCTAAGCACATACGTACGAAGAAGTATATTATAATTGCAATTTTTATAAATTTAAATATTTCTAATTCGACAATATCTATGTTTGTTTTACATATGTGGTAAATATCGGGGTGGGTTTCATGCATCGGGTTATTGTACTGGTGGGCTTGCATATACGACTCGGCGGTTGCGTATAACTTCGCTTATTGTTACAATAGCTAAATATGTCGATATTATTACAATGCAAGGTACTAGGAGTATTGTTAGGAAGAATATTACTTTAGATAGTATAAAGTAGATTGTAATTAAGGATTCGTTGAAATCTATTTTTGAAACTGGTAAATAAAATGTGTAACTTTGTTATTAATTATGTAAATGTGAGGTGTAATGCTGCACTGAAGAGTGACAGTTATTTGCTCAATTGTAACTGACACTTAACTGTGCCGCACTACAGATATTATTATACAGTATTTATCTGTAGATTACTATTACGATTACTGGTATCATATCCTAAAGTATGTGTTACAATATATTTGTTAAAGTTTTACTCTTTGGTTTTATCGTCAAGAGGTGTTGTATCGTCTATAAGTGTTATAGCGTCTTTTTTACATACAACTATAAAAACTGTTTTTAGTTTGTTAAGGTCAATACATCGATCTGTTTGGATATGTTGTTTCAGTAAGTTATACTCTGTGATTGTTTCGTTACAAATGGTTATGTGTTTTAGTAATTCAAAATGTTTTTCTCCCCAAAATAGTTTTACTTCTTGTCCGCTTTCTGTTTTTCCTTCAATAATAAATAAACAATCTTTATCGGAGAATTTACAAATTGTTGTTCTTATACTATCGTTATCAAAATGAATGTGGTTTCCAAATGAGTAATCTAATTTTGCAAAGTTTTCTCTTTGGACTTGGATTTTTGTACAAAACTGTTTTCTGTTCAAAGAGTGCAAAAACTCTGACACTTTTATCATTGGTGGTTTTTCATCACTGTGGTGACTGTAGTGATGGATTAATCTTTGGGAGAAGAAGTTCAAATAGTTTAATGCGTAGTTAAAAGGATTCAGTTTACCTGGTGTTGTTGAATTGTTGAGTGAAAAGGATAAATGAAAGAGTTATGACAAATATGAGAAAAGTTATGAAAGAGGTTATGAAGTGATACCTTTGTTTTTAGGTATTAGATATATTGAAATATATGAATTTCTTTTTGAGATAGAATATTTTTAGTCTTAAGACTAAATTTTGTATTTGTGGAGTTTAGAATTTTCAGCTTAGCTGAGTTTTTTCGCAAATTTTTTCAGATTTTTGAACAAGTTTAACGCTTGTGGTTTGTGCGAGGCAAAATCAGAATTGTGATTTTTACTTTCTTTTCGAAGGCTCTCTATAATGTTGGTGACATTTTCATATCTTCCGTTTTTCATTTTTTGGATTTTAAGTTGTCAATTTCAATAATTACTGGGTCCAATTATGGTGTTAGTTTCCTCGTTTGATGAATTGGTTACTCTTCTGATTGTTACGATACTCTTTGTTCTCGAGATTTTGTTTTCCTTGTAATTTGTATATTGACATTTGTTTGATGGTTAAATGCTATGCTTTCATCATGGTATGTTAATTCTTTCTTGGTGCCAATTATATGGTATCAATAAGCTTAGTTTGTTGTTTCTCTGCCAATTATGCTATTTCTTTTGTTTTGAAGTGTTCTCCCTATCATTAGGATGGTTAGTTAGTGATGGTTGGTGGCGTTAGCGGGATGGTTAGTGGTGCCATTTCTTACCAATTAGCATGGTACCTTTTGTTCTAATTAGCTATATGGTATGTCTGTTGTATGCCTTTGATGGTGCAACTCTGCAGATGGTGCAACTCTGCAGATGGTGCAACTCTGCAGATTTTAATTATTGACATAAACGAAGTATTGACGTAGTTGAAATGTTTATTTCATCTACTAATGATCTTAGTAAGACCTGTCTTGTTTAATCACCATTGTGTTAGGTGAAAATGTTGATTGGTATGTTTTTGTTATTAATTGCGTCTGCATAGAGACTGTTTGTCTCTAACGTTCGTTGTTTAAGATATCTTTGTTCATAATTGATGGTGTCAATTTGGTATTTTCTTCCCTTTAATTGGTTTTAGTTTTAGTTTGGGTTTCTAAAGATAACGTCCGTTTCTTTACTAATGATGTCTGTGACATTTTAGTTGTTGGCGTTTGTTAGAATAATAATGTCCGTATTTTCACTAATGAGATATATAACGTCCGTTTTCTCACTAATGAGATATATAACGTCCGTTTTCTCACTAATGAGATGTACTAACGAGGTATATGACGTCCGTATTTTAAATGACGTGTTAGTTAATGACGTATGTGTGGAGTTTTTGCAAATTGGTTTGCAAAAAGGAATAAAACGTTCCTATTATCGAAGATATCTTAGCCGAAACGTTAAAATGTATTATGGATTGTTATGTGATTAATATATCTGGATGTGTTCGAATGTAATGAAATAGAAATGTGTATTTGTGTTTTAGATCAAGTCTCCGATGATTATGTAATGATGGAGATGACATGGCGGAGTGGTGGAGATTCTGTATTCCCGTTATTATTTCGTATGGAAGAAGTTATTCATTATAGCTGAAAGTTGTTATTTGCTGAAAGTTTGTTATTTGCTTATTCGGCTTTTTTCGTTTATTCGTCTATCTGACACGTTGTTGAAGTTGTTCCGCATGTTTATTCTTGTTATGTTGTACTTATTATTTTGTAACTTCCGCTTTTTCGTTTATACCATGTTACGTTGTTAATCAATTGTTCAATATTTAATTAGTTCTGTTTCCTTATTTTCATCGGTTTCCTATGTGGTTAGTCATCTTTGTTGCCCTATCATTCCGTAAATGGATTTTTCTGAATTGTTAACAGCTTCGAAATATCTATTCCATTTCGAGAGTGTTTACGTTATTATAACACTCTTGTTCTTTGATCTTTGGTTCTTTTGTTATTGTGTTGTGTTTCTTTGTTTACTGTAAATATCAACTATCTCATAATGTCTATTCCAGTTTTGTATATTTTGTTACTTGCTTTCTTGTTTACATGAGAATTTACCCTTGTTAATCTTCAGTTTGAGGTTTCGTGGGCTACTATCAATACCAATTTGTTTTGGTATATTCTTTATGGATATTTTCTTTTGTTGTTTGTTTATTTGTTTATTTGATTATTGTTTATTGTTTCATCAATAAAGATCTTCTTTTATTGTTTCATCAATAGAGATCTTGATTATTGTTTATTGTTTCATCAATAGAGATCTTCGGTGGAGATGTGTGTTGGTGTACCCCATGGAGATGTGTGTTGTTGTCAGTTAATAAAGACTCTTCAGTTTTGAGTACAGAAATTCAGATATTCGGTTGGTAAACGTTGACTGTTACATCTTTATTTGTGTATTTTCCCTGTTGTCTTTCATATATATATTTTATCCCTGTTACCAAAAGGTGTTAACGGTGTTAACGGTGATGATATAGCATTTGTTAAAATCATTTGTTAGAATCAGTATTTGTTCAAATCATATGGGTTTTACATCAGTTTAGATGATAAGGTTACAATTAGTTAGCTTGTATAATTTTCATGGGTTAGAGGTTAGGTGAATTTGAGCACCTTTTAGTATATTTTTGTATTATTTTTTATCTGTATTATTTATTCGATTTCAATTTATGTGTACATTTGTTATATCTGTTTTAATTGGGTTGGGGGGTTGGGATTCTTGACACACAGGGTCGGGTTAGGGGGAATTTGTGTGTCTTGTATAAATACTGAGCATGTTAAACGTAATATGTAGATGTTAGACACAAAGAGTAGGAATACTGAACACTTAATACTGAACACGCAAAGGAATATACGTGTGAAATGAATGAAACGAATAATTTATAGTTATTTCTGTCTGAGTAGTGTATGATTATTACGTTACGGGATAGTCATGACAGCTATTAGTAGTGCCCATTAGTTGCACTAGTTGGGAAGTATTAAGCTATTAAATAGGAAAGAACTTGCTAGTTGTTAAATTTTACACTGGTTTTCGAGTATGAGATTTATTTGATAGTAAGGAATGGTGTTTTGTCTGTGTAGATATTACTTTTGAATAATATTATTATTATTATTATTATTATTATTATTATTATTATTATTATTATTATTATTATTTCTATTGACAAGATGGGGGAATTGTTATTTTCCTTTTTCGAAGATTATAACTATGAGATTGTGTTATTTCATCGGGCGGTGTATACCGTTTTGATGTTGTTTGGGTATTGGGTTGTTTTAGCGTTGGGATTTCTTCCGTTAATAAGTAGTTTTGTAATTCTAATTTAATATGTTTTTCTTTCGGAAAGTATGGTACAATATGATTTCTATGTATTGTAATGTGTTTATTAGTATTGTCCTTCAGTATGTATGTTGTTTCTGTGGGTTTATCAACAATTAAATATGGTCCTGTTTTTAGAGGTAGTAGTTTCTTTGATACTCCGTCAATCTGTTGTTGATTTGTGATCAAGACGAATGTGTTTTTATCAAGTGGTTTCGCTGTTCTGAACCTTGAATTTAATTCATCAGTTAACCTTTTTCTGTTTCGTAATATTTTTGTTATGGTTTGATATGTGTCATTATAATGTTTTTCTTTGTCAAGAAACCATTTTGCGAACGTTCCGTTTTGTAGTTTTGCTATTTTTGGGTGACTGAATTGTTTATCTAAGTGAGTATGTGCGGGTTGTGTTTTGCATGCGCTTGTTCTTGTTGGGTTACAGTTTCCCATCTCGTCTGTAGTTGTTCCAAGTTTAATCTTTGTTGGTTTTCTTGGTTTTTGGTTGAAAACAACTTCATAAGGTGACATGCCTAATCTTGTCTGGTATTGCGTATTATATGCATACGGAAAGAATTTTGCTTTTCTAGACCAGTTTTGGTACTTTTCGTTGAGTAATGTTCTGATAAATTGTCCAATTATTCTATTAGTTCCTTCCACTAATCCGTTTGTCCAGGGTGCATATGTTGTGCTTGGTTTAAATTTGATTTCAAAGTAATTACAGAGGTGTGTTAATTCTGTATTTATATATTCCGATCCGTTATCGGAACGAATTTCTTCGGGTAGTCCGAATTTCATAAACCAATGTTCAAATAATGCTGTAACTGCATAGTGTGCATTGTTCTGAGGCGCACACATTATTGTTACGTAATGTGAGAATGCGTCTACTATCACAAAGATAAAATTATTTCCTTCAGATGTAGGATGTATTGGACCTTTTGTGTCTATCATAATCATTTCATTAAAGTATGTTTCTGTAGGTGCTAATTGTTCTTGCTTACTTTTTGTTTTTGTGTTAGCGAAAACTTTGTTTGTTTGACATTGTATGCAGTCTGCGATCAGTATCTTGATCCAAGTTGTTAAGTTTGGGAAGTAATATTTTTCCATTATGTTTCTTTTTGTTTTTTCAAGTCCCGTGTGACCAACTGTATCTACGCAATGGTTTTCGTAAAAAACACATAATAGTAATGTTAGTGGTAAACAGATTCTTTGTATTGTTTGTTTTTTTATTCGAATAATCATTTTCATTATGTTAGTTTTTTCGTCAATTGTAATTGATTTAAACTTTCTGTAATACGCGAATAGTCCTTTATTTCCGCGTATGTCCATTGTTACTGAATGTGGTTTATTGTTATTTTTTTTCCATATTTTGACTTTATGAAGTACTGGATCTATTATTTGTGTTTCTTTAATCAACTCTTCTGTTACTTTTGTTTTTTCATCATAGAAAATATCTGTTATTTTTGCATGGTCGAAATTTTGTTCTTGTTTTACATTGTTGATTAATCTAAGATAGTCATCGTCATGATGAGTCATGTATGGTCCTTTTTGGTTTTTCTCTATGATTAAGTCATCTTTTTCAACAATTGGTGATTGCCAGTTTTTTGTTTTTGGTTTATATTTCGGTACTAAATTTGTTTTGGTTTCGGTATTATATTTTTCATATGATATCGGATGGTATTCGTTTTTATCAATGTTAATTTCAAAGTAGTTGTTGTGTATATTGGCTAGAACTGGATAATGTGTTGTGTCTTTGTTATCGTTGTTTGTATTGTTGCAAATGCTGTATTTGCATTCTAGGTTATTTGCAAATGGTGTTTTTGCAAAGAAGAATTTTATGTTTTCAGGTATTTCCACTGTAATATCACGTGTTTTTGTAAAATGTTCTTCATCTATTGTTCTACTGAGTAGGTCTGGTAAAGCTAGGTTTTTTCCTTCAGTCCATATAATATGTAAGTTAGGAAATTTCATTAGTATCAATTGAAATCTGTAAACTCTATGGTTTGGTTTATTCTTTTGTGTAAAAAGGTAAATGATTGGCTTATGATCTGTAAATAAAATAATTGGGTGATTTGAACCTGTTAATAAGAATTCGTATTCTGTGAGTGCGAAAATAATCGCTGAACATTCTCTAATTAGTGTAGATAGTCTCATTTCAATCGGTGTGAAAAGTCTAGAATTTGCTGATATTA
The DNA here is from genome assembly GCF_964194025.1 of Convolutriloba macropyga. Classification (NCBI taxonomy): domain Eukaryota; kingdom Metazoa; phylum Xenacoelomorpha; order Acoela; family Convolutidae; genus Convolutriloba; species Convolutriloba macropyga. The sequence continues at coordinate 22,434,067 of NC_134477.1, forward strand.
ATCGCATTTTCTTTTCAGTTGGATGTTGTTGCAGTAATGCTGCTCCAATGCCTGTGTTGGACGCATCTGTTATAATGTAAAATGGTTTTGTTGTATCTGGTATTGTTAATTCTAGGTTATGTGTTATTGTTTTTTTCATTTGTTCAAATATTTTTTGATGTTCTTTAGTCCATTTGAAATCATTTTCTTTGTGTAATAGATTGTATAATGGTTGTAATATTGGTTGCATTCCATAGACGTATTTGGCTAAGAAATTTATTGTTCCGAGGTATCGTTGTAAAGCTTTCATACTTGTTGGAGGTTCCAGTTTTTGGAATCCATCAATTCGTGATGTAAGTGGTTTTACTTTTTTCTCTTCGATAATGTGACCTAAGAATTTTACTTTCTTTAACATGAAGTATGTTTTATCGGGTGCTGCTTTGAGATTTTCTTTAAGCAGTACTTTATGATATTCGATTAGTGTTTCAAACATTTGGTCATAAGAATTTGTTTGTATAAAGATATCGTCTACGTAAGTGATAACTGTTCCTTTTCTGTTCAAGGTGTAAAGGAAATGTGTTAGTATTGATGCAAATGCTGCTGGTCCGATTGATATTCCGTAGAATAATCTTTTAAAACAATAATGTTCGTTTCCAATTGTGAAATGTGTATATCTCATCGATTCTTCGTCTAATGGTATTTGGTTATATGCACTATTAAGATCTGCTGTTGTGAATATTGTTCCGTTTATTCTTGTTAAAGCTACATCAACTGGTTCAATTGGCCAGTTGCACTTTGATTCATCTATCATGCTGTTCAAATATCTTGCGTCTAGTACAATCTTTAAAGATTCTCCTTTTCGTAGTATTATTACCGGGTTTGTGAATGTATTTCCTGTTGATAGTTGTTCTTTATTTACAGGTGCAATTATGTCATATTTTTTGAGAACATCTAATAGTTTTTGTATTCGTTCTCGAAGTTGTATAGGTACTTTACTTATTCTTTGTTTTTTGAATATTGCATCTTTTTTTATTGGTAAGTTCAATTTTACTTTTGTTTTTCCTACGTCAAATTTTGTTGTTGCGTAGACTTGTCTATAGTCTAATATGATTTTTACTACTTTTTCAAATTCTTCTTGTGTTAAGTGTGAATGTTGAAAATCAAACATTTTTATGAATTCTCTTTCTTGTTCTGAATATTTGTTAATGTTAAATTTGCATTTGAAGTTTGGTTTTCTTTCAAATGTTGCGACTTGTTCAATAGTTTCGTTTTCTTGTATGTTTAATATTTCATCGATATCGTTTTCATTTTCGTATGTCAGATGGTATAGTGCTTGGAATAAGTCGATAGAGTTTGTTTGGTATAGTTCGTTATCTTGTTTTTTGAAGCTAATATTTCTGTTCATGAAACCAATGAGTCCTGTATTTATTGTTATTCGGTGTCTATTTTTGTTGATCAATAGTATGTCCATAAAGTATTCTTCGTCTGAGGAAAAATCCTTTATGTCTGTAAATGATACGTTATGATATTTGTTTATTGGTTCGAAATAGAATTTCGATTTCTGTATTGTTTTATCATTTGAGTGTTTCATTTGTTTAAATATTGGTATTGGAAATGTTATGCTTTTCTGTTGATTTGGTTCTATATAGATTGTTTCTCTATTAATGATTGTGTATAATCGAGAGTAGTAAGGATAACCTTTAGTACTATTCATGTAGAATATAATATCGTTGTCTAATATTGTATTTGTATTTAATGTTAGTTTGTTGGTATTAACATTTATCGTCTCGATATATTCTTTGAAGAATGGTGTACCCAGTATATTATGATTGCATTGTGTTACATAGAAGTGAATGCAAAAATTGTTTTGTGGTTTGTTTCTATTGTTAGAAATTCTGTCTGGTGTTAAATTCAGTGTTACTGTTCCGAATGTGTCTATTTTTGTATTATTTGCAGCTGTTAGTGTTTTGCTTGCTTTGTCCAAGATCATTTCTGGGTTATTGTATTTGATTTCATTCCATGTATCTTCATTTAGTAGGTTTAATGTTGCTCCTGAATCTAATAGAAAATCTATTTCTAGCATAGGTTTTTGTTTTGTAAAATCCTGTTCAAATTTCTGATATTGATACATTGGTAATATCCATGTTGGGTTGCTTTCTAATGTATTTATTACAGTATTGCATGTATCTTCATTGGCAATGTAAAATTTATCTAGTATTTCTTGATCTTCGTCTGAGGACTCTGATGTGTACTCATATTCGTCGATTCCTGGTGGATCGTTATTTGATTTTTCTTGTCCTACGCTATTTATTCTGTTTTTGCTATTGTTGTTTCCATCATTTCTCCGTTCTTTTGAATAATGTCTGTTATTTTGTTCTCGTTGGGATGAGTATCCTCTATTATCTCTGCTATTGTTATTTGAATGATTTCTATTGTTACTATTAGAACGTTGTCTATAGTTATCGTTTCTATTTGAATCTCTACTGTTGTATCTTTGTCGATTATTATTATTATTGTTTTTGTTACTATTATAAGGTGATTGTTGTCTTGAATTATTTCTGTCATTGTATCTTGAATTTGATCTGTTATTATTACTATTATTATTGTATTTGTTATAGCTGTTGCTTCTATGATAACTGTTGCTTCTGTTTCTATTGTAGTTATTCCTGTTATAACTAGTACTTCTGTTATTATAATTATTTGATCTTTGATATCCTTGATTGTTTCTACTATCTCTGGAATTTCTATTATGGTAGTTATTTCTTGAATGTGATCTGTATGGTGTCCGACTTCTGGAGTTGTTATATATTGGTGATGTCGGTGGTAGTTGTCTGCCATTGACATTATTTGAGTCAATTCTTCTATTTTGTAAGTTTTGATTGTTTCGATTGTTTCTCATGTGACTGTAAAATGATCTTTCTTTCGGTCTTGTAACACTAGCTCGACGTGGTCTCTTGAAACATCTTCCCTTTGTGTGTCCATGTGAGCTACAATAGCTACAAAACAGTGCAAACTTTGGTCTTCCTTTAAAATTCTTTTTGTCATATGTATTGTTAATTCCGTTTAGAACATTGCATATTGTTCCTTCGAATTGTTCTAAGTCGTTTTGATTAAGTTCATTTATATTATTACAGGCTATATTCATTTGTTTTAGATCTTTATTAATATTTGTTGTACTCTGGTTTACTTCATATAATCTTTTGTGATTATTAGTTATTGTTCTTGTTAGATCCGTTTGGTCTATTTTCTCTACTAATGTTTTGAATGGCATTTCTGGTTCTCGTGGAGTTTGTTTGTGGTTTGCATGTTTCTTTAATGCTGCGTTTTTTAATTCGTTGTCTAAACATCTTATGAACGTTTGGTTCATAACACTATTTCTGTAATCTTCTGTGTATAGAGAATAAGCAGTTTTGACAAGAGTTTCTATTCTTAATGCTAATGATCTTAGTGATTCGTTTGTATGTTTTTGTAATTGTTGTAATATGATTTTTGCTTGTTGTTTTGATTTTTCCGAATCAAACATATCTGAAAATTCTTTGCAAAATGTTTCCCAATCTAATTTTGTTTCACTTGGAAGTGTCGAATACCATTTTTGTGCAGGTCCCTGTAAAGTATGTAGTATTAACGCTGCTCTTTTTACTTTCCATTGGTGATGTCCTGGTTTATTTACCGGTTCAATGCCACTGCTGAATATCATAGCAGCGACAATGCTATTTAAATATTCTTCAACAGTATATGCTGGGTCTGTTCCATCGAATGGTCTTATTGTTGTTGGTACTGAACCACTGCTAATGTTTTGTTCAATTTGAGGGTCTTCGTTTATGCTCATTGATGTTAATTGTTTATAAAATGGTAAAGGTGGTTCTACTACTGTTGTTTCCCTTTCTTCTGTTGTGATTGAATTTGTTCTTCTATTTTGATTTCCTTGTTGTTGATTACTATGTCTATCAGTATTTTGTATGTTTTCATTTGTTGTATGTTCATGGTTTCTGTTATGAAAAGGATTTTCTTGATTTCTGTTATGTAATGGATGTTCGTATTCCGTTCTATAGTTATTTTGTCCTTGTAGATTGTCAAGAGTTCTATCCAATTTATTGATTACCATTTCTAGTGCTTCTTCTTGTCTTTTTTCCATATTTCGGCTCATTCGATGATATTTTTCTTCTAGGTTATTTATTAATTTATTAGTATGTTTTGTTACTGTTCGTGTAATTTCGTTTTTTAAGTCTTCATAATTATATTGTTGTTGGTCCCAATTTTGTTCTTGGTTTCTATATTTGTTATCTACCGAGTTGATGTACATTCTGTTGCTGTTAATTTCGTCCTTGTTTTGGTATTTTCGTCTGTTTTGGTTTACCGATGGTGGAAATTGATTGTCAGATCTAATTTCTCTTTCATCTGAATCAGAATTGTCTACATCTTCTATTGTATTATTGTTGTTTCCGAATAAATTTGATGTTAATAGTTTATCTGGTTTTATTGTTGATTTTTGTTTTACTTGTGAATTGTTGTTCAGTTGTGTATCTTTTGGTGTTGACGTTGATGTTGAACTTTTTGTTATATTAAATGATGATGATCCTGATTGTCCTTGATCCAGTATTTTCACGTAATTTTCTATTCCTTCAATGAAATTAATACTGTCTGAACTGATCTGTAAAGTACTTTCAAAATTTTCTGAATAGTATTCTTTATCCCAAATATTTTTGAGTTCATCACAGAGATATCCTATTTCGTCAGGATATGTCTCTCCGAACTGTATTCGTTTTTCGTTTATATGTTCAAAATTGTCTAACCCAAAGGGGAAAGTAAATTCAGATACTATTTTTATGATATCCATTGATGCTGTTTTTATTTCTGGTTTTAGTTCTATTATTTTTGTCAGCCAATTATTATAGTTTTTGATGTCAAATCTTAATCTGTCATTCACAGACTGTACCTGTTGACGACTTTCATTGAGATATCCACTTGTGTTTCTTATTATGTTGTATGTTGTGGATGTTATTGCTGTTAGTTTTGTTCTATCCTGTGATTCTTCATGTCTTTTTAAAAATATTTTTAGCATTTCCGATAATGTTGTTTCATTTTGGAAATTAAAATATGTTCTTCTGTTGTTATTTTCATTTGTTAATACAAATGTATAGTTTCTGTTGTATCTATCACTATTCAGTAGTATTACTGGTAGATAGTGTGTCAAATGGTTGCGGTTGATTTTTATTTGTTGTATATGATCTGTCTCTTTGAAGAGGTTTCTCTTCAAATTTAGGATTATTCTGTAAATTAATTCTGTATTTTCTTGTGGACAATCATTTGCGATAACAAAAGGTGTTAATTCGTTATTATGGTTTGATTGTGTATCAAATTTGGAAGCCATTTGTTATTCTTTGAATTTTAATCCGTTCTGTTTTTCTAACAATAGTTTTTGTTATATCCCTCAGAAATTATAATTGTTTACCCAATTTAGTTCAGTACTGGTCGCACCAGATAAGACGTGTTCTAGAGCTTACCTTTGTTAGGGTACTTCCTGAACTGTCTTATGGTTGTCTAAAGAATACTAGTTAATCTTAAGGCTTACCTGACTAACTAAAGTTCTATTCCTCTAGTCTGTTACTCTTCTATCTGAGCTTCAGTAGACGGTGCACGGGCCCCAATGCTACGGTCTAACGTTTATCTCAATACAAAACAAGAGCGGAGTAGAGAGAGAGAAATATACTCTATTATTAAATCAGGATGGTGACTGGTACTGACTAAATTACTTTCTCTTCTGCTGAGAGGGTAGATGGGTAAACACATAAAGGGAAAGGAGGATAAAATAATATATCATTTTTATCCAATCAGGAAAGAGTATTTCAGTCTTTTTCTGAATAAAGTCTTTCAAATATTAAATATTCCTTTTTGGAAGTCATGCCTGACTCCACTGACGCTTCGAAGAGAGGTCCTGTTGAAAGAAAAAATAAACTTTTTCAAGTGGTTCTGAAAAACAAACCAGGTTTAGTGGTTGCATCTCTTTTTAACCGCAAGATAAACAACGCCTTCGTTTTTTATGGTGAGTTTTGTTTGGACCATATGGCATTTAGGACAAAAATCTCATTGGTTTTGGATTAGGAAAGCGTTAAACATTGTGAAGAACTCTATCTAGAAAAACAAGATGGACATTTTTAGTCCCCATTTTACAGAATTTATCCTTCACTTCAAACTTTTATAGAAATGACCATGTCTTGGTTTCGCATTGGTACGACTGGCTAACATATATACAAAAAAAGAAGCTGTTCAAGAAAAAAGGAAACAAAACTGTGGTCCTCCCCTGGAGCTCAAGTTCTGCAATCTTCAAATACAGATAAAAAGGGCTGTGGATGAAAATTTTAAAAGAGTAGGATGCCAACAGCTTTTGCACCAGCAGTTTCCTTGAATTCCGCATATATCTTGTCTTCATAAGAATGCACCAGGGCCTGGCCTCAAGTAATATGCCTTTGGGTAAGAAAATGGCTGCAACCACCGAAAAGCAATATAAATTGTTAAACATATTTTGTAAGTGTTTGCAATCCTAGTTTGTATAGAGCCAACTTCAATTTCATTCGAGAAGCAGTTCCACTCAACAGAAAACAATTAAGAGAAATTTATATATGAATGACATAATATGTCTCATGGATGTCAAAAACACAGATAGTCAAAGCAACAATCTCCTCAGTTAGAGGGCTATAGGAATAGCAAAATATTGAGCAATAAATATCATTAACCTTTCCGGGGAAATTTCCGGTTAGAACCAGTTTTTAAATACAGAGGTAGGTCTGATACTATGTGCTATTGGCCTGTTAGCCTGTTTTGAAACTTTTACAAAGGTCTCTATAAAAAGATTTTTGACTCCGATGATGAAAATTCAGCAACAAGTTACACGTAAGACAACATAGATTCGGAAAAGAAACTATCTTTTGTTTTGCATTCACGCATTTCTGTTGACAAAAACCAGGAAGTATACGACAATGAAGAAATTAAAAAACATGTAATTCCTTTATACAAAAATTTTAAGGCATTAAGTAATGGTCCTGACGCTACGTATCCCAGACAAATTCAGAAACATCGAGTTGATGAAAAATTTTTCAACGGCTCAACTGCTACAACACGCGAAATTGTTTCGATCTTACAATTTTCTTTTTCCTGTTGTTTTACCAATACATTTTTTACTGTACTCGCAGAAGCTGCACTGAATGTGTTTCAGTCCTGAGGTTCACATGCAATATTGTAGATCCAAAATCCACGGTGGCCAGGAAGTTCGTTTTCACTCGCAGCATAATCACTGTCTGTAGACCAAAACGTACTGTTCTCGCTGTGTATTTAACTAAAATTTCTGTAAGACTTGAAAAAAAATGAGATATGAAAATCAATTTCAAGATTTTTTTTGCTAACTCAGACCTTTTATGTATTGGTACAAACTCAGACTCTAAAAGTGGCTGTTTTCAAGATCAGTGTTTGCATAGAATTTAAGTTCTCAAAACATAAAAGACAACAACTTAAACATATGATAACACACAAGACTCCTGAACCAGAGAAAAATTTAGGTTTTTTACTGCATTAGACAACCAGAAGGCCGTCCGCCAAACTTGCTCCATGATGTTCCTTTGAAGATCAAAAAAGATCAACAATCCAATATGCACAAAGTAAAAAAATTGCTAAATTATGTAGAGAAGTTCAGCCTAGTTAGGGCTCCAACCAGTGATTCTTAGTTTCAGATCCTTATTTTCTAACCACTAGGTTACCAGTGATTAGAGGATACATACAATATTTATACACGCTCTGTCTTTTGCATAGAATTTTTACGTCTTCATCCGCTTTGTATTTCAAGTTTGCATATTTCGAGCTCTAGCCGAAGACATCCTTTTAGTTTTTGTGCGTATGGAGCCTCCTCAGCCTTTTCTTGTGAGGTTGTGGTACTTATACACGGTCGCAAGGATGCACAATGCATGGTTGGTTTCTGTTCTATCAGATATTTTGCTAAGCCAGTCCTATCAATGTGAAACTAAGATACGGATCTTAAAAAAAATTGAATGAATGAAAAAGCACTCTGCATAATGAGGACTAAAAATGTCCAATTCATTTTTCAAGATAGCGTTTTTCTTTTTGTTTAACAATTTTTTAACTCAAAAGCGATAGGAATTTCGTCTTGAGCGCCGATTTGTCCGAACATTTCTTACCATCTAAATTGAAGTGTTTTGTCATTTCGTTGTCAAAAGTAGATGCAATCACTAAACTTGGTTTGTTTGTCAGAACAAAGGCGTGTTGTTTTGTTTTTTAGTGATATTGTTGAAAAAGTAAAAACACCAGTTGCAAAAAACGAAAAAGAAAAGATGATCACCTTTTGAAAAGAATGCTTTATTGGCGAAAGTAGTTGAGTCAAAGAAAAATCATGAAGCACCAACAATTCCGCGCTGCCTAATTTTTGTGATGGCAGTGCAAACGCTATGGTTGGAACCCAGTAAACATGTTTTAACTATTAGCTTTTAATAAAAATTTCACTGCCGCACTTTTTCTCTAACATATGAAAAGATTATTCACCCAGATGTGACATAATGGAACCTGCAATTCCTTTGCCAATCTGCTTAGTGATGTTTGTCGTGATGTTGAGTTCAATCCTTTTCTTCAGCAGATAAAAGGATAAACTTTGTTTTCAAATCAACGGAAACTGATGATGATGAAGCAAAATGGGGAACCTTACTACTTTATAGTTTCGTGGTACTTGAGGGCTTTGCTATCATTTTTGCGGCTTCTTTTTGCTAGTAGGTTGAAATTATTAAATCAAAGTAGGCTAGGTTATACAAAGAAACACAAAATCGTTAGCCTTGATTTCTACTCTTGCTTCATCGACAGTTGGAGTTGATTTAATGGCAAAACTTCTCCTTACAACATCTGAAGATTAAGATTGATCTCAACATCATGAAAAACATCAGTAAAAAGATTTGGAAAGGAGTTTTGAGTTTCATTAAAATTCATCTTAGTGGATCTTATTTCAGAACCTGGAGCGAAAATGTAGCAAGGAATTTTTTTATTGCCTGCGCTTTTTTATGGCATCTTTACTGGGTTCCAGCCCTAGCGAAGAGCAATTCCATCTCATAAACTTGTTTTTTTATGTTCAATGGTATATATATACAATGGTATTGTGATCAAACAACTGGAAGCTCCTTTTTCACAAACAATGTCAAGTATGGGAATGTCGTTCTATTTCAACTACATTTCCTATTCTTATCACATGATCAACATTAGTGAAGCTTTCGCTTTGGCTTCAAAACCACAGAAAAAAAATGGCGTTGACGTTCTCCACGCAACTAGAGGACAACTACGCTGACATCATGTCATATCAAGGAACCAAGTTTGGCTTGGCTATCCTAAGGACCTCAACCATTTGCATTGAAGGAACAAGGATATTTTAAGCAGATCAAAATAGTTGACGCTTCGAAGAAAGATCCTGTTGAAAGAAAAACTAAATTTTTTCAAGTAGTTCTGAAAAACAAACCAGGTTTAGTGGTTGCATCTCTTTTTAACCGCAAGATCAACATCCACTTCGTTTTCTATGGTGAGTTTTTTCGGAACATATGGCATTTTGTTAATCTCATTGGTTTTGGATTAAGAAAGCGTGAAAAACATCGTGAAAAACTCTAACTAAAAAAACAAGATGGATATTTTTAGTCCTCATTTTGCAGGATGTATCCTTCACTTGAAACCTCAATAGTAATGCTCATGTCTTGGTTTCCCATTGGTACGACTGGCTAACATAAATACAAAAAAAATGAAGATACTCAAGAAGAAAAAAACAAAACTGTGGTCCTCTCCTGGTGCTCAAGTTGTGCAATCTTGAAAGACAGATAGAAAGGGCTGTGGATAAAAACTTCAAAAGTGTAGGATGCCGAGAGCTTTTGCACCCGCAGTTTCCTTGAGTTTCGCATATAGCTTGTCTTCATGAGAATACACCAGGGCCTGGCATCAAGTAATATTCAGATTGGGTAGAAAATGGCTGCAACCACCGAAAAGCGATTTAAAATGTTAAACAATTTCTTTGTAAGCGTCTGCAATACTAATTTGTATATAGACAACTTTAATTTGAATCGAGAACCAGGTTAACTCAACAGAACGCAATTAAAAGGAATTTAAATATGAAGTACACAATATGTCTCAAGAATGGCAAAAATAACGGCTTAGATAGTCAAAGCAACAATCTCTTCAGGTGTAGGGCCCTACGAATTGCAAAATACTGAGCAATAATTATCATTACCCTAGTCGAGACTCGGAATCATTGAAAGACCGTCCTCGGCAGATTTAAGGTATGAAAAGACTGTCCTCGACAGATATTGAGTATGAAAAAAATGTGTCTGGACCTAATGTGATGTCCTGGACTTTGGCTGGAACTAATACAACCGTCCTCGAATATGGCTGGAACTAACACATACGTTCTGGACTTTGGCTGGACAATTAAGGTGTTCTCGAATTTGGCTTGACAATAAAGGTGTTCTGGAATTGGGCTGGACAAAAAAACATGTTCTGGAATTACGCTCGAGACCATTATAATGACTTGTTTTCAATTTCCTTCAAAGTTAAGATCTTGTAGCGCAATTGGTTAAGCATTGAGTAAGATTGGAGAAGGTCACAGATCGAACCCAGAGATTGGCGGAACTTTTTAGTTTGCCTCATTTTTGCGTAAGAAAAGAATTTGGCTGGACTTATGGAAAAAATTAGCGTCGAATTTAGCTAGGGTCCTCGACCGTGTAATTTAATTCAATATTTACCCCCCTACCTGGAGTTAATAGGTCTTACCATAAATTCCAGGTCTCGACTAGGGTAATGTTCCCGAAAAAGCAACGTGACTTTAAGAATAGGGGAAATTTTCAGTTATCACCACTTTTCAAACCTGGAGATAGATCTGATACTATGTGCTATTGGCCTATTAGCCTGTTTTGCAACTTTTCAAAAAGGTCTCGATAGAAAGCTTTTTGACTCCAATGATGAGAATTCAGCAACAATTTACACGTAAGGCGACTTTGATTTGGAGTATAAACAATCTTCTGTTTTTTTAAAAACTAGGAAAGATACGGAAATGAAGAAGTTAAAAAAGTTGCAAATCCTTTATACTGAACTTTCAAGGGCATTAAGTAATGTTCCTGACGCTACTTTTATCAGATGAATTGAGAAACATAGAGTTGTTTGAAATCTTTTTCAACGGATCAACTGCTACATCACTGCGAGACAGCCGTCATAGTTCGCGAAGCAACATCAAGCTTCGGGCAGGTATCAGTTGGAGTTTCAGAAGGATCTCTGATCGGGCTACAAACTTAGGCGCATTATTTAATCAAAATCTGACTTGGACAGCAAACGTTTAATTCAGAATTAACAAGGCTCTAAAAGTTGTATTTGCAATTAGAGGACTCAGAAATGTCATCAACATTTCTGAATGTCATTTTTTTCGGAAACTGCGGTTAAGGCAGCTTTTTACGCCGGATATGTAGTTGCAATATTTAGCTATGCTTTGCCAGCCTAGAACCTGAATAAAGCAGCTATTAAAATGATCGAAAAGATGCGGATGACAGTCACAGAAAAATTATGAATATTATAGCGCCTTAAAAGACGTGCCTCAGAAACATAAAGCTGCTTCCTTTAACGCTTTCTCCTTTAACGTTTTTCCTAAGTAATCTGATATAAAACCGATGAAATACTAATGCGACGATGTGCTGTGGTACCCACCCGACAAAATTTCGGGAAAAATAGTGAAGAAAATGAACACTTCAAAAATCAACTGACAATTTGCTCCTCCGATCCTACATATCTTTTATCATCTTTGAGAGAAAACGAGAAAACTCTCCGTCAACAAACAGTTTATATCGGAAAAGATTAAAAGCGATAATCAAATTTAAAACGCAATAAGTATAAAGCGAAAAATATAACGCCAATTTTACAAGCTCGACGACTTTTCTCTGCTCCTGTGGACACCATACTCCGGAAGCAAACAACTTATGAGCACTGAAACATGATACTTTGTGTCGACCTCAGACTGTAGTCGACCTCAGACGTTTTCCTTGAATCCTTCACTAGTCCTACCACTACAACTGCTAATATTTGACTACTACTACTACTACTACTACTACTACTACTACTACTACTACTACTACTACTACTACTACTACTACTACTACTACTACTACTACTACTACTACTACTACTACTACTACTACTACTACTACTACTACTACTACTACTACTACTACCACTTTTACTACTACTACTACTACTACTACTACTACTACTACTACTACTACTACTACTACTACTACTACTACTACTAAGAAAAAAGAAATAAAGGAACAATGGCAATAAGTACAAACAAGTTAATAGAATGCATATAAGTTTGAGCTTATTTGCGTTTATTTAATCCAGGAAATGCTGTTCGACAAAACTGTTGAAGCGGGATTTAGACTCTCTTTTCGCTTTCTGTCGTAAGGTGATGTAGCTCATGTTGTTCCTTGAGCAATATTCTTCGAGTTGGTCCAGCCACGTCTTGCGTTGACCCCCTGGAGCTCGTTTAGCATAACGATATTTTTCTGTCGGCTCCCAGGTGAAGGCTCGAATTGCTAGACGATCGTCATTCATCCTCAGGACATGGCCAAACCATTTCAACCGTTTAATCGTGATCATTGCAGAAAGTGTCGACATACGTTATCTAGCCAGTACTTTTTCATTTGTCACTTTCTCCATATATGAAAAACATAGTATCCTTCGCAGACAACTGGTGTGAAAGCTCTCAAGTTTCCGTTGCGTTGATTTATTCATGGTCCACGTTTCAGACCTATATAAGACGACTGATAACACAAGAGCTCTGTATAACTTGCATTTGAGGGGAATACTAAGTTGTTTGCTCTTCCAAAGCTTCTCAAAGCTCGCAAATCGCTGTCTCCCTTCCGCGAGCTTGACGCTGATTTCCTTTAGGTCACCATGTTGCAAGCTCACGAAAGAACCGAGATATTTGAAAGCTTCCACATTTTCGAACTCCACTCCATCTCGATCGTGGACATTGCAGGAGAAAATGCGAGATCTTCCAGCCTTTTTTCTACCGCAGTATCGTGACTCGTGAATTCGTCGGCCTTTCACAGTCGCAAATTTCCTAGTGCACTTCTGACAGGTGAGGCTATTCTCTAGCCCAACAAACTTTGACGCGCTGTCTTTGACACTCTTCGAATTCTTAGACTTGCAGAATCTGGCTTCATGCACTTTGCAGCCTCTTGCAGTGTCGAAGCGACGTTTACAACCTGAACATACACAACTCTCGTCATCAGAGACCGCAGATGATCTGTTACTCCCCGTAGACACTAGATCAGCAACCACTGACCTCTCGTCGCTGCTAACTGTCACAAGCTCAGCCTCCGCTGAACTTTCCAATCTCGGTTTCTCACCAGCTAGTGTCTCGAACCAGCCCGCATTCTTCTTCTTGCCCACCAGCACCTCCCTGCCAATGAGTAGTCGGGATTGGTTTTCGGTCTCAATGAGAGTCCCATAACGGCCTTTGTGGTTTCCTGTAAGAACTTCCGCGTTTTTTTGAGCAATGGGTACACTGGCTCCGGGTTTTTCGCATTTAACACCCACATTCTTTGTCTTCCCAACATTGATCATTAGACCAACAGCCTCGGCTGAAGATTGAATTCTGTGTAGATTTGCTTGAACTTCGGAATCAGAGACACCCAATAGGGCAACATCATCGGCGAAATCAAGATCAGCAACACAGCGTCCAATGTCGATTCGTCCTTGAACTGAATTAGCCAACACATAGTCTATCACAAGGCCAAAGAGAATAGGCGACCATACATCGCCCTGGCGAACACCAGTTTTTACGTCGAACATCTGGCCCTTCTCGCCCTCTGCCTTGACGCAGCACTTGAAGCCTTCGTAACTGTTGCGGATGACATTCACAACTTTTTGTGGGAGCCCGTAATGTTTCATTATCTTGTACATCATCTCGCGGTCCACCGAATCGAATGCAGCGCGGAAATCAATGAAACAAAAACTGACATCCAATTGGAAGGCCATGCATTTCTCTAGTATTTGCCTCAACGCAAACAACTGGTCAGTGCAGCCCCTGCTCTTTCGGAATCCGCATTGTTCTTCTCTTAGCACTTGATCAAGTGCATCTTTGCATCTATTCAGGATGATTGACGCAAAAACTTTTCCAGGTACCGAGAGCAGTGAAATTCCGCGATAGTTCCCACACTCAGATCTTTTTCCTTTGTTTTTGTATAGCGGGACAACTTCTGCTAACTTCCGGTCTTGTGGAAGGTTTTCTTCAGTCCAGCACTTGTTGACAATGTCCCACAGCCATTCAGCGATTCCATTATGTGACTTTAGCATTTCGGCAGAAATATTGTCTGGTCCACTTGCTTTACCGTTTTTCAGTTTATGGACGGCACATAGAACTTCATCAAACCGAATTGGACCTAGGTCTATTTCAAGACTCTCGGATGCTTCCACTATGCTAAACACAGAATTGCCGCTTGTCGTGGCTCGATTCAACAAATGCTTAAAGTGCTCGGTCCAACGTTCCAAACTTTCTTCTTTTGTTTTCAGAGGCTCGCCTGTGGTTGAAACTAATTTACTTATATGAGGACTCCACTTCCGACATAACTGTTTTGACTCCCCAAACACTTCTTTCAGGTCACTTTTGTCTGAATGAGTTTGTATTGTTTCACCTTTGTCTTTCAACCACATTCTTTTGTCAGATCTTAGCGCTTTTCGTATTTCTTTGCACAAATTAGAGAAAAATAGCAGCGCCTCCGCGCTACTATGCTTCCTCAACTGTAACTCGGCCCGTTTCCCAATCTACGCCAGCGTTTCAACTGTAATCCAGGGTTTGTGCACACGCTTTTCGGGGATGAGTAGTTTTGTTGCCGCTGCATTAAGAGCCGTTCCAAAATTTGCCCAAGATTGTTCTACGCCTTCAACAATATCGCTCTCATCAAGATAGCGTTTCACTTCTGCGCAGAAAGCTTCACGCGTGACTTTATCGCGCAACTTGGCAGAGCAGACTTTCGGTTGACTGCGTGGCTTCTGTGCCACTAATTTGAATCGCACTTCAGCAATGACCATTTCGTGATCGGTGAGAGTGATCTTTCCCTTCCTTGTCCTTACGTTGTGCAAACAACTCCTGTGCCTCGAACCGAATAAGATATGATCTAACATCTTCTTTCGCATCTGTTGGTCAGGTGGGTTAAATGTATACCGGTGCACTAACCGGTGTCGAAAAAAGTTTCCACCAATGAACAGGTCATGAGAGACACAAAAGGACAACAATTTTTCTGAGTTATCATTCTCCTCGCCCATTCCAAAGGGGCCTCGGCTAGGCACGTTGACATCAGATTGTTGACCAGGTTCCACATTGAAGTCTCCGACGAGGCAGACTCTCTCCCTTTGTTTGAAACTGGATACCAAGCTGCTCAACTGATTCCAAAAATTGTCTTTCGCTAAGTCGTCAGTTTCATTTGTGGGCGCATAACACACAATCACAACAAGGTTAGCTCGTCTCTGAGCTGCAAACTTCACATAAGCCATTCGCTCACTAACAGCAACTTGCTCAATTAAGCTACCGGCAATTCTTTTCGTCACTGCAATACCAACTCCTCCTTGTCTCGCTTTTGCAGTTGATAGCCAGGAGTCAGTGAGGAAGAGCTTGTGGTCGCCAAGATCTATTTCCTGTTCCTCCAGTCTCGGTTCCTGCACTCCCAGAACCTCCAACTTGTACTTCTTCAGGTCTATTTTCAGGCTTTCCAGTGAACCTGATTGAGCCAGTGTCCTGACATTGAGGGTTCCAATTCTGAGATACTACTACAACTACTACTACTACTACTACTACTACTACTACTACTACTACTACTACTACTACTACTACTACTACTACTACTACTACTACTACTACTACTACTACTACTACTACTACTACTACTACTACTACTACTACTGTTTCAACACTTTAATTCCAAATATGAAATAAAGGCACGGTTGGCAACAAATACAAACAAAACAAGAAGAGTTATTTGTTTGGTTATTCTGTGAAGTGCTGTACGACGAAATTGTTGAAGGCATTCTTTGACCCGGTTGCTGCTTTCTCCTGCAATCTGGTGAACGATACTTTGTTTCGTACACAGTCTCCTTCGATTTGACTCATCCACGTTTTCCGTTGCCCCCAGGAGCGCGTCTAGCATGGACGTATTGATCGGGCGGGTCCCAATCGAAGGCACTGCGGGCTAATCTTCCTGGTTCCATTCTCTGGATGTGTCCGTACCATTTTATCCGTTTGAGCATGATCATCGTGGATAGTTGGGGCATTCGTGATCTTGACATAATTTCTTCGTTCGTTGCTTTCTCCAGATATGACACACGTAGAATTCTCCGAAGACAACCACAGTGGAAACTCTCAAGTTTTCTCTCCATTAATTTCGAAAGAGTCCAAGTCTCTGAGCT
The DNA here is from genome assembly GCF_964194025.1 of Convolutriloba macropyga. NCBI lineage: Eukaryota > Metazoa > Xenacoelomorpha > Acoela > Convolutidae > Convolutriloba > Convolutriloba macropyga. The sequence goes on from NC_134477.1 coordinate 22,450,525, forward strand.
GTACAGCACGGCTGATAAAACGAGTGCTTTGTACAAATTGCACTTGAGGTGCACGCTGAGCTGCTTGCTCTTCCAGAGATTTTGGAAGTTAGCAAACCGTTGTCTACCTTCTGCAAGTTTGCAATTGACTTCCTGCAGGTCTCCATGCTTGAGGCTGACATATGATCCGAGATACTTGAACGCTTCTATGTTTTCAAACTCGTTTCCGAGAACATCTTGTACTTTGCAGGAAAACACGCGTGTGGCAACTGCTTTAGGTTTGCCACAGTATCTCGATTGGTGAACTTTTCGGCCATTGACTGTTTTGAACTTTCTTTCACACTTGTCACAGGTAAGGCTCGCCTCTAGTTGCTCGAACTTTGACTTGTCGACGACATTCTTTGACAAACCGGCTTTGCAGAATCTTGTTTGGTGCACTTTGCGTCCGGTAACTGTACTGAATTGCCGCTGACAATTCTGACATCTTAAAGACTCTTGGTCAGCCACCACTGACCGACTCTCATTTTCTAGCGACTCTGAATCTGCTACCGCAGATTGTTGTTGGGAAGCTACCAACGCTGGCTTAGCCACCGCTAAGCTTTTCAATCTTAGCTTCCGGCCATCTTGTGTTTCGAACCAGCCCGCTTTCTTTTTCGTTCCCAGCAGCACCTCCGTGCTGATGGTTAGTCGTGACTGGCCAGATGTCTCTGCCAGGAGTCCTAGTTTGCCTTTATGTGTTCCAGTGAGTATCTCCACGTTCTGTTGGATACTAGGCACTGCAACAACATTTGGGCTGTCGCATTTTACGCCCATATTCTTTGTTTTGGCCACATTAATCTTCAGACCAGCGGCTTCCGCAAGGGCCTCGATTCGATGTAGGTTTTTTTGCACCTCACTGTCTGAGACCCCCACGAGAGCAACATCATCAGCAAAATCTAAGTCAGCCACCAATCTCCCAATGTCTAATCCTCCATACACCGAGTTAGCCAAAATGTAGTTGATGACAAGGCCGAATAGGATTGGGGACCACACATCACCCTGCCTAACGCCCGTTCTGACATCAAATAAGCGTCCTTTCTCACCTTCGGCTTTGACTCGACATTTGAATCCATCATAGCTGTTTCTTATGATGTTTATCACTTTTTGCGGAAGACCATAGTGTAATTGTGGTTTTCCCTCTTCTGGTCCTCACATTCGTCAGACATCCTCTGTATCTCTCTGCAAACAGAATGTGATCCAGCATCTTTTTTCGACAACTCGGATCGGGAGGGTTGTAGGTGTACCGATGCACTTGTCGATGCTGGAACCATGTACCACCTACGAGCAATTTGTGTGAAGTGCAAAATGATAACAACTTTTCCGAGTTTTCATTTTCTTCACCCATTCCAAACGGGCCTCTGCAGCTCATGGTGTCATTCAACTGGACTACTACTACTACTACTACTACTACTACTACTACTACTACTACTACTACTACTACTACTACTACTACTACTACTACTACTACTACCACTACTACTACTACTACTACTACTACTACTACTACTACTACTACTACTATTACTACTACTACTACTACTACTACTACTACTACTACTATACTACTACTACTACTACTACTACTACTACTACTACTACTACTACTACTGTTTCAACACTTTAATTCCAAATATGAAATAAAGGCACGGTTGGCAACAAATACAAACAAAACAAGAAGAGTTATTTGTTTGGTTATTCTGTGAAGTGCTGTACGACGAAATTGTTGAAGGCATTCTTTGACCCGGTTGCTGCTTTCTCCTGCAATCTGGTGAACGATACTTTGTTTCGTACACAGTCTCCTTCGATTTGACTCATCCACGTTTTCCGTTGCCCCCCAGGAACGCGTCTAGCATGGACGTATTGATCGGGCGGGACCCAATCGAAGGGTACTACTACTACTACTACTACTACTACTACTACTACTACTACTACTACTACTACTACTACTACTACTACTACTACTACTACTACTACTACTACTACTACTACTACTACTACTACTACTACTACTACTACTACTACTACTACTACTACTACTACTACTACTACTACTACTGTTTCAACACTTTAATTCCAAATATGAAATAAAGGCACGGTTGGCAACAAATACAAATACAAATACAAATACAAACAAAACAAGAAGAGTTATTTGTTTGGTTATTCTGTGAAGTGCTGTACGACGAAATTGTTGAAGGCATTCTTTGACCCGGTTGCTGCTTTCTCCTGCAATCTGGTGAACGATACTTTGTTTCGTACACAGTCTCCTTCGATTTGACTCATCCACGTTTTCCGTTGCCCCCCAGGAGCGCGTCTGGCATGGGCGTATTGATCGGGCGGGTCCCAATCGAAGGCACTGCGGGCTAATCTTCCTGGTTCCATTCTCTGGATGTGACCGTACCATTTTATCCGTTTCAGCATGATCATCGTGGATAGTTGGGGCATTCGCGATCTTGACATAATTTCATCGTCTGTTGCTTTCTCCAGATATGACACACGTAGAATTCTCCGAAGACAACCACAGTGGAAACTCTCAAGTTTTCTCTCCATTAATTTCGAAAGAGTCCAAGTCTCTGAGCTGTACAGCACGGCTGATAAAACGAGTGCTTTGTACAAATTGCACTTGAGGTGCACGCTGAGCTGCTTGCTCTTCCAGAGATTTTGGAAGTTAGCAAACCGTTGTCTACCTTCTGCAAGTTTGCAATTGACTTACTACTACTACTACTACTACTACTACTACTACTACTACTACTACTACTACTACTACTACTACTACTACTACTACTACTACTACTACTACTACTACTACTACTACTACTACTACTACTACTACTACTACTATTACTAATACCGCTACTAGAGCGTCAGAAGAGCAACAAAATCGATAGTAGGCGTAATATTGGTAAAAATGTGGGTAAATACTAATCACTCCACCCTTGAACTCTTTGAAAAGAATGTAGAAAAAAGTCAGAAAACAGTGTAAAAAACTGTCGAATTCATGTAAAATTGCATTTTCAACTCTTTTCCTTAACAAATGGGAGTGGAAAACATATAGAACTCAAAACCCGCTAAATAGGTGCGGATGAAGTCTGAAACATCTTTGCGAGTTTTAATATTTAGTCGTATGAATTTTCTGGAATCTTGGCAATAGTACTAAGGTCTTAAAAAAGGTGTTCGTGCATAAGTTTAACCAAAAGAACGAGTTTTAAGCTATAAAGCATAAAACTGAACAAAAGATATTTAAATATTTTAGTAAACGATTTTTAGTAAAGGATTAAAGCCAATTTAGTAAACGATTTTTCGAGACCTCCTAATTAAAAAAAAACAAAGGAAATTCATCAAAAACAAAATCAACTTATACAAACAAACTGAAAGAATTGTAAAGTAGCAATAGGATCACACGGTGATATCAGCTGAAGAAGTATTGCTTAATGTTTGCATGTCTTGAACTTTACAACGGCAAAGTAATTGCTCTTAAGATGCCTCCATTCGATGTTAAAGTAACTGAAATCCAATTTCGGTTACTCCAAGACCGGCAAAAGGTTTTGAAAGATTTCCACTGGAAAAAACGACATTACATTTAGATATGAGTAAAATATTTATCTAACATCAATTTGGTTTCAAAAACTGAAATTCGTGTCTCTGTCAAATAAATGACAGAGTAAACAAATCGTAGCGTTAAAGAAAATGATATAGTCCGATCAATTTTTCACTGGATTTAAGGCACGATTCTAGCTCAAAACCTTAGGACATTTTAATACAGTTTTGACGATTAAAGTTCTGGAGAAAATACAAGATTTTTAAAAGGTTGTTTTTGGATTTATAGGAAACTGTTCGTTAGAATTTGAATACTGGAATCGCACTGGACTATTAAAAATTACGGTGTTCCACAACATACTCTGCTAGGACCAATACTATTCAAACTTTATGTAAATGATTTGAGTGAGGAAGTAAGGAAATGTGCAAATGTTTTTACAATTCTTAGATGACTTATCAAATCTACGCCATTAAAAGGTTTGAACAATAGTTAAACACAGAGGCTGAAAAAATATTGATGGAAACAGCACAACATTGGAGCAAAAAAGTTTAACTCGTAAAGGCGCAAGAACGCAAGTAATTGTTTCCCAAATTGAAAAGTTACCAACTGTCAATTGCGTTCAATTGAGAAGTCCTCTATTGAAACCAACAGATGAATGCAGATATTTAATTGTTGTTCTTGATAGAAAGTTGACATACCAAAAACAGCTTTATAAAGTTATCAGTAAAATGGATCAAATTAGCTATCAGATCAATTCATTTGGTGCGCAACCAAGCACTTTAAGGACTCAAACAATTCTCTTCAGATCACTAGTTTTGTCGCTATTAGAGTTTATGGCTTCTTTTATAACGTTTGTCATCCTACTCAATTGATTGAACAAACAAAAAATTTAGACGAAACATAAAGTTTCGCTTTCTTCGAACTAAATAAAAATGTGCTCGTGAACCACATCTTGAATAAAATTTTTCCTGGAAAACTACAAATATCGAACATTTCTTCGGGAAGTTTTTTCGATTTCGTCCTAAAAAAACAATCCCTCAAATCGGGTAGAGTTTTAAATTAATCGGAGACGTTGAAATTAATGTAAATACTCAAATATATGACTTTTCTCTAAGTACAAAGTGTAAATCAAGATGAACAGTTCTAAAAAAGGAAGAATGAAATAAAGTACTCAAGATTAAACTAAAACAAAAAATGCAAATAAAAGACACGGACGAATTCCATTGAACAAAAACATTGAAGTTTTTTAAAGACTACTTTTTCGAGGTAATTCAAGAGAACAGGAAACTGAACTTGAGTTTTATTTAGTCTTTCATGCGAAAGATTTAGAGTATTTGATATGAAATCTTCTGGTTATTTGAATTTATATGTTCGAGATTAAAAATGTATAATCATATTAAGTCGTATATGTCGTATGTGGGTTTTATGGAAAGTAAATTCTGATGAAGACGGGCTTATCTGGGCTTTTCTGATGTTTTTTCCAGTTTATCTGAGACCCATTTTGCTCTATTTTTTGAGATCCTCGTTTCGGCTTGTTTGACTTGCCTGAATGGGTTAATAGCGAGACATCAATTCAACTCTATCAGTGAGTCATTTTTTTCGAAGGGGCTCCAATAGTTTTTTACTATCCATATACAAAGGCGATATATACTTCTTCAATGTCATACAAAGACACTTTTTATGGCTCTCTAACCATACAAAGACCATGAAAGATTCCTATTAATCATACAAAGACTATAACTAATTCTTAGTACACAGAGACAGATTCCAAATTTTAGTAATCATAGAAAGATCAGATATGAATCTTAGCAATCATAGAAAGATCATATATGACTCTTAGTGGTCATTGCAAGATCATACACTAAGAAATGTTGCATGTCTTATATGGAAAGATTAACGATCTTTGCATGACTACCAAGAATGCTCATCCCGGGTACCAAGATGCTATAATGGCTCTAATGGGAAATACCATGACAACCAGTCGTTTATTACTTCTCATTATAGCCATTATAGCACCCCTCCCCAGTCCAGCAGCGTATAGTGGTCATGTAGCGAACACCCCCTCCCCATTTTTTAAGCCATTTTCCAAGGCTTCACGAAGAATAGAATATTCGAAACATTTAAAGTTCAAGTGATTCCGTTTTTTTCTTTGACTTTGGCTATAAGCAACTGATCGTAAAGATATCCTTTGTTAGCAGGTGTATTGTTATCGATAAATTCCCTTACGCGATTGTCTACGATGGCATTATTGCCGTGTGTCGTTGGCTGTGATAGGATTACTTTTCCGATTATTCCCCTTGAACTGAATGCTCTTTAAAGGTTCGAGTTAACCCGGAGACTCTAACACCTTCCGGCTCGGCTGTACGGAAAACGTTGGTTTCATTTGATCAAATCGATCATTAAAAACGCTGAAATTTTTTAAAAAAAAAATTATGTAAGAGTAATAGTTCCTTTAAACAGCAACTTGGGTCTCTCCCATCCCCAGTCGAGACCAGATGGTTATCTTGCAAGATCTACCCGACTGCAACCCAACGTCAACCCAACTTCAACCCCTCTTCAGCAGAAAAACAGAAAATCAAAAAAAAATCAAGAAAATTTCAAGAAAATTAGAAAAAAAAATTGAAAATCAGGAAATGAAGATTGAAGATCCAAGTTCACTGGAATGTAGGAAGCTTTTTTGCGCTAAAAGTGATTACCTTGCATAATCTTGAAAATCGAATAGTTATCTGGCAAGACGATGGCTACCCGGATGATAGTAACATTGTAAATCAGCGCTGAATCAGAGTATTTCTCAGACTGTTTTTTACTATGATCAGATTATGATCATGTCACTTTTTACTGTGAAAAGAGTAAATTCAGACAAGAAAACGAAGGCTGTTCATTGTAAAAACAGCATTGAATTCTTAAACTTAGCTTAAACTGTTCAGAATTGTTTTTCAGCCTTTTTTTCCCTGATCAGAGCTCTCAACGCAGTATTATTAATCTTTACAGAAAAAATACCTCCACTTAACTCTATTTAGAGAAAGAAACCAACTGCATATTAGTTAGTTTTTGATTGACTATTGGAACTATTATGCAAATTATAGAAATTATTTATACAATTGAAGTATTTGGAGTTTGTTGATCTGATTTGATCTGGCTTGTTGGTTTGATCTGGCTTATTTGATTTGTTGATCTGGCTTGGTATTTATACAACTGAAGTATTTGGAGTTTCTTGTCATGCCCTCTGACATGATCTGGTAACTGTAGCATCTCAGAGTAGCATCATCAATTGAAACTGGATTTTTCTGATTGCACCCGACATTAATAACCCGATCATCATAAATCTGCACACTGTTTACTGGGATCTCCAGAAGAGTGGGCAAGTAAGGTTGACCAGTGTGGAACATGGTTGAAGAGGAGGCACAGTACAGGACACACCAGACACCATTCAGAGGAGAAGGAGGACATAAAACAAATACGGAAAACCGCAGCAAAAAGCTTTAAAAAGTACTTAAAACTTGCGGAAAGAAAATAAAGCTAAAAATCGATTTATTTAAATGAAAAACTTTATTATATATATATATATATATATATATATATATATATATATGTATATATACATATATATATATATATATATATATATATATATATAAAAATCTATATATATAAATTTCCCTATATATATATATACGTATATATTATATAATATATATATATATATATATATATATATATATATATATAGTTATAAATTTCTATAAAATATATGATATGTCCACCACCACCCCTATTTATACCACCAAGATTCCCCCGACACCCCCATTTATACCACCAATGGTCCTCCACCACCCCTATTTATACCACCAATGGTCCCCCACCAATCCTATTTATACCACCAAGTGCCCCAACCACCCCTATTTTTACCACCAAGGGTCCCCCACCACCCCTATTTATACCACAAGGGTCCCCCACCACCCCTATTTATACCACCAAGGGTCCCCTACCACAATGGTCCGGGTATCTTGCAAGATCTTGCAAGAAAATGTTGCAGGGTCTTGCAAGAATCGTGCAAGATCTTGCGATATAACCAGCCTTTGCCCCATTCATATAATTTATATAGCGCCCATCACGGCAGACCCCTGTTTCATTACAGGTGCGTCTGGGGGTGCGAATAATATGTGGGGGGGGGACACAAACGAAAAAGATCCGTGATTTGATTTCATATGGCTGAAATCGTTCCAATAAATGAATGCATTATTACATACTATGTGTATGCCAGACGTATGTTATACCTCCTCGTTACAATTATTGGATCGGTTGTGCCCCTCCCCCCCCCCCCCCCAAAAAAAAAAAAACTTAGGAGGTGCGTATTATTTGCACTCCCAGACGCACGTGCCATGTTTTAACATCATGATTTATTATGTAATGGTTTGAATATCTCCAAAACGCATCTACTGATGATTAAAATGCACGTGCTTTTGTAATGCGAACGAGTTTAGCTTAACATTAAAAGACGCATTCAAAAAGCAATAAATAATTGTGTACACCTGCTTAGAGGTGGTTTACATTCTTACTGTGCGTATTATACTATTCTGTATTGTATATGTTTTTGTCTGTTCATTTGTTGTTGATAAAATATATTCAAGCCCCAGAAAATTATTAAAATGTCTGGAGAGTTGTACGATCTGGAACTGTTGGCAACGATTGGGTTCGAAGGTGAGGAATAGATCGCATTCAGTTTCCTCTTAAATATATATCACATGACTGTTCAATTGAGCAATTTATGATATATTTTCAGTTTTTTATGTTCCAGTTTTGTTATTCATCACGTGCCTATATTAGTTTTGGTTTTAGATTTTAAAAATTACAAATAGTTCCCTTTCTCGGGAAAAAACGATTTTTTCTGCGGAATTTTCTTTCTGAAATTTAAGGCAGCGCGTGCGGTCAATTAATCACAGCGGATTCAGCAATTAAAAGATTAAAGTAAAATTTTCCTGATGAAGATGCCACAAAATGTTCCTGAGGAGAGGGGCGAACCGTAGTTTACTATTTGTTGTTTGCAGTTGTCTGTCAAGTGTACGCTGCTGCTGGGGCTCCCCATGTTAATGGCGTTTGTCGAAATAAGTTTTTAGAATTAAGGTTTGAGTGTTTTCATCACATAATAAAGAGCATATAACCCAACTGTCAAATGGGATAATTTAGTGCCTTTTGAGCCCCTGTTTTGAATATATCTATTGTCAGGCATATGGCTGCTAATTTTTGTATGACGCCATATATGGCCTGGATACCTGCCAAGAATTTTCTATTGTGGTCAACCCGGGCTTTTACATATAGTGGAGCTTTTCTGTTTGTGCCCCCCCAGCAACAATACGCACCCACTAAGTGGGGGGGGGGGGCACAAACACGGAAAAGATTAATGCAATTCAGTTTTCGGTTATTTCAAATGTCGAGTAAACATTGTGAAAAAGTGATGAATGGTATTTCTGATATAGCATTGTGGAGTTAGGATTCTTGTCAAAAAAAGTTATTCGAACTTGCGATATAATTTTGCTGGGGTTTTAATGGGGAAGACGCTGACTGTGTCATAGAAAAAATGACAACTTACAGTGATCGTTTGTTTCTGATTCCTCCCCAGTTGCATTCCAAAAGCTATCTTGCCGTTTTCTATCAGTACCTTGCAAGATTATCATTACGAGCGTTTACGAGTACAGGAAAAAACAGACTCCAAAAAACGTCACTGGCGCTTACAGGTGCTGCCTTCCATTCAATACGGAAAGCGCTTCAAATTTGCGAAAGTGTTTTCCACAAAGCAATTAAGAGCCTTAAAACTCAAAATTGGATCAATTAAAGGTAAAAAGTAGTTACGTTCCGCTGCAAGGTAATTTAACAAAATTTTAAGGCCTTTCCTTCCCATTATAGCCCCCAACCTTAGTGGTTAGATAACTATTATTTATGGTAAATATACCCCCCAATTATGGTAAATATTCCATAATGGGGAGGGGGCTATATTTTCATGGGGGGCTATAGCGGGAAAGACCCAAATTAATTCTTCTAATCTTTTTGCCGCTTAATTTTACGATTTAATTTTTTAATAATACCAAAATGAGGGATTATACTGCATTGAATCTGCCGAGCAATTCTTTGCTGAATGCAATTCCTCAAACATATTTTCTGGTGAAAAATTGTTTTCACTTTTCAACTTCTAATTTAAAATTGAAAAACAATGAACGAAGTTTCCAAATGGGGCACTGGTTTTTGTCCGCGAAATGCAAAGGCGTGTTTCACATGCACAATATAATATTTTAACACACGAAACCGAAATCTGCCTAAAAATGAGCAAATTTACTCGCAAAATTTGCTACTGGTTGACGCTCGAAAGTTAACTATTCATTAAGCCAGAATATTTTAAGACAAGCAAAGATTCCAACAGAATCAAGCAAGATAATCTTCATTTCCGCCAGGGTCTCACAAGATAGCCTTTTTTCTGAAACAATCTTACAAAACCGCCATTTCTTGATAATAATAGGTACACTAAAAAAGCGAATTAAATGTTCCTAAGTTCTTGAAATCTTATAAGGACATCCAAATTCGCAAAATTTAAATGTACACATCTTCTGCCCGTCGACAAAAAAACTAATCTCAGAAAACTATTAACATATGGAGTCAAAAAGAGTCTTTCCATCTTCAATCTTTTTGTCACGGTATTTTCAAAACTTGTTTGCTCGCTCCTAATTTTTTCTTATTTTTCTGTTATCCTGACAAAGTGCGATTCAATTGAGGCTGATATGGGGTTGAAGTACGATCCTTTTTAACTGGATCACTAGGTAGAGCAGAAAAATAGCTCAATCAGAAACCATTAGAAAAACACATAGAATGATTTGCGTAAAGAACGTAAAAGAAGCAGTCAAGACTAAGATAAAATAATAATGCGTTCTACACAGAAAAAAAGGCAAAGAAGAATTAATAAACACTAATTCACCAAGAGGTACTTTTGACCTTCAGAAAATGGATATATTCCGTTTTTTAACCCCTCTGTTATAGAACACGTTCCATTACCAAGTAAATAATTATTTAAACATTTGGCACGTCTGTTTGCGGGTTGCAAATAATTTGGATCCACTTAGCTAGGGGCTGCAAACGGAAAAGATCCAAGAAAATTTAAATTTGCGAAATTGTTGAAAACAATAGAAGAAGAGGATTTTCTTTCTACCTGAACTTGGATTGTTGTTTTGCATTTTGATTTTATTATTTTTCCATTTTCACGTAGCAAATTCTTGTGCCACCAAATGCTCGTGTCATCAAAAGGAAACTCGTGCTTTCAATTACCTGCGGTACTGTTGAAACAACGATGAACAAAACTAATGGTCGGCATTTGTTCGTTATGTCTGTCAAGCATTTGGAAAGTTAATGCAAAATACTCATTTTCGACTATCTCTTTCGTACATTAACTATTGCTTCATTGACAAATAGACATCAAAGTCAACTTGACAAATAGACATCAAATAGACATTGACAAACAGACAACAAATTTGAGGCCGAGTCTGTGGAAGCGACATATTATATCCAGAAGACGACTAAAACTTAGACTATTGATTTTACTCATTTTAGAAATTGTCTGTTGGATTATTCTGCAAGTTGTAAAAAAACACTTTCTGAATTATCTGTTCCCGGAAACCTAATGCATTTGAAAAATGTCAGTGTTCTGAGCTATAGAAAATGTTTTTCTAAATGACCGGGATGTTCTTCCGTGATAAAATTTGCACGCTGAAGACGACTTTTAATTATAAATGACTAAATTTTGGAGTTCAAACAATTTCCTTTTGTTAATTCATGAAGAAATAGCAATGTGAAAATACGAAAATAATGTCTCAAGAGTTCATGACCATCTTCGGTAACAATTTATCTCTGTTTTAACTTTTTTTAACCGACGGTTCCTTTTTCTTGCAGATCTTTCATGATAATCGTTTTCCTGCCAAAATCTAGTAGGTCAACCGTCCGGTCTCTACTGGGGCACCTACCCGTCCACAAGCCTCCCAGTCCACGTATTCAATGCGATACCTTTTGTTTTTCAATACGAATAAACAGACAGTTTATAATTGGTATAATACTATAATACTACTAATTTTAATACTATTGGCAAACAAAGCATTTGTTTAGAAGTCGGAGGTCTTTTGTTATGTTTGCATTTTGCTTTCAACCTCTAATGCATCAACAACTGATAGATAAAATACAAATAATGTCCGATCGCTCAATACGAGAATCATATGATAGATTCAAGTCTTATTCTCGAACCGATTTTTCTTTAAAAGGGTTTGTGATATGAAAAAATAGAAAAACATTGTTAATTCCTTTGAGTATGAACTATAAAATACAGAACATTGTTTAAAGGCAATGTAGTGTTAAGAAGTATAAATGAAACAAACGTCACATATTGTGAAAGTTTAAAATTGTATTGAATTTACAATGTGCTAAAGTATCGACAAATTAAGAGAGATGAATTATAATTGAGAAAATTTTTTTTAAATGCTAATTCTACAATTAACATATTCGAGAAAAGAGAAAATTTTAAAAATGCTAATCCTCCAATTAACATTTCATAGAAGACTAAAAGACGCCATAAAACTAAATCAAATTAAGATTGAACTTGAAAGATTTGAGACTAGAACTCAATTCAGAAACCGTTGGGTCTTTTAGAAACTCATTCCAGAAATGATTTTTTATTGTAGTTTTGAGAGCCCGCTTTTTAGGGATATTCCGCCTCAAGGTGAGAGGCAAATCGTTATACCAGTCAATTGCTTTTTTTGAAAAACAGTTTTGCATTATATTTGTTTTTTGGTTTGCTCCGAATGACAGTTTGTTTGTACGGTCATTCATTTTAGCACCTAGGGTGGCTAACTTGAGTTCATCGAAAGCTGGTAGATCTGCTTTTACAAGCTTTATAAAATATATAATAACCCGATACTTTATGAGGTATTCTACTGGAAAGATTTTGTGTTTGATCTTGAGATTAGTTGTCCTGTCAAATTTGGTTCTATTGAAACATGCCTTTATTCCCCAGTTCAATTGTTTATTTAGAGAAACTCGAAGTGATTTTTTAAGACCTGAGAACAGAACAATTGGGTAATGCAGATGACTTAAAACCAGAGCGTTCAGTAAACCAGATCTAGTTTTTTCAGGAAATATATTTTTGATGGAGTAAATGACCTTCATGCCAACAGCCATTTTTCTTAGTACATTTTTTATTTCTTCATCGAAAGAAAGATTACAGTCAATTTGAACTCCCAAGTGTTTCACATCTCTTTTCTCGAGAACTGTACATCCGTTAACAACTATTTCTTCGATTTTGTTTCTTTTAGGGGCACCAAAAATAATGAATTCGGTTTTGCTTTCATTTACATTTAACCCGTTTCTCCTGAAAAAGAGAATGAGTTTAGCAATACTTTTTTCAAGATGTAACTTTGATTTAGAAATTGTTTTTCCACTGCAAAAGATAAAAGTATCATCAGCGTACTAGATTATATTAGAGTTCACATCAGTATCTTCTTTCATATCATTTACATATATGTTGAAAAGCAGTGGGCCTAGCACAGTACCTTGTGGTAATCCACGGTTAAGTGCTATCCAATTTGATTCATACTTCAAGAATTTGACTTTTTGCACACGGTTTTCTAGATAAGATTTTAGAATTGTATTTGCTTGTGCACTAAAACCTAAAAGTTTAGTTTTGTGCAGAAGAGTAGGATGTGATATCGAATCAAAAGCATTTGATAGGTCTAAAAAAGCTCCTGTGACAATGTTTTTTTTATTGAGATCAAATCTGATTTTTTCAGTGCAATATAGAAGAGCATCTGTAGTTGACACTTTTTTTCTGTATCCAAACTGTGTTGTTGCAAGCAACTTATTCTTCTCTAAATAAGCTAATATTTGATCTTGATGAAGGATTTCGAAAAATTTAGCTAGAGCTCCAGTAAGCGAAATTGGTCGATAATTTATCGGATCTTCAGGATCATCTTTCTTGAAAAGAGGCAACACGTGGGCACGCTTAACGTGGTCAGGAAAGCGTTGTTCAGTTAAGAATTGGTTAAACAAAAAACAGAGAGGTTCAGCTATGTGTTCTCTTGCATCTCTTAAAGCCCAAGCTGGAATGAGTGATGGACCCAACGGTTTTTAAACATTTAAATTGTTGAGTATATCAAATACCTCCTTGGTTGTCGTATACCTGAATATAAATTTGTTACTGTGGTGTGCCGGATTATTACAAAATTGATACTGTTCTTTTTTACCAAAATATTCATCTAACGCTGAAAATTTATAGTTGAGAAGATTGGCAATATCATTTCCATTGGTCAAAACCGTTCCAAAACTGTTTTTGAGTCTTGGTATTTCTGTCTGTGTTTTTTCACAGTTTCTGATTTCGTTGATAAAATTCCCCATTTCTCTTGCACTTTTTAAGTTTTGAAACACATCTAGCAGATGTTTTTCATTTTCCTGCTTCGAAACAATTTTGCTGTTATTATTTGATGTCTTTGCAAACTTTTTTACTGTGTTTTTTGATATCCATTGTTGATGTAGCGTTAGTTTAGGCTTGTCATGGCGTATGAAGACGGTCTTTTGTGGAGCATGCTTTTTAATTACCGTTTCCAATGACGAGCAAAAGTTTTTATACATGATTTCAGGATTTTCTGATAGATAAAATGATCTCCAATTTATCTTTCCAACATCTAGGGAAAAAGCATTTTTAGAGTAGTTTGTTTTATCAAACACAATTTTTTTGATAGCTTCTTTTTTATTTTTAACGGTTTCACCAATTAAAGTAAGCGTGGCTAAGTGATCACTTTTTAGAATCGAGTCTAGTGTCTGGGAACTAAAAAAATTTTCGCATATAACATAGTCTATTAGCGACTTCGTTCTTGATGTTTCTCTTGTTGCTAAAGTTTATTTGATTTCAGTGAACCGTACGGCAAGATCAGAGTTTCTATGAGATTTCTTTCGTTGCAATTATAGTAATTAAAGTTGTAATCACCTATTAGAATTTTTTTTTTATTTTCAGTCGCTGCTCTATCTAAATCGAGGGCTAGCTCTTCCAAAAACGCATTTATTAGTTGTTTTTCTGGACAGTAAGCCAAATTTATCAACGCGGGCTTTTTATTTATTTTAGACTCTACCCAAACACTTTCAAAATGGTCTTTTGACATTGTCTCTAGATCATTTCGTGCTTTTGGATGAAATTTTTTCGGAACGAAAAGAATACCACCGCCTTTATTTTTCTCTGGAAGATCAGTACGTCGGTCGCATCTGAAGGACACTAAGTATTCTGAGTGTATCAACCAAAACGGAATATCATTAACTGATTTCAAGCACGTTTCTGAGAAGCCCGAAATACAATTGTCACCTAGGTCAGATAGAAAATTCTTAAGGAGGAGCAACCTTTGTCCAAGCACGCTTTGACAATTTTGATGTAGAAACTTTACTTGATCGTTGTATTTTTTCATTGAGGTGGTAAACTGCGTGTAACTGAGAGTTGGCCCTGGGTTTAATTCTACGTCACCTGACAAGAACAAAAGAAATCTAATGACCACCAAGGAGTAAAGAAAATTCCTTAACAGGCAGGTAAAAATGATCTTCTTTTTTGGATACGAATTATTATTAGACATGCACGATGACATCTTCTCATTCTCAGGATTTATTGGTGAAGTAGTGAAGACCCAGTTCCTTTTTGATGTGATTACACACAAAATAAGAAGCAGAATAAAGTGGAACTGAAGCTTCATTTTGAAACAATAAAAAAAGAAGACAAATGAAACTAAGAATATTCAGCAAAACAATTATCTCGACTAGTATTGACCCCTCATATAATTGTAACTCTGTCTCCAATGATTGCGGTATTTTGGGTATTGGTTTGGATTGCGTTGGTTGTTATTCAGAGCTATTAAATTATTGGATGTGGGAAGCAATTGAGAAAGCACACAATTTTTTATAAAAAGGGACACCTTGTTCGTAATGGAAATGCAAATCATCATAATACAAACTATCATAGCTTGGCATGGCTTTCATGAGTCCGTACACATTTGCTAATAATAATTTTTATCACCTGCTAATGCATTTATTTTATCATTAAAAAGTTTAATGCGCTCATTAATATGTTTGTTTTTTGGCAGATTACGAATTGGTGGCACTTGCATTAGTACAATTTTCTCAGGAGACAGCGTGTTTCTTGTTAAATCAACCAAATCTGTATGTTTCTCAATCAACTCGTCAATGTTTTTTGTTTTCTTTCAGAATTGAATTCGTCCCGTCCTGATTGAGAACTGCTTTGATCACTGTTTTGGGCAATTGTTTAACAACTTCAACTTTTTCACAGGTTGTTGAGCCTCGATAATCATGTACGCAGATATCTTCTGGTATAGTACTATCCACGACCGAATTTTTCACCAGACTGCTTCCAATAAAAAGATTTTGTGTTTTTGTGGGAACCTCTTTTGGCTCAAAACGTCTTACACGAACCTTTTGAATGATGGGGGGGGGGTTATATTGGTTCGAGAATTTACCTGATTCCTTTGGATCGTCATTTGACTGCTTTTTTAGCAAAAATTGACATGCTGAAATAACAAACTCTTTAATAATTGAGTCTTTTTCTTCAACTTTTTTAAATAAATCTACATAAATTCGGTACTGTTCATTTTTATTATGCGAATTGAACTCCTCTTGGTTCATCATGTTGATAATTAAGATCTATTAAAGTTGTTAAAAGTATCAGATAAAAGTTATAAGAATTATGAACGAGATAAAGAAAAGCTAAAATTCTGTTTCAATTTGTCTTTTTTCTTCTTTAAGAACACATGAATAAAGCAAGGTCAACTGTCCGAAACGAGAGATTGCACTTTTGTGAGGGAGATTGCGCTTTTGTGAGCGATTGCGCTTTTGTGCGAGTTTTGTGTGAGAAAATTGCTAATTATTTTTTGTTGTAAAACATGTAAATTATTCTGATAATAACCCTAAGGTTAGACATCCGATTGCTATCAAATGATAAATAAATTAGTATCAGTATTGTTATAATCCTGGGTTGAAATTTCTTTTACTTCATACAAGGATCATATATGATTTCAAACTGATCATAATCGATTTTTTAGTACAATCCTAGTATGAAACCAGATATAAAGTCCAATGCAATATTTGAAAATTTTTGTGTGATCCTTGTATGAGTTCTAAAACATGTAAATTATTCTGATTATAACCCTAAGGTTAGACATCCGATTGCTGTCAAATGATAAATAAATTAGTATCAGTATTGTTATAATCCCGGGTTGAAATTTCTTTGACTTCAAACAAGGATCATATATGATTTCAAACTGATCATAATCGATTTTTTAGTACAATCCTAGTATGAAACCAGATATAAAGTCCGATGCAATATTTGAAATTTTTTGTGTGATCCTTGTATGAGTTCTAAAAACCATACAAATCATATATGATCTAGAATGATTTCAACGAAAAAAAATATTTTCTACGCTTTATGCATCTTTGATTGATTTTTTTTCTGTTTCAGTAACCTAGAGCATAGCGGTTGAAGCCTTTTGGGAGTATGTTTCATCTTTTGTATTATCATTTTATGACTACCAAGGAGTCATACAAATCATATATGACCTAGTACGAAATTCAAGAAAGTTGTATGATCGATGACCTGGGATAATCTTAAAATTGTGGCTGTTCGTTCTCATAGGTAAAAATAGGATTTGAAGGCTCCTATTTGTCTATTAACGGGTAGTTTCTTGTGCTGATCGAGCAAAAAACGCGGTTAAAACATTTTTAAACAAGTTTTACTGTTAAAAGTTCTCATTAAAGAGGGCAATTTGTTCGATTTTTGAACGCTTTTCAAGATCAATGATTTGTTTCCACTACGTTTTCGTTCTCATTTTTCTGATATGATGACTGAATGAATGAGTGCCGTGTTAAGGACATGCGAGCAACACCCTGTTGGTACACCCTGATTGGAATCATATATTGTATGCACTGGGAAGTACAATTGTGATCCAAAACCTCAGAACCCAGAAGCAGTCTTTCCTCAATGCTCACAACAACTCTGTCTCCTGTCTGGCCATCTCCCCATCCGGAAAATATGTCGCATCCGGACAGGTACAGCAACACAATGTACACAACTCATCGAAATTTCAGCCACTAGTTTATACGTTATAGGACCACTTAGTGTGTGTGTGTGTGTGTGTGTGTGTGTGTGTATGTGTGTTTGCGTATGTGTATGTGTGTGTGTTTGTGTGTGTGTGTGTGTGTGTGTGTGTGTGTGTGTGTGGGGGGGGGGGGTGGGATTGGGTTATAAAGGAAAAAACTAGAAAAATATTTTTGACAATATTTCAAAGTAAATGTGAAACAATAACATACTGATCATCCAAATTTTGAAGACTATTGTTTTCCTTGTCGACTTTGCTCTATCTTTTTTATCAGGAATATACCCCCTTTTTAATCAAGAAAATACGTTACGATTGTATTAAGCTGGTTAATAAATTTTGAAAGTATGGACCAAAATGAAGTTACCCATCATAGCCCCCCTAGCCTAGTGGATCACCAAAATTACTGTAAATATACCATAAAGGTGGGAAACTCTAGTTTCGCTCGTGGGGGGGGGGAGGCTGTAATAGAAAAGACCCTCCAAAAAACAAAACAAGTGATAATGGCTACGTACACAGGCTGAGTTCCCAGACCGAAAACATGTATATCCAGACAGTCTGAGACGAAACATGTCTATGATCAGACCGTGGAGCAGAAAGCATGTCCAGACTTTTGGGCGTAAAAAAGTCCGTACTTTCAGTGTGTGTTCAAAGGCTCTCTATGTCCAGACTTTTGTGCTTTTAAAATTGCGGATCTATTCTGTTTCACCCCCTTCCCCCATATAGTGGGAATATATGTTTTATGACCTCCAGGCGCACGTGAATTAATTACATAGTAACGTGCTATACAATAACACATAATTTGTTACTCGGGGTCATAAAAACACTGCGGGGCCGAATCAGAATAGATCCAAAATTGCCTATGTTCAGACTTTCGTGCGATTTTTCTAACCAGACAGTGTAATTTCGAGCGCACAACGCCCCCTGGTGCGTGCACTTCGGTCCGGCACCGCAGCCTGAAGTTCAGCCCCATGGAACTTGCTACTGTTGACAATAATTCTTTGTCTCAGGCAGGCTACAACTCGTTTCTAAGTGATCTCGCTTCCCTACTTTCAAAATTCCCCACACTCCCCTCACCCATCTTCTGGCCTTATTGCGGGAGCAAGCAGAAAAGAAAGTTGTATATCGAATATATTACAACAATGTTAAAAGGTTAAGAGAGAACAACCTAATGTAATTTGTGCATAAGATAAGCTTGACATAGCTTGACAAGAAGCTCTACTTGTTCAACGTGTACTTGGCTAGAGAAATGAAGCCTTCAGTAACAAGAAAGATCATGAGAACAGGCTCGCGAGAACGGGCTATATGTCCGAGTTCGAGAGCTTAACACCAGTTGGCGTAAATGAGCAGCACACTAGGCTTGCATGTAAGACATTTTCACAGTAGTTTCACCTGGTTAGACCCCCTAAAAATAGTTTGAGGGGAAGCCTCTTCTCCTCTCCTCCTACTTCATTATGCATGTGTTAGGTGACGTACATGGGTTTCAAAGCAGACGTGGTGCTGTGGGAATTCGAGACAAGGACTGTTATCAAGAAGTTCTCTCTCCATAAGGTCAAGGTCGAGCAGGTCGCATTCTCCCCAAATGAGAAGTACCTCGTCTCACTTGGCTCTCAGGACGACCGAAGGTAAATGTCATTCCAATAAATTGTTCAGAGTTAGCTTTGCACTTTTTTTGCGAGTCCCTTAAATCAACAAAAGTTGAATCGTTGCCCAAATTTTGCAGCATCGTATTTAAGGTACCATTTTTTGAAAATTATTTTTATAAGTTTTTCTTTTCCTCGACTCTGAAGCGTTTTCTCCGACGAACTCCTCTCTCATTTGTCGAGTCGAAGGAACATTTTATTGAAAACTGTCCTCTCTCATTGGGTTACAATTAACTCAGACTCTGAAAAAGTCACCTAGCAACCTGAAACTGTACTTTACATTCTGTATATGCCAGATCTGAAGTTTATTTCATTTTATGCAATGATCATATATGATTTCATTCTGAACTCGTTACTTACCATCCTAGTATACAACCAAATAAACCATACATGATCCTTGTTTGAGTAACAAGAAATCATATATGATCCAAGTATGATTAGCGATTTTTATATTAACTTTTTGACGACCCATGTTTTAAGATTAGTGTTTTAAGTTTGTGTAGCAGGAGTGACTCTAGGCTAATTTTGTTACAGATTGCTTAAAAAACCCTTTTCACGCCGGAACGGTATCTTGTTACCGAAACGAAAAAAGTGATTATATTGCTGATCAATTTCAGGGTGTGAGGACAATTTACAAAATTCCAATTATTTGTTTTTAAAAAGTATTAGCAAACTTTTGAAAGTTTCTTCTCAAAATTTGGCAGTATTTTTTGTCGTATCATTTAGTCTCAATGAAAGGTTTCGTTGACCTCTATTGAGGAATAAAATGAATCTAATTAGTTGCTTGAGTTCTTTTCTGTCGTTTTTTTTTATTTGGGCACTCTCTTTAAAGAAAAGACAGTTTATTTTTTAGTTTTGTTTGTTTTGTTACCTATATGGTGGTCTTGTTGGTTAGTCTCAAAAATAACAATTGTGATTTGGAACTGCTATAAGCTATTTTATGACTTAAGAAGTTTTTTTTGCAATGCTTTGGATAAGAATATTGGCATGTAATTTTGAGGTTCTCTTATCATAAGGCAACAGAGAGAGAGATTCTTATTATTGACAACTTCTTTAGTTTCGGCCTATTTTTGATTTCGGACAAGTATTTACACCGTCGTTGTTTTTTGTAAGCATTCTAAGGATGCATAGATTCAAAGTTTGGCTTTTGCTAGGGGTTCTTAATGCACTAAGTCTTCAAAAACAATCTAAATGTTTTTTTTACTGCATTTTTACGCATCTAGGATCCAGGGCGTTGTTGTCTATGTTATTTTGGGTCTTGCTGTTACAATGTTAGTTCTCAGCTTCAAGATTAACTCAAATGTTTGGATTTTAGTTTAGGACTTCTACTGGTATGTGTTTTGTATAGTCGTCAATTTTTTTGTTACGGCCGTACGACATCACTATTAATTCAAATATGTTTTTTGTTCAATTGTTCGTGCAATTTTAACTGCAATGCGTGCAAGACGTCATTTCTCAATCTTAGTAGCGTTATCTTTTTGTCCATTTGCGTGACTAAATTTTTGGTCGCATGTGACTTAACTTTCTCTGAAATTGATTTTTCTTTGCCTTAAATCAAATAGATAAGGTCAAGTGATTGCGTGTCATTCTTATTGACGGTTATTTGAGGTCGTCTAGTAGAGGGAGCAATAAGTTATGGGATTCTGGATCAAGTATTAGCATCCAGCATATAAAAAAAATTTGGTCATTTTTTTGAGACTTTCTACAACGCTATTGGGACTATTTTCTGGCAATCTGCCAGCTATTTTCCTAATATTCGGCCAAACGCTTTGCAAGATTAGCTGGGATCCAAGAATCAGTTCAGAGATGTGCCAAATTTCATACACATCCAGTTCTTAGAAAAGTATTGCATATCCGTACAGCTTATGCGAAGAATTTTAACATTTTTGGCGGCCAACAATTTCTAATCAGTGGCAGGATCATGCAACTTAGCAGCCGTGGCAGGATTATCTATGGGGGGTATCTTTAGGAGGTAAAACGATGAAAGATAAGGGGGTAATGGGTTCAATTTGGAGTAGATTCATATAGATGAGCCGTCAAGAAGTATTCAAGCATTGATGGTTTAGAGGTTAAAGAGAACGAACTGAAGGTACAGTGGTGGCGAGCTTAAGACTGTCAGTCTTCGAGTATGGGGCCTAAAGCAATGTAAGCTAAGGTCTTCCATAGGAGGTAAATACCCCTACTCTTGATTCATTTTACGCAACAAAAATACCCCCTACCCTTTCACCTTTTTACCCCCAAATTGTTCTTAAATACTCCCAATTCTTGCAATGAATTAGCCCTCCCTTATTTACGAGTTTTGAGGGGAATTGGCACAAAATTCCCCAATTTCACCCCTTATCTTACATTTTTTCGGAGTAAAAATTCGACAAAGGAAAATTTACTGACTGTATATAACTGTATATAGCTCCTTTATCCCGGATCCAGGTTTTTGGGTAAATTTTTTGTACGGAAATTGGTGATTGCGGTGAACGGGGTGAAAAAAATTCGGCGCATTTCACCGCATCCTCTACAAAAATTCACCGCGAAATTCACCGTATTTCTTACAAAAATTCACCGCCTCAACTTTTGTGGCAAATTAATGTAAGAAATGCGGTGCATGCGTTGAAAAAAAAACAATTCACCGCATTTCAACACAATTTTTACAAAAAATCTGCGGGAAATTCACCGCATAGCAAAAATCCACCGCATCAACTTTTGGGGTAAATTAATGTAAGAAATGCGGTGAAAGCGGTGAAAAAAATAATCCACCGCGTTTCACTGCATTTCTTAAAAAAATTCCCCACAACATTCACCGCATTTCTAACAAAAATTTTCCGCATCAACTTTTGTGGTAAATAAATGTAATAAACGCAGTGAATGCGGTGAAGAAAATGATTCGCCGCATTTCGCCGCAATTTTTACAAAAATTCCCCGCGAAATTCACTACATTTTTCCAAAATTCACCGCATGTGTTTTTCAACGTTTTTGAAATCTGATTTAAGTTCAAAAGAAATAACAACAAAGAACGTGACCGATAGCGCAGTGGAATAAGAAGGTTAAGATAAGTAGAAGTGGAGGGGTTCGAACGCGAGTACGGAGGGTTCTTTTTAGGAAGAATTCCGTTGAATGTGGTGAAAATAAATAATTCACCGCGATTCACCGATTTCACCGCAAGAAATACGCGATAAAAATTATTTGTTTTCACCGCTAAACCTCGACCCGGGATGGCTAACACTCAACCTCGGATAACCTCTGAGCTCCAGGAATTTTCCAACACCAAAAAAGTGCAAGGGCAAAAACGGTAACTATATAGAGTTGAAAGGATGTATTTTTGAGTAAGAGATGTGGAAAAACTTGAGAAAAGTGTATAATGTTGGTTTTGTGAAGTTGCGTTTGTTATCAGTGTCGTGGTGTGGGATCTAGAGACCAAGGAGGCCATCTGTGGATCAGCAGCAGCCTTAGCCAGTGCAGGACTGGTGACCTGTCTCAAGTACAGCAACAAGGATGATGACACATTTATCACTGGTAAGAGAGCAGCCACAGTGCGCGATGAGGTTTGAAATGCTGAGATAATCATCTTCTAATTAGCGATATTGAAATGGAATCTTACTATTGCCTTTACCCGGGCCGAGGTGCCCAATCGTATTCCACCGTTATCAAGCGAGAATAAGGCGGTGTAAAGCAATTTCGAACGAACTTAAGAAGCGTAAGTTGGAGTGAAATCGAGATATTATTTGCGAAACAAACAAAACCGGAACTTGCATTCAAAATTGATTAAGTTGTCAGAAACACTATAAGAACGGACCAAAGAAGTAATTATTTGAATTCAAAAATTAAATAATTACAGACAAATAGGTCAGACAATGGAAAAACATCGGCTTTTTTCGTTCGGATTTCCCCCCGAAAAAACTAAAAATGTATTTCAAAAGGCCCAAAGAGTATAGAAAATGTTTTTATGTTCCCTATGAAGAAGGAAACGTTGGGGGGGGGACTATTTATTGTTTTCAGGAAAAGTAAAATGGGAATTCTAAAGTTAGGAGGAAATGAGAAACAAAATTGAAATTATGCTTTTAAGAAATTATTGGTCATTTTTTGGGTTTCTCGTGGCATTAGAAATGTATCTGCTTGCGAGCTGATGAACCAATAGTTGGGACAGAACACAGGACAAAAATTCCATTTTTCTTGAAAAATACCAATGCAGGGAAACCAAAGAAATCTGAATGTGAAAAGGTTGATTTACACTGCGTTTTTTTTGCGCATGTTCATAGAAAGATTGTTTTTCTCATTAAAATCACATAGATTCTTGACGTAATTTTAAAAATTTCTAGTTTCTAAGCACAACAACTGAAACGATTGAATACAGAAACCACAATGATCAGCGAAAAAGAGAGAATGAGCAGATTTTTACGAATTATTGAAATAAAAAAACGGAATTGAAATATTGTTTGTTTGTTAATACAGCAGTACAGTTATGGACCAAAACTTAGTAACAACTTTTTAAGAATATCCATTGGAAAGAAAAATAGGACGTGACTTTGCAATTACATGTGAAATCAAGTTTGAATCTTAGGAACCAATGCAAATAAATATCTGAATTCTAAAAACAAATTATTTCGGACAGATAGGGACATCAGGTAAAATTTGCCTCCTTCAAAGTGTCGACGCAAAATCTCAGCTGGGGCATGTAACTATTAAAATTTTGTAATCTTGCATTGGAAAAAATCAGAGTCGTCATTAAACATGGAGCAATAAATGTTGTGGCAACTAAATGTTCCGAGGAGTTTTGCATGGAAAGATTGAGCTACGAAGTGAACTTGATGTTTGAGCTAGGACTTATTATTGCTTAGACATTTTTTGGAGATTGAATAGAAACGTCTAGAAGAAAATAATCGTTGTTTGAAAGATTTTTTGGCTGGGAAAATCTCATTTGTTGATAATATCTGTGCCGTTGAAGATTGAGAGCCCATCAAGTCCTTAAAACCCTACTTCTTCAAGCCCGATCGCCTTGAAATTTTAACTTAGGACTCCTTTGCATACGAAAAAGAAAACAAACAATGAATTTTTCCGGAGAGCGAAATGGTTCATTTTAAGTTTAAAAAATTGATAAATAGATTTTTTTTGCTTCTTTGAACGATACAACAATTTTACCAGATTCAAAATGATTACCAGAACATTAGACGTCAAGAAAAGAGGTAAAATCACCACCAATCGCAAAATATTAATATTGGAAATTATTTTACAAGGAAAAAGCGTCAAAAAGTTTCCTCTGATTTTTCAACTATTGTGATCGTACGGAGAATTAGTGAATTTTTTTAAAAAGCAAACGTTGCTTTATGTTACGGGGACGCAATGGTAGACAAATGTAAAATAGGATACGCGTCCGAAACCGGGAAAGTTTAAAATCAGACACGCCTGAACTTTTGCATATCAATTGTTGAACATGAAACATGAGTTTTTTGGAAATTAGCAAATCAAGTAAACCACGGAATTCGGGTAAACCTGTTAGAACGTTTACTTACTATAATCTGCACCTTGAGATAGTTCTTTTACGCCTAATACTACCCTTATAGGAGAGGTCAAAATGTTGTAAATGAAATGACACGTTAATAATTGCTGATAAAAATTGGTTGCGTATCCTCAAGAAAAATAAAAAACATTGGAAGAGAAAGAAGTTTATGAGGCTTAAGAAAAATAGATTTTCAGTCAACTGTGTGAAGGAGAATGCTCGATTAGAGCTGTTGGCTCCCTTGTGAGAGGAAAATGTATTTATCTAGTGGTGGTGAAAGAACATACTTTGTAGTTGCAGTGAATGAGTTGCAGTGAATCAATTGCATGGAATCAATTTTTGATTGCGAAGATAATAAGTTTCTGGCCAGTAACATAGCTACGGGGAGTCAGAACTTATTGTAGTTATTTGGGTTGCAAACTCAACTGCATACTTACCAATAGGTTGAACGAACCATTAGTTAGTTTTGATGGAACCATTACTTAAATTTACTGAATCATTAGTTAGTTTTAATGGAAAATTTACTTTTGGGTTGTTGAAGTATCCAGTGTTTTGTTTTCGGGATCTAACTTTGTTCGTTGCTGGTATTGTTATTCTTGTTTATTAATTCAAATATTCCGAGTGAAGTTTTCATACAGTCGAGAGAGCAACAATTTTGGGGACAACACAGTACACTCCCAACTACAAGACGAAGCACCAAACAAAACTTTCGGAATTTTGATAGGTCTTTGGGCGATAGTTGGTACCCAGCTACAAACCTCCTAACGACAAAAATACCAAGTTCTACACCCCCAAAAAGATATGTTTGAAGGGGAGCTGCCAATTTACATTTTTTTTCGGCTAAAAATTCGACAAGGGAAGCAGGTTTCAAACCATCTCATAAAAATACTGCGCCCATTATTTATCTCCTGATTTTATCACATGGCACGGCATTGGTAAATAAGTCTCAAGGCCTTATTTACTGTCCTCTCTGATTCTTATATATGCTACGCTGATGTAATAGTTAATGTTTGTGCTGTAAAAGTTGGTGGTAACATTAAAGTAGAGATAATTCTTTTTTTTTCGAGGGCAAAATGTATAAATGAGGCTAAACGTAAAAACTCCGATTCAGCGCCCGTTTGCTGTTTGATCTTAGCCAGAGAAGGAGACGTCTTGCATCGTCTTAATGATATTGGCCGGAAAAGCTGGCGAAAAAAGTCATTTATTTTTGTGGATCGAAACGAAAGCTGGTTTACAAATATTAAAGAGCGCAATTTTCATTCGATAATGTTGCTCTGAGTTGCGTTTAACTAGGGGAATACAGGACCTTGCGGTGACTTCATTGGGTCAAAGTACTGCGGGGGGCATATAAAGATATATGAAATGATTTTGATCTATTGCGATGTTTCACAGGTGGAGACGGAAACTTGCGCGTGTGGACCCTGGACAGGAAAAACAGGAAAATCAAACCAGAAGATATTGACACACAGAAGATCAAAAGACAGTACATGTGTCTAGAGGTAAATGTATAAAACGTCGCCTGTATTGAAAAAAAACTGAATTGATATCATAAGAGTCGTGCTTGCGAACTCAAATCAAAAAGTGAATATTATATTCTTCTTTTTGTAATGAGATCACCCAATAAGTTTTTAGTTATCGTGCAAAGATCACAATAACCAAAGGTGAATCAATTGCATGGAATCACATATGATTATTTTACGTATGTGGCTATTTTAGCCTGCTTGGTAATTAATAGCTATAATTAAAACTTTGCAGCATTCATTCGGGTTTCTTGCAATCCTTATCGGACAGTTTCACATTTGACTTCAAAAAAACGCAAACCTTTGGATCTGAAAAGGTTATACAAAAGTTATTGTAATAATATTCACAATTTGCGTAATCACAAGTCATGATAAGAGTAATAATGAGCCAAAGTAAGGGTTTCCAAGATTTTGTCCTGTGCTTAGCAACAAAATCAATGTACAAATTTGAATGCGTTTATTTGAACAGTTTGAAGAGTTTGGAAAGATGAACAGTATGGTACAAATTATACAAAATTTAATAAAATTTTAAAAAAATAGAAAACATGACAAAAAATAACCTTCAAAACAAAATGTTCTCATTGGTTATATTGATTGGATCTTACAAAATATTATCCAGTTATAACAAGCTCTTTGGTGATTCAAGTTAATGACATGAGTTTCTAGAGTTTACGTGCTTCACGTCTTTTTCAGTGAGAAGTGTCTTGCCGAATATATCAAAATAAGGGATTGTCAAAGATTTGAGTTTTCCGTAAATGCCCGCGAAAACACACGAGAATAATGTCACATTGAAAAAGCAAGACAGGACATTTTTACTCAAAAATATTTAGGTTAAAGATGCTGATGATAACGATGTAGTGTCCCTTACATCTTCTGAATTTGTAACTTGCAAGTATTTTAATAGTTCTAGCATTTTCTCTAGAACCGGAAGAAGAAATAAATTTTGCGGATAAGTCGTCGAGAAATCATATATCTGTAACAAAGCCTGATAAAAAAGTAAAATTAAGAACATTGGGGTACTGAGTGTTTTGAGTCAACGCCCCAAAAAATTTCCGAAGTTTCTAAAATCAGAAATTTTTCAAGATCATGCATTTTTTCTAACGTTTTTTCAAACCTATAACTCGTCATGCAAGCATTCGTAATTTATTATTTGATAATAGTATTACTCTTCAGAACAATCCAAATAAAAAAAACAATTTTATGAATATTAGAAGTCTGGAGATGATTTCTCTTTCCTTTGAATGCAAGAGCATAGAAATTTTTTGGGCGGTTTATCTGCTCCCAACTTATAGAATATTAAAAACATTATTGGCTGAAAACTTTCAGTGTTCCTACGTACAGGGCGACATTGCTTAGTAGTCATTCAGGGACCATATAAAATGTCATTTGAATCAAAAAGATTTTTCTAGCACAGTACTTGTATGACATCAAAGAGATCTTTGTATTTAACAGGGCGGCTTGGTAGTGTTCGTTTGGAGATAATGTTCCAATCCAACCCAACCACGTCTCGAACTTAAATGTCAATCAAATGAGAAACAGATAGAAAACTCTTAAAAGTCTACATATTGTTCGGAAAAAATGGTGCATCCGTTTAATAAATTGATTTAAGCTCAAATCAACGTTCAATTTAAATATTAACTTGATAGACGGCTGATGATATCTGCCATCAAAGAAAGTAAGAGACAAGACAATCAACAAATCAAATAGCTTTACTTACGATCAAAACTCAGTATCAATCCATTTGAAAAAACTTAATGAAAGTGTGCAAATAGAACCAGTGCAAATAGAATGCAGTACGAGTACAAAAAAAAGCAGACCAAATCGAAAAGTCAATAGAATTTGCGAGAAAACGGTGTCGAAGCCTAAAAATCAAATCTATTTACTAAAAACTGTAAATATAATCAATTAAGACTTTTTCAAACTCTTTTATTAATGCAAAATATGGCTGGTAATTAAATTGTCATTAAGACAGCAAACAAAAACCTCAAAAAACAAAAATTGACCAAAAATAAGAACATCTTTTAGTATCAACACCAAAAACCCGTCACTTAGACGATGAAAAGACCAAGCCCTATTACAACTAACTGGAAGCATAATGCCACTTCTCCTCTTAGCTGAAATTACGCTAAATTACGCAGAATAAGGATTGAAATTGGCAAAAAACCCGTTATTTTAAAACAAACTTTTGGTTACAAAAACCATTTGAAATAAATTTTTGCTTGCTTAGGAAGCTTTGTGTTCAAGCCATTAGTGAGACTCAGTCAAAAGACTACATAACAACAGCGAATACAGGCAGAAATCAAAATTTCACAATTAATTTTAAGCAAACGGTGAAACGGTTTCGAACCAAAAAACCATCTTTTTCTCTTAAAATGCCATATATGTTCTTGACATCAACTTCTACGTAAATATATCCTGAGAAAAACTCAGCATTGATTTGAAAGCGTTCTGGCTTGTAATTAACTTAAAACGAGCAAAAAGGTAAATTTTTTTATTTAAAAAGAAGCCAATCACCTTGCAATCCGAAAAACTTTTCGATTCCTAAATTCCACATTTTGTTCTGTAATGCTCTTGCTTCTACTGCCTGCTAATTAAAACAGACAACTGTTCCAAATGTTATGGAATAAATTAATTTGATCAAAATGTCAAAATCAAAGCTAAATGTCGATTTTTTGATATCATATTATTAGTTATATTATTGAAGAATATTGTGTTTAACAGCTTCAAAGAAATTTGGTTAATTTGGTTAATTGGGTAAATTTGGTTCCAAGCAATTGCCCATCAGTTGTTCGGAAAGATGTCAAAAATAATTAGATTTTTTGTAAATGTCGAGTTAAATTAGCGAAAGACAGCAAAAAAATCAGTTCCAGAAGACTTTCCCATAAACAGGTGGTAAAAATAGCCCTTTGTGAGTGAGCAAAGACCGTGTTGGCAGCTTTTTGTCTGCACTACAGGTCACGCTGGACAAAGTGGGCCAAACAAGCATATTTAATGCAATTTGTTACGCTGGAAATTCTGAGTTTTCAAAAATTCAACCAAAGTTCGGCCAAAACAGATTCTTCAAAGAAATATCTTTTCGTTCAGCAACAGCTCGTTCAGCAAATCTTTTTTATCTTCAAAGGTGAATTCAATGTGACTTTTGTTAACAATTTTATCGTATTTTTAGAAAAATCAGATCAAAATTTCTGCAAAATTACCAAAAATGTGAACAAAACAACGTAAGCTGGGCTAACATTCAAAAAATTTAAACCTCCGTAACTCCTCGGAACAAGCGAAATTAAAAAAAAATCTTTTTCATTTCAAAATCCTACGTTTGACAAGCTTTCTAATTATATAAAAATGAAAGAAGGAACATTTGACAAGTGCGTTTGTGGGTATTTAGGTTGACTCAGATGACCACTACTTCTATGCTGGTACTCTGAGTGGAGATGTATTGATGATCAATATGCAGGGAGACAAGAAGAACCCAGGCCGATTCCCTCATAAGAACCTCTTCTCACTCGGAGTCACTTCCCTCTCCCTCCTCGCTAATGGAAACTTGATAGTTGGTGCTGGGGATGGCACCATTGCGGAGATGAAGCCGGGTGCCAAGGGCGAAATCATGGGAAAAGTCAAGTAAGTCTGCATACAATTTGATTATAGTCTGTTTATGCTAGGGTTCAAAGACGCTAACTGGATGTTTATTTAGCCTTGCACCTTTGTTGGATATAATTATATTGAGTCAACTGGAATTTTCATTCCACGATTGGAACTATTCTCTTTCAATGCTGTTGTTCACTGCTCCTCCGGGCTGTGTTACTCGAGCTCATATTGACTCAAACATGCCTCATGTCCGTCTATTTG
Organism: Convolutriloba macropyga; assembly: GCF_964194025.1. Taxonomy (NCBI): domain Eukaryota; kingdom Metazoa; phylum Xenacoelomorpha; order Acoela; family Convolutidae; genus Convolutriloba; species Convolutriloba macropyga. The sequence goes on from NC_134477.1 coordinate 22,480,737, forward strand.
AGTCGGCATTAATTATGGGAAAGAAAAAATGAGCGAATTCTTTTTTTCGCATTTTAGACCTTTATCTATCTATCTATCTCTATATATATATATATATATATATATATATATATTTATATATATATATATATATATATATATATACATATATATATATATATATATATATATATATATATATATACATATATATATATATTATATATATATATATATATGACTTGGAATTGTCACCTCGAAATGGCGGTAAAGAAAGGTTTTCAAAAACTGAATCATTTAAGAAGAGTTATACCCCGCACCACAAAAGAAACTGTCAAATGCACGTTGGTGAAAACATATATATTCTCTGCGGTCTTTTATGCGTCAAATGTCTGGAACCCAGGACCACAGTATCTTCAACGCTTGGAAAGACTGCAGAGATCATGTTTTGTTTAAAATGGATAGCTTGCCGTTCTGTTCTGGGTGACAAAGAATACGTTGAGAGCCTAATTCGAAATCGCCTATTGCCAGTCAGTTATTTTCTAGTTCTCAACGACCTAATTCTGCTTAACAAGATTTTAATGGGCTTAACTTCGATGAATGCGTCAGACCACTGGTCAATAACTTTCGGTTGTCCAAAGACCAGATCAAGCGAAAAGATTTTTATTGAAGCGAGAAAAACATTTCGGAAACGTTCTGAAAATAATTACTTTAATAGAGTAGCCCGATTCAATAATTCTTTGTCTCAACTTAACAGTTTCGCTAACTATTCACCACACAAAAATCCATGTCAGTTTCGAAGAGAAGTGAAGGACTTTTTGGAAGGGGAGGCATTGAAAAGATTCAAATATAAAAGTTACCCTTCAGGATGGAAAGTTTTCGAGAAAATTTAATTATTGAAACTTGATTTCTCCCCTAATCTGGGGACTACCAAGCTGGTTGTAACCATGTTTGGTTGAATTCAATATTATTATTATTATTATTATTATATATATATATATATATATATATATATATATATATATATATATGTGTGTGTGTGTGTGTGTGTGTGTGTACGTATGTATGTATGTATGATCCTTTCATGGCTACCAGGAAATCTGTAAATCATATATGACCTAGTATGAAATCCAAAGAAGTTGTTTGATTGGTGAACTGGGGTTGTTTATTCGATAATGTGGTGTTGTTTAGGTCTGTGAAAGTGGAGGGAGGTGTGACTTCGATAGCTCTACGTTCCAAGGGACACCAGTTCTTCGTGGGTACGAATGCATGCAACGTGTACAAGTTCGTGTACCCTGAACTGACCTTCGACACTATTGTGACCAGCCACACAGACGAAGTCCGAGACATATGCTTCCCAAGGTAGGGAAAACTACCCATTAGCTCAAAATATTTCATCATTAGTTGCGTTGGTTAAAAAAAGTTTTAGAGCAAACTTTTACATGTCAAACTACCCTGTGCCTATTTTCAGACATTTTCATGGGCATAATTTGCCTTTTATGGCGTCGATTGTAATCATGATTGCAAGTTTATAGCCTTGGTAATTGCCTATAAAATTGAGCTTTGAGATGCCTATACTTTTACAACAACAGCAGTTTAATCTCAACTCAAAGCTGTTGAGATTATCCATCTACCAAACGTCGTTTCAATGTCGATATTTCTTTCGCTTACTCAGCAACAATCTTCCAGCAAATAAAATTGAACCTCTCTCTACCATGAGAATAAAACAACATTACAGGTCAAAAAAATAACGTTCGATTTAAGAAAGAACAATAAGTTTTTAACTGATTCTTTTATTGCACAAGCCATTCCAACTTATAACAGTCTGCCTTCTAATATTAGACTGAAAACAACATCCAAAGCTTCCTTAAAAGCGAACTGAAAGAATACTTTTGGAAAAAAATTTTGAAGGACCCAAAAGTAACTGATATAAAAGATGACATTGAGAGCATTAGACTTTAATTTTATTTTTAAATCTTCATGATGTACATTTAAAATTGTGAGAACATTTTATGCTCGCATTTTTGGCCTTTTTTTCTAATGTAAGTTCAAATTTTTAGTTAAGTAGTTTAATGATTTTATAATTTTAAATATGTTATATTCTTAGCTTTACATTGCCTCTTTTACCATTTGCTTTTTATTCTTATGTGTACCAGAGGAAATTAACAATGTTCTTTTTTTCTGATATCTACCATGCTTCTGTTTAGCAATTGTGGTGGATTTTTCAAAAAGCACTTTATAGAGCCCCACAGCGCAGCAATAACCTCTTTTAGTAGGGGCCGCAAAACGAAGTTAATCAAATCGCGTGGTGGCAATGTCGATTTTGCGGATCCATATCAAATGGCTTTCATATTGATCTCATTTTCAATTCATTCAAGTTTTTTGTGGCCATGAAACAAAGTAACAGATTAAAAATCCATCTACCAAAAGTCATTTCAAAAATAAGGCTATTGTAACATGCCAATGTAAATTAATATCATTTTTTCTTAGTTATGGAAATCTATTACTTTCACTGATAATAGGCGGGAAAAAAATCGTTTTTAGTTCTCTCAGCATAGTTAGGTGATCTGATAATCAAAAACTGATCATCATCGTTTGCGAGGTGAAAAATGTAAAAGAATTTGCCATTCTGTCTATAAGTTTTTCCCTCTTTTTCTTTAAACCAATTAAGTTTTTGTTTTGTCATCATATTTTTCCAGTTTTTGAGCAATTGGTCGTGACCGTTTCAGAGGTAGAATATTTCAAAGATGCATTTCAAAGTCAGCTAAATTTTTTGGATTTTTTATGAGAAATCTTTTAAACGTGACCCAGTTTATAAGGTGGCACCATATATTCACCTGGCGAACAATTTTTTTCAATGGGCAGAAAAGAATGGTTTTGACTGGTATATTAGGGCGATATCAAAATGTTTTTCAAACTCTATCAAGTGAATTCTGTGGGTGCTCGCATTTTCTTGTTTTTCCTATTTCACTTTGGAGGGGCGTCAAATTGCAGGCGGCGTCAAATATTGCGGCTTTTTCGTTCGTTAGAAAACGAAAGAAAAAAAGACTAAAAACCGTGCACCAGGCTTGACTCAAGACTTCTCAAGTCTTGGCCAAGACTTGATTCAAGACTTGCCGAGACTTAAAACTTGATTTAAGTCGTACCAAGTGTGAAAAGCGACATGATCAGCGCTCTGATACAGTTCTGATCCAAGTATTGCAAATTCGCGGAATCAGTACAGAGTAAGATTTGACGTTCAGTCCGGGTTATGAAACCAACATAAGCGCAACGTTGCAGTGTACTCGAATGTTTGGAAAAGTCGAGGCGTTCAAACGCGCATCATTAGGCTAATATAGTCTTTCCCATAAAGTTGAAATAATTGAACAATTGAGCATCAATATGGACATTTGAATGTCAATGTTTTTCTCCATTGCGCTCCACTTTTCGTACATTTTTAAAATTTGAACCTGGTCTTTGACTTCTGTACAGTTGTTTTTTGAAACGTTAGATTGTTTCAATATTTTGGGATACGCTGTATTTGTGTTTTTTTAAGGTCGAACTTTTGCAGTCTGTCCCATAAAATTGAAAAGACCGAAAACGCCAAAACATGCAATTGAGCATGCGAATGAGCAGTGTGGACAGTGTTTTTGAAACGTTCGCTCATTGAAAATTTATGGGACACGCTATACCTTTGAAACTTTTGCCTACGTGGCAACTTGATGGGACTAAATTTGGCGGTGTTGCAACTGTAAGCGGGACAAATGATTTTCTCGCCAAGTTTTTATTACTCATCCCCAATTTATGCCTATGCATTGTTCGTGTCCCTTTTAAGTATGGTTACCAGTTGAGGTTTGGCAATGAATTTTCGTAAGAAATGAGGTGAAATGCGGTGAAAAAAAAATTCACCGCGTATTTCTTACATCTTTTCCCGGTGAATGAGGTCAATCGCGGTGAATTGATTTATTTTCACCGCCTTCTCAGTATTTTTACAAAAAGGAAGTTTACGTAGACGGGTTCAAACCTCTTTCCTCCTGCATGCCTTCAATTACTTAGTCCACTGCGCCAACTGTCACTAACCTTTATGATATTTGTCATTAACCTCTAATTTTAGATCAGATTCAGTAAGCATCGAAAAGCTAATGCGGTGCATTTTTGTAAGAAATGCGGTGAAATATTTTTTAAACTGCATTCACAGCAATCACCGCATTTCTTACAAAAATTCACCGCGAAATTCACCGCATTTCTGACAAAAATTCACTGCACCGACTTCTAGACTTTGAAGGAATTGAAAATTGGCGTTATGTTTATGTAGCCAGAGCAGTGCCCTGTTCGTGACATGTTCGAAAGAAGACATCAGAGTGTGGAGTACAGAGACAAACAGAGAACTGTTGAGGATCAGAGTGGCTAATATGTGGTGCAATGGAGTCGCCATTAAGGAACCAGGAGACCTCATTGTCTCTGGTAACACATTACACACACATACCATTTATACAAATATTCTTTTTCCAAACCAGCTCCTATGAAAAGACTTATGGTACAGATTCATGAAAAGACAATGCTCGAACAAAATGTGCTATGAAAAGACCATACTCGACTCATTTGAGCTATGAGAAGATTTTAGCTGGACGTTAGAACATTCTGGACTTTAGCTCGACTCAGATTTTTCGAAAAAAAATTTAGCTGGACCCGAAATTTTACAAAAGACTTTGGCTCGACCCGTTCAAAAGCCCTGATGACCGAGTTTTTTGGAGTCTAGATCTAGCGGGTTCCTGAGTTGGCGAGTTGTTGGCAGTACAGCCAGGGAAAATGATTTGTGATCAGATTGACACAAAATCACACCTTAGATTTTTGCGCTTCAAATCAGGCATAGTCTATTAAGGTGTCATCTTGGTATGATTAGGTCAAAGGTCACATCGGCCTACAATCTTTCATGCATTACTTCTCTAGTACGACCTACAATTGAAACCAATGCAAACAGACGTGACTCAAAAATATCAAATTTGATTTAATTATTGCTGGAAGAAATTTCGAGCGAAAAATGAGGTTGCACAAAAAAGTTTCTGGTCTTGGATATGGTCAATGAGGGCCATAAAAGTTTCTGGTCTTGGATATGGTCAATAAGACACCACAGAAAAAAATGGATTTTTTCTTGTTGATGGCCAATGGCAACTACGATATATTAGTTGTACTGTGATCCAAAAGACGTCATTCGAGATCACCTTTAAGTTTTTGTATTGTCTTATGTATGGTATCAAAAAAGCTATACAACCATACATGTCTTACTGCTGGTTTCCAAAAAAGCTCTTATGATGGTCAAGCCGGGTGAATGTGGTTTTATCGGCTTCAGAAATTCTCTATTTTAAGTTTTTGGGATGCTGTGCGGTTTTTGTGAGAAGAAAACGACAAGTTTCCCGAATATGTTTTCTGATAATCCGGAGTGTGGTATAGTTGATATGTTCCACTTTTAAACGTAGGAATTTCGGTAAATTTGATAATAACAACATTAACAAGACAACACTTGCGAGTCTGTTATTGGCACAGAAAGTTCTAACATAGTCCATGAATAAAATCAAGAAAAATAGGCCATTGCTCCTAAAGTTTCAATCAAGAAAGAAGCTGCAACAAAGAAGATTATTTGCAAAAATGACATAAACAATGATATAATCGGAAGTTTTTTAAAAACTTTTTGAGCACCTTGCTGCCTTCTCTTCCATTTAGTTATTTATTTGAAATTAAAGTTGAGAGTGCAATCTGGCAGATTATTGAAAGAGAAGTTTTCTTGAAAAAAATACAGGAGTTAAAATAAACCAAACGTCTTGGTCTCCGATAGAGGGCAGCCAAATATTTTTAGCGGTTTGATTCAAGTTTCAAAAGTTAGATTTCTTGGTTTGAAAGATTCAACTTAGACCTAATAAAGTCTAAATTTTTTATCCTATAGGACACTAAAGACAAATATATACTTTCACTTCTTTATAAGTCTAAGTTCAATCTTTCAAACTAAACTCTCAGCCTCGAAGTTTTAGTAACCGATAAAAATCGAAATCTGGGCTCTCTATTTCAAGTTGTTCTACTATCGAACTTTGTTTCGAGGCATAAATTGGCGTACTGTTATGAAAAAAACAGCAAATTAGGTTTCTCGGAGGTTACAGCTATCCTAACATTCGAATATATTGTAAAAGGTAAACGAATCAGCTTCTTGCACGAAAAAAATAAAATTAAGAGCGCTTTTTTAGACTTTCACTCTTGTCGTAGCAGATTGATTGTCTTTTAAAATTTTGATTGAAAACTTACATTTCTTGTATATATATATATATATATATATATATATATATATATACATATATATATATATATATATATATATATATATATATATATATATATATATGTTGGGTTTTGGGTTTTTGCAAGCGGAATAAAAAGCGTTTTTAACTAAGAAGAAAAATTAAT